>NC_057795.1:52275272-52601939 GCF_018294505.1 Triticum aestivum
AGTCGGGCGTCTGAGCGACACCACATAAAGGGCTTTAAAAGAAATGCCACAGTCGGGCGTCTGAGCGACACCACATAAAGGGCTTTAAAAGAAATGCCACAGTCGGGCGTCTGAGCGACGCCTCATAAAGGGCTTTAAAAGAAATGCCACAGTCGGGCGTCTGGGCGACGCCTCATAAAGGGCTTTAAAAGAAACAATCAAAGTGAATATCCCGGAGGTAGAACCATCCCAGAGATACACGATAATAATAATAATATTACGGGTTAGTCAACAATAATTATAATCATAGACATCACAAGTCTCGAGTAGTAATTCCATCTTCTAGTTAACAGTTCACCTCCGAAGACCGACACTAAGACCGACACTTGACCCATCCCAGACTGTAATCCTTAACCAAGGACACGGCTATTCGAATAGGTTTATTCTCTGCAGAGGGTGTACTCTTTACCCACGAGTAACGAATTTCTTTAGTCCACCGGGACTAATTCCGTCTACGGTCTTTTTGTTGAAAACACACCTAACTTGCACACACCAGCTTATCACACACGTGTCTGGAATCACCCACGACACCTGTTAAGCAAACTCTAAGTGGGGAGGCTACAACCTCGCGTAGCTTGGGATCAAATTTATATCGCGCGCTCTAAGGGGTGGCCTCCCCTCTTGGTCCCAACCGGAAACACCCATGCTCCCGGACCAGGTGGCCTGCCTACCAGTTACAACCAGTATCTTCCACCATGGCCTCTCTATACGGTGTGTGCTAGAAAGAGGTTGACAACTTACTGAACCGTACTCTACTGGCTGTAGAGACGAGTGGTAGTACGAAACAAGTATGGGTGTTACTGGAACAAGACTCGATCTACGGTCGACTCAGGAGGTTCAAGTATTCCCTGCATGATTAGTATAACAAATATATTTCATCCAACAGAGTCACCACTCATATCACCTTACCATGCCATACCAGACAGAACCGTCCCGACGGAGACCGGCGACACTCATACCTACCCAAGGCAGAGGTTTTCCCCAGGTTCCTGCCGGTATGCATGTAAAGCTCATGAGGGTGATTATCATCACAAGTGTGTCCATTACCAACAGCATGGAAATCAGTAACATGCACCCATGCATATGATCATATCACATGAAATAACAAGTCCTTCGAAATGCGGTGGTGTTATAAATGCATCAAAGATCACTCCAAATTATTATGCCGGGGTTCAAAATGCTTGCCTTCAATGTGTGGAAAGGCAGGGTGCTCTCCAAACTTTTGAAAGTTTTCTTCTCTTTCCCCAAAAATCCTATTTGAAAATATATTTGAATTAACACATACTTCAAAAACAGAACGAAAAAGTTGTTTGAATTTTTTTTTAAATAAATCTTAAAATAAACTAGATCAAATTTGAAGAAGGTAGGAAAAAGAATCAACTCATTTGGACTTATATTTAAAAAGTTATAGCTAGTCAAAGTTTTGGTCAAAAATCTGTTTTAAAAAAAAAACAGAAAAAGAAAACGTTTCGGAGGGGAATACGCTTTCGGAGCGGGGAAAGCGTACTAGGGATAATACGCCTTCACTTAATCTCACGTGGACAGCGCGGGGTGTCGCTGACAGTGGGCCCGCCTGGCCCACTGGTCATGTTTGACCAGTCGCCGCGCGTCGTCTCCCTCCTCTGTCCGAGCGGAGCGGGGCTCCGGCGATCGTCGCCGGCGTTTGGCTGTTCCTCGCGGGCTCCAGAGGGTGGGGATGGATCCGCACGACTGGGGCGGTTCTCCCGGTGGTCGAGGGGTTGCTGGGGAAGGAGTAAATCGCCGGCGGCGAGCTCCGCAGCGGAGGGAAGCTTCGGTGACAAAGTGAGTTTGTGGTGGCGACGGCTCCCGATCAAAATCAAGCAGGGGAACGAGTTCACGGGAGGATGAGATGGTTCCTGGTGAAGAGAACGGAGAGGGGGAAGCTCTGGTTGCGCCGAATGGAGCCGGGAGTCGGCGGTGGCGGAACTGACCGGAGAGGTTGAAGAAGACCTGCTCCCTTCCAAATGGTGGCGATGGGGGCGCTAGTGAGACGGCATGAGGCTACCTGAGGGCTTGGAGACGCTCGGGGCTTCCCTTTTATAGCGTGGCAAGGCGGTTCCGCGGCGGCCGTGGATAAGTTTCCGGCGAACCGACGTTCTGTAGCTAGGGCGACGTGGCGGTGACGAGGGCTAGCAGACGCGCTTGCGGATGAGCTCGCACTGCTCCAAGGGCCAGGTGGCGAGCGGGCGAGGCTTGGGCGGCGCTGAACGGCGCAGTGCTGTCGGGCGGCGGCGGCGGCTAGCGCTTGGCCTGCCGGGCGCGGCGGGGGCTGCTTGGCGTGTAGCGGAGAGAAAGGGAGTGCGCGGCAAGGTTCTGCAGAGCGGGCCAAAGCCGTGGGGGCCAGTGTGTCGGCTCGGGCGCGCGGCTGCAATACGCGCGCTCTGGGCGCGTCCAGTGCACGCACACCAGGTGTTCGACACAATGCCGAGGCCTGCTACAGGTTGCAGGTGAGGATGGGATTTACCAGATCGAGGTTAGGAGCAACGGGGAGTCTAGTGGACATGCTGGTCTGATAAGAGGTGCAAGTTCACAGTGCAATGCCACACTCATGTCAGAACTGGTCATGCTCTCCAGGTGTTTGGCAAAATGCCACCTGCACTTAGGCAGGTCTTGGGGTGGCCAAAAACTCCAGATGGGGGTCTCTTTAGATGCAAAAGAGAGTGGTGAGGTTAGTTGGACAAAAGGGGAAACTTGCTAGTGCAAGTTTTACAAAACTACATTTCTGGACAGGAAATAAATGACATTATTCCATGAACCAAAAATGATCTAAAAGGTGCATGCTCCTGGACTTAAGGGTTTAACATGGGGGACTACAAGTAGGATAAAAAGTTAAGGGTATAGGAGCAACTAAGATGGTGGTTGCTGTACAAATCCTCAAGTTGGTCCAGAATGGAAATGAGGTTGATTCACTCAAATTTTTCAAAGAACATAATTAGGTTTTTGCACAAAGTGAAACAATAGGCTCCTACTGACCTCCCTTAATTTTGGTAAAAGTTTTAAAGAAATATTTAAATAGGTTGTAGTGCAAAATGCACTCTGGACCAGAGAAGAAAAAATGAGTGTAGGGCTCAAAATATTTCATGAATGAAATATATTCTGCATAAAAGTGATTTAAAAACATCACATGACATCTCCAAATTTTTGCGGAAATTTTTAAGTGAATTTATCAAATGATTGTAGTTCAAAAAAAAGGCCATTTAACCTAGAAAACCCTTTTCAAGAAAATAAAGATCAAGCAACTTAATTATTTAATTAGTTATACTGATAACAGGAAAGTTTTTCTTGAGAGGTTAAACAAGTCCAATAACATAATTGAAAAGTTTTCTCTTTGGGAAAAACTTATCATAACAGGGAAGGAAATGATTAAAAAAAATCAAAAAGGAGCTCAGGAATCCAAAGTTTTTAATTCCTGAAAAAAAAATGATTTAATAAAACAAGGCCAAAATTTTGGGGTGTCACAGCCCCTGGCCGTCAGGTCAGGTTTGGAAGCCTAAACTTCACGGTCGATATCCGCCGGGACTTGATCTTCGATGGACCTGAGCCACAGCCGAGCGTGCCGCACTGTCACGATGGGCACGACCTAACTCTGCCGCCGGACAGCACCTTGGAGGCCGCAAACGAATCCGCTCCGACCCATAGTCTGGAGCCGATCGCTCAGATCGAGGACGGATGGCTGGACACCGCCTCGGGAGCTACAACTTCTACGGCGATGGAGCCAAACACTTACCTTGTCCCACATAAAGCTCATGACTCCGAGGTGCCGGACTCTCTGCCGGACTCCGAACCTCCTGCGCCCCCGCCAATCGAATCCGATTGGGCGCCGATCATGGAATTCACCGCTGCGGACATCTTTCAGCACTCACCCTTCGACGATATCTTAAATTCGCTGAAGCATCTCTCGCTATCTGGAGAGCCCTGGCCGAACTACGGCCAGGACGGTTGGGACGTGGACGACGAAGAAATTCAGAGCCCACCCACCACCCACTTCGTAGCCACCGTCGACGATCTAACCGACGTACTCGACTACGACTCCGAAGACATCGACGGTATGGATGACGATGCCGGAGACTATCAAGAACCAGTGCCTACAGGACACTGGAAGACCACCTCGTCATACGACATATACATGGTGGACACCCCAAAAAATGGGGACGGCGAAGAACCAGCGGAGGCCGATTCCTTAAAGAAACAACCCAAGCGCTGACGTCAGCGGCGCCGCTCTAAATCCTGCCACAGCAAGAATGGAGATTCCGGCACAGGAGATAATAGCACCCCGGAAAGTGCCGAAGACAACCCCCTCCAGCACGATCCAGCGCAGGAGGAGGCAGAAGCAAGCCCTCACGAGAGGGCGGCAGACAAAGAGGTCGAGGATGATAATTACTTACCTCCCTCCGGAGACGAGGCAAGCTCGACGACGACGAATTCGTCGTACCTGAGGATCCCGTCGAACAAGAGCGTTTCAGATGCAGGCTAATGGCCACGGCAAACAGCCTAAAGAAAAAGCAGCAACAGCTTCAAGCTGATCAAGACCTACTGGCCGACAGATGGACCGAGGTCCTCGCGGCCGAAGAGTATGAACTTGAACGCCCCTCCAAAAGTTACCCAAAACGCAAGTTGCTCCCCCGACTAGAGGAGGAAGCGTACAAACCTGCATCACCAGCGCACAATGCGGCAGACCGACCACCTCATGGCCGCGAAAGAGAGGCATGCAAGCCCTCCACCAAAACCGTACCCCGGCATCGCTCAAAAAGCACGAAGCCACGGGGGAACGCGCCGGACTTGCGAGATATATTGGAGGACAAGGCAAGACAATCCAGATCTATCTATGGATCACGTGGGCGCCCCAAGACCCACGACGAATACCGTCGCGCCGGATACAACTACTCCGGCCGGGCCGAACACAACAGACAACGCTCTCTCGAGCTACGTCACGATATTGCTCAATACAGAGGCGCCGCACACCCACTATGATTCACTGACGAAGTAATGGATCATCAAATCCCTGAAGGGTTTAAACCCGTTAATATCGAATCCTACGATAGCACAACAGACCCCGCGGTTTGGATTGAGGATTATCTCCTCCATATACATATGGCCCGCGGCAACGATCTTCACGCCATCAAATATCTCCCGCTCAAGCTTAAAGGACCAGCTCGGCATTGGCTTAACAGCCTGCCCGCAAAGTCAATTGGATGCTGGGAAGACCTGGAAGCCGCATTCCTCGACAACTTCCAGGGCACGTATGTGCGACCACCGGACGCAGATGACCTAAGCCACATAATCCAGCAGCCAGACGAATCGGCCAGGCAATTCTGGACACCGTTCTTAACAAAGAAAAATCAAATCGTCGACTGTCCGGATGCAGAGGCCCTCGCTGCCTTTAAACATAACATCCGCGACGAGTGGCTGGCCCGGCACCTAGGACAGGAGAAGCCGAAATCCATGGCAGCCCTCAGATCACTCATGACCCGCTTCTGCGCGGGAGAGGATAGCTGGCTAGCTCACAGCAACAACCTCAGCAAAAACGCTGGCAGTCCGGATACCAAGGACCGCAATGGCAGGTTGCGTCGAAACAAAAACAAACACCGCATTAACGGCGACAGCAATGAGGATACGGCAGTCAACGCCGGATTCCGAGGCTCCAAGCCCGGTCAACGGAAGAAGCCATTCAAAAGAACCACTCCGGGCCCATCCCATTTGGACCGAATACTCGACCATTCCTGTCAAATACATGGAACCCCCGAAAAGCCAGCTAACCACACCAACAGAGATTGTTGGGTATTCAAGCAGGCAGGCAAATTAATCGCCGAAAACAGTGACAAGGGGCTACACAGTGATGACGAGGAAGAGACCCGACCGCCGAACAACAGAGGACAAAAGGGATTCCCCCCTCAAGTTCGGACGGTAAACATGATATACGCAACGCATATTCCCAAGAGGGAGCGGAAGCGTGCACTAAGGGACGTATAGGCGATGGAGCCAGTCGCCCCAAAATTCAACCCATGGTCCTCTTGCCCGATCACTTTCGATCGAAGAGACCATCCGAGCAGTATCCACCATGGCAGACTCGCCGCATTGGTTTTAGACCCAATCATCGATGGATTTCACCTCACGAGAGTCCTGATGGACGGCGGCAGTAGCCTGAACCTGCTTTATCAGGATACAGTGCGCAAGATGGGCATAGACCCTTCAAGGATTAAACCAACAAAGACAACCTTCAAAGGCGTCATACCAGGTGTCGAGGCCAGTTGTACAGGCTCAGTTACACTGGAAGTGGTCTTCGGATCCCCGGATAATTTCTGAAGCGAGGAGTTAATCTTCGACATAGTCCCATTCTGCAGTGTCTATCACGCTCTGCTCGGACGAACCGCGTTCGCAAAATTCAATGCGGTGCCGCATTATGCATACCTCAAGCTCAAGATGCCAGGCCCTCGTGGAGTCATCACGGTTAATGGAAACATGGAACGCTCCCTCCGAACGGAGGAACATACAGCAGCTCTCGCGGCAGAAGTACAGAGCAGCCTTTTAAGGCAATTTTCGAGTCCGGCTGTTAAACGACCGGACACGGCCAAACGCGCCCGGAGCAACATCAACCAAGACCACCTGGCACGTTCCAAGCACGTGTAGCAATGCAGCCTCAACCCCAGCCCTCGCTCAATTGTAAGACAAACTCTCCGTGTACATAATTACGCCCGGGAGATACCATGGGCATAGGGGGAGAGGCACAACCACAACAGACCCAGAGTGCGGTTCGACCACACCAGGGGCTCCCAAGTGTGTCGCTCTTTTTATCTTTTATTTTTCTCTTTTTTATACAGAACTCTGTCCGGCGGCGAACCTGCCGAACTCATGATGCAACAGCCAGGGAGGGACAAAGGCCGCGACGAACACTCAGGTGGTCTCCATTACGAGCATTAAATTTGTTAAATACACCATTCCGCGGCCTACCCCTGGAGGGAGACGCCTTTAATTCGTCCAATCCCTTGCTTTCCGCACTATTTGTATCATTCCGTACTCATAACAGATCTTCTCGAATAAAATGCAGCACTTTTTGCCCATAATTGCATTACCTTATATATATATATATGTTCATTTACGACATGTTGCATCCGTACATTTTGGTACGGCAAAATACACCAGGGGCTTATGTTCCCCGCATTATGGTGTGATAAAGTCCGAACACTTTCGCAAGTGCGGCACCCCGAACTTATAGCATTATATGAATTGGCTCCGAATCATGTCTTGGGTCAATAGTTGGGTTTGCCCGGCTCCCATGTTTGGCACCTTTTGTTCCGTTCTATCGGCTGATGTAGCACTGGGAGAACCACTGCGATTGCGCCCCGGTTGAGCCGGGTTAACGCCTCAGTGGAGAAAGCTAAAACTGACTGTCATGATAAAGCGAGAGATTGGTCGCTGTTCGAGAGGTCCTTTCGGGTCCTTAAAGACCTACGCCGCTTCGAGCGATGTTCCAGATAATGTCCGACGAAGGCGTGGATAGCGCCCCTAATTCGGTCTTCCGAATACTAGGGGCTTCGCCGAAATTTAAAATTATAGAATTCTATGGCTAAGTGAGAGTGTTCAAGCACTATAAGTCCGGTTGCCTTGTTCGTTGTGTTGAGCGCCTCCCTAGATGGACCCAAAAATGGGAACAAGAGTTCTCAAGTTTATCCCGAACACCCCAGCACTCGTGGCATGGGGGCTGAAGCCGACGACTTGCCATCTCTCAGATTTAATAAATGGCCGCACTGAAGGTAATATTTTAAATTAACAAGCGTTGCTTAGCGCATGCGAACAAAGTTTTCAGCGCACAGGATAACACATTTTGAATTTACTCAATAATTACATCCCTGGGGCACTCATCCGCAATCTTGCGGGCACCCTTCAGGACAGTCTTATAGTACATTTCGGGCGTACGATATTCCTTGCCCACTGGTGGCGCGTCAGTGATTAGCTTCTCCGCATCCAGCTTGCCCCAATGCACCTTTGCGTGGGCAAGGGCCCGACGAGCACCTTCAATAGAGGCGGAGCGCTTGATAACCTCCACCCAGGGGCACGCATCCACCAACCGTCACACGAGGCCGAAGTAGCTCCCAGGCATGGCCTCTCCAGGCCACAGCCGGACTATGAGGCCCTTCATGGCCTGCTCGGCCGCCTTGTGGAGCTCGACCAGCTACTTCAGCTGGTCGCTAGGGGGCACCGGATGGCCGGCCTCAGCATACTGAGACCAGAAGACCTTCTCCGTTGAGCTCCCCTCCTCGGCTCGATAGAATGCGGCGGCATCAGATACACTGCGAGGCAGATCTGCAAATGACACTGGAGAGCTCCGAATACGGGTAAGTAACACGTAATTTACATTCACATGCTTTCTTTGCATGAAACATGCCTTACCTGCCGCTATCTTCCTCACCAACTCAATCTCCTGAAGGGACTTATGGGCATCGGCCTTGGCAGTCTTGGCACTTTCGAGAGCCGAGGCAAGCTCGGACTCTCGAGTCTTTGAGTCACGCTCCAAACTCTCATGCTTTTCCATGAGAGCCGGGAGCTCTTGCTGAACCACCGCCACCCGCGCCTCCTGCTTTTCTCGCTCTGCTCGTTCCGCGGCCGCATTGCGTTCGGCTGCAGACACAGCCTCCTTCAGGGTCGCCACCTCGTTCGTGGCCCCTGCAGTACCCATGTTATCCTTGTTATTTTTCGTTGCAACCTAAATCCTTTTCTGTAAGGTACAAGTTCAAAGTGGTGTTACTCACCTTCTTTGTCCTGGAGCTGCTTCTTGGCGCGGCCGAGCTCTTGCTCGGACCGCTTGAGCTCCTGCTTCAAAGCACCGACCTCCACAGTCAGTGCGGCAGAGGTCAGCAGCGCAGCCTGCAACCCATATTGACATAATTTTTTAGCAACCCTGCGTATATCTTTTTTTTCAGATCCTCAGTCCGGCTTTTCTTTCCGAACACCGAACCGAGCATCAGGGGCTACTGTCTATGCGGTATTACATTTCATATTTTTAACTTCTTACCTCAAAGCCTGATAGAAGGCTACTGCAGGCTTCGGTCAGCCCGCTCTTGGCGAGCTATACCTTCTGAATCACCGCACTCATAATAGTGCGGTGTTCTTCCTCGATGGAAGCGCTCTGGAGCGCCTCCAACAAATTGTCAGGCGCCTCCGGTTGGACAGAAGCCGCCGGTGTCACAGTCTTGCCCTTCGTGCGAAGGGGCCGCCTACCGGACTCCGGAACCACTGCGGGTTCTGATATGGTGTCCGGCACAAAGTCCGGGAGGCCGCCTTGTGGCGCCTCCGGAGCCTCCCCCTGAGGGGTCCCTTCTTGGGATCCCACCTCGGCGTCCTCGGTGTCGCGAGGGGTGGAGGCGGTCGGGATGGAGTCTACCTCCGACGGAGCCAACGACCCGCTCGATGAAGCGGGGAGATCATCATTGGCCGGACTACAGGCAGCATGTGGCATCAGAATGACACTATGTGACGCAGAAAAAGAAATTATAACTCATTCAGGAATCCGGATACTTACGATCTCGCCGGAGGCCTGGCCCTTGAGGGCCATTCTTCCTCGCCAACGTTGATGTTGGCGGAGCTGTCCGGGGGAATAGTCCTTCCCCTCTTGGACCCTTCGGCCTCCCCTGTTGGGGAAGCCTTCCTCTTCCTCTCTCCCCCCTCTGGGAGAGAGTCCTCTTTCTCCTCCTCGTTTTCGTGGGAGGAGTCCGCCCCGGAGTCGTCGGACACCTGAAAACGGGAACTCTTTCGAGCACCCGTGGCCTCCTTCTTGGCCTTCTTCTCCGGCACCACGTGCGGTGCCGGAACCAGCAGCCTCACTAGACGGGCATCAACTGGGTTTTCTGGCATAGGAGCCGGGCAGATAATCTGCTCCACCTTCCTCATCCAGTCCTGTCAAAGGAAAAGTGGAAATTAAAACCCGCATAGAGTCAAACTATGAAAAGCAAGTGTCCCATAAAGGGGTAGAATCACTTACCTCGTCGGCCTGGTGCTGCGAGCAAAATCCGCGATCTTCAGTCGCGGATGCGGGGGCTTCGGCGCCCTTGAACAGCACCCTCCAGGCGCCTTCGTACGTCGTGTCGAAGAGCCCGCTCAGCGCCTGGTGCTGTTCCGGATTGAACTCCCACAGATTGAATGCCCGCTCTTGGCATGGGAGAATCCGGCGGACGAGCATGACCTGGACCACGTCAACCAGCCTGAACTTGGAGTCCTGTCAGCTCCTCCGAACTACCCGACAGCAAGCCCTTCTCTTTCCAGGAGGTGAGCTGCATGGGGATACCAGATCTGAACTCGGGGGCCGCCGCCCACTTAGGGTCGCGCGGCTCGGTGATATAGAACCACCCCGATTGCCACCCCTTGACGGATTCCACGAAGGCCCCTTCGAACCAAAGGACATTGGGCATCTTGCCCAACATGGCGCCTCCGCACTCCTCTTGAGTGCCCTTCACTACCTTCGGCTTGACATTGAAGGTCTTGAGCCACAAGCCGAAGTGGGGCTGGATGCAGAGGAAGGCCTCGCACACGACGATAAACGCCGAGATGTTGAGGATGAAGTACGGCGCCAGATCATGGAAATCCAGGCCGTAGTAGAACATGAGCCCCCGAACAAAGGGGTGAAGTGGAAAACAAAGTCCGCGGAGGAAGTGAGGAAGAAAAACGACCCTCTTATGGGGCCTGGGGGTGGGGATGAGCTGCCCCTCGTCGGGCAGCCGGTGCGCGATGTCGCCGGACAGGTAGCCGGCGCTGCGCAGTCTTTCGATGTGCTCCTCCGTAACGGAGGAGGTCATCCACTTGCCTCCCGCTCGAGACATGACTGGGGAAGGTTGAGACGAGATGTGCGGGCTTGGGCGCTAGAGCTCGAGTGCGCGGAGATGGATAAGCAAAGGAGGAAGAAGGTGTAGGTGAAAAGGTGAATCCTTATCCCTTATATGGGCGGGCGAAGTCTATGCGTCCCCCACCGGCCTGGTAAAACTTGCTTATCCCCCAAGCGTCACCATCAATGGCGCGGTTGGGTTACCCATGTCCGTATTGATGAGAATCCCAGATTAAGGGGGAACACGATCTCTGCTTCGACAAGACGTGCCAAGGAAGCTGCTTCGCTAAATGCGCTGAGGTGGTAGAGTAAAAAACGATTCAAATAATGGCTTGGTAGTGGCATGACGTCATGCGGCAAAAAACGTCAGCAGATTGAACTTGTGTATATATTATTCTCTCTACGGTGAAATGTGGAATTTATTTTGCAGAGCCGGACACTATCCTGGTGTTCACAATCTTCTATCATTCGGAGGAGGAACCCGCCTTGCAATGCCAAGCAATATACGCGCCGGACTTATCGTCATTGAAGCCTGGTTCAGGGGCTACTGAGGGAGTCCTGGATTAGGGGGTGTCCGGATAGCCGGACTACCATCATCAGCCGAACTGTCATCGGCCGGACTATCATCATCGACCGGACTCCAAGACTATGAAGATACAAGATTGAAGACTTCGTCCCGTGTTCGGATGGCACTTTCCTTGGCGTGGAAGGCAAGCTTGGCGATACAGATATGTAGATCTCCTACCATTGTAACCGACTCTATGTAACCCTAGCCCTCTCCGGTGTCTATATAAACCGGATGGCTCTAGTCCGTAGGACAAGACAACAACAACCATTACAATCATACCATAGGCTAGCTTCTAGGGTTTAGCCTCCTTGATCTCGTGGTAGATCCACTCTTGTAAACATCTGCAATATCAATATCAATCAAGCAGGACATAGGGTTTTACCTCCATCAAGAGGGCCCGAACCTGGGTAAAACATCGTGTCCCTCGTCTCTTGTTACCATCCGCCTAGACACACAGTTCGGGACCCCCTACCTGAGATCCACCGGTTTTGACACCGACAAGGAGGTTCGGGATGGGGCCGAGGAGGAGGAGGTTCGGGATGGGGCCGAGGAGGAGGTGCAGGAGGAGGACGAGGAGGAGGTTGGGGAGGGGGAGGCAGGCGAGGAGGAGGGTGGTGGCGGGGAGGGAGTTGACAACAAGGGGTGGCTGTGTGGTAACTCAAAGCTACCAAAGCAGGTTCCTGCTACTGAGGAGCAGAAGTGGCTCATTGAGCCCACGGGGAAAGAGTAAGTGCCACTTTATAATAATTTCATTACTTTGCTTGTCACATGCTCATTCTGGTTGTTATTTATTTTGCTTGTCACATGCTAATAGTTCATTCTTTTGCAGCAACTTGATATATTCTAAACACTACAAAAAAATACGCTTCCGTGATGATACGTGTTTGTCACAGTAGGTCGCGTTTTTTGTCATGCATGTACATCCATGACAAATTTATGACATAATCGAGATAGTCATACCTGTGCTGTCGTAGAAGTGTTCAATGACATTACCAAAATTATCATCACGGAAGTGTCCACTTCCATGACGATAAATCACGCGTCACAGAAGTGCTTTCGTCAAGGGTGACCGACATGTGGCATCCACCGTAACGGAACACCGTTAAGCTATTGGGTCGGGTTTTGGATTCGATAACCCATTAACAGCCCCGACCAATGGGGATTTTCCACGTGTAAAATCATCATTGGCTGGAGGAAACACGTGTCGGCTCACTGTTGGGACAGATGTCATCCACTCATTGGACAGAAGGCGCCTATGATACATCGACACGTGGCATGGCCCGACAGAGGCCCATTCCTGTGAAAAGGCCGACCCGTTTGACTTGGTCAAAATGTGGTGGGCCGGCCCATGGAAAGCCTGTTAACGGCCTGTTCGCATATAGCCCATTTACAACCCGCTAACCCAACGCCCGTTACGCCCTATCCGAATTAGGCCCAGTAGCGTCATTTGGGCCACCCAATATGATTCCAGCCCGTTTTCACTTCTGGCCCATGTATGGCCCATGACGTCTTTCGGCCCATATGAGGCACTATGTAACTCTTGGCCTATTAACGGCCCATGGTGAAACTGGCCCGTAATGAACAGTGTATCACTTTACACCCATTAACGGCCCGTGGTGAAACTGGCCCGTAACGAATAGTGTATCACTTTACACCCATTAACGGCCCGTGGTGAAACTGGCCCGTAATGAACAGTGTATCACTTTATACCCATTAACGGCCCGTTATTCCGTTGGGCCGTTTCCAGCCTTTCGGCCTTCTCGGAGCCCATTTATTCTTGGGCTCATTTCCAGCATTCGTTTACTTACGGCCCGTTACTGTCATTTTCTGCTTGTGGGCCAAATTCAGCTCGTGCTTATAGTCGGCCTGTTTGTGGTCCGTTAATACGTTGGGCCGTTTTCATAACGTCATGAAATACGGCCTATTGATGGCCCGTTATGGTCGGCCCATGAACGGACGATTCCAACTCTAGCCTATTTACGGCCATAATGCGGCCTGTTATTGGCCCATGTTGTCATACTGCCCGTATAAGGCCCATTGATGATACGGCCCATAGAAAGCCCATTATTTCTACGGCCCTTAGAAGGCCCATTGTTTCTACAGCCCGTAGAAGGCCCACTGTTTCTACGGCCTGTAGGAGGCCCAGTGTCACTACAGTAAATATGAGCCCATGGTTATTGTAGCCTAGTTTTAAAAAATAGGTTATTGCAGCCACTAGCAAACCGCGGAAAAAGAACTGCAATGACTACAAGCAAACAAATAAACAAGACAACAAGGAAATAAATAAGCAAGCAACTTACGCTAGGCTATCATGGCTATCACATATTACATCCACTGGGCATCAAAGTTCGCCACCAGTGCAAATAAACGCGCCGACAAAAGAATATACAAAACTGAGAGCACTTCAGAAGGCACTATGCCTGGCTAGGAAGGGCCCCCCAAACAACTGAAGAAGCTGAGTAGACCTTAGTTGTGTCAACGATAGATGCATCAACACTAGATTAAAGGCTTGATGATGCGCACGGCATTCCTCTGACATCTTCATTGCATCTTTGACTTCAAGTCAGAGCTGAGCTGAAGCAAGCCTTTCTGCTTTAAGTTGAGACTGAAGAAGTCGAACTGATTGAGGCAGCGACTACACAGAGGTTGTCTCACACCTGCTGGTGAGTAGCTTCAACTCATTGTCTTCATTGTCCACAAGATGGTTTGGCTCACTATCTTCCCTAAAGTTCTGCCTGGCGTAAGAGATACGACTCTGAAAGAGAAACAAGGAGACACGTAACAGGTTTCACAATTATATAAGCAAATAAATGGATCTGTTCTGCATAAGGAACATGTTTTTACAACTACAATTTGAAACTAGTAGTGGTTGCAAACATCCAACCAGATGTAAACAACAAAGCAAACAGCAGTGGAGGAAATGATGCCTATCCAAATCTATACTAGAACAAAGTTTGAAGGCTTGAGAAGGATGAACTTACATTACATGTTAACACGGGCTGGACAAAGCCCTTCTCCATGTTGATGGAAGGATAATTCAATAAATTCCCCAAAGAAAATTCTTTATAAGCGTTGCCATTATTCTACATTTTGCAAAGAGTAAATATAGATCAAATAATATTGGAAGAAATAGAGGATAATGAAGCTCAGGTGCAGATTGATGATACATAATCAAATAGCAATTAATTAAGTACAGCGTTACAAGGCAAGAGGGAGAGAGGTACTCACGAGAGCAATGCAGAGCCCATTATTGTTTTGAGATCGTATGATCCTTTGAGCAAGGAGATTCATATGAAATTATTTTTCATACAAGAGAGAAGGTAAGGCACAATCAGAAATTTAGGAGTTCAAATTTTGAATTGATATCATAGACAGTACCTGACGTTGGGCTCCCAGCAGTTCTAATAGGGGTTTGGCCACTGGAGTAGGGGTAAAGTGTGGTACAGTTGGGCCTGTGTTTTCTGTGGCTGCTGATCTATCTGATTTAACATGTATCACTACCTTTTCCAAATACATAGTTTGTACTCCTTGAGGATCTGCACTCACCCTCTTCCTTTTGGACATCTATTACAAAAGAACAACATTTGACTGGAAAAAATAGTGTGACGACACATGGAATAGGTATAGAAAATGGATAGGTATGGCATATAATCATATATGATGCTTAAACTAAGCAGATGTTGTAACAAAGTAGAAGTAATGCAAGAGGTCAGATGCAAAATATGTGCGACCAATATAACTTTGCAAAGCTAGAGCAAGCACCTTGATGGGTGAATAAGATAGGCCATCCTCCACCATGCCAAGTTTGTTAGCCAGTGGATCGTTCCGCAATATTCCTCTCGTGCGCCCATTCTCATATTCATTTTGATAATGTTCAATATCTGACATGCATGAAAACATAAAAACAAGTGAGATTTTCTTTGCAATGCAGAAGTGATTCTAATTCAATATTGCCTCCCTGTAAACCTCTTTGTGCTATCTCTGTAATTCTTTTAAAAGATGCCATGCATGCTGTAATTTGTTGTGTGCATTAATATAATGTGTGTAAGTGCATCTAGTGCCACCCCTAGTTGGTTTTGGAGTATTGACGACAAAGTTGGTTGAGGGACTAATGCGTTTGTGAGAATTGCAGGATAACGCAGGTAGTGTCCCTCATTGATTCGGTTTACCTACCGGAGATGACCCCTTAAAATGTATGAAGACATTGAAGACAATGGTGGTATGTGAAGATATTCACATTGAAGACTATGACATGAGAAGACATTGAGTGAAGACTATGGAGCGCGAAGACTATGCTGTTTCGTTGTTTCCTTTTCTTCTGTGTTGAGTCATAGGAACCACCGTACTGTTAAGTGGGGTCCAAGTGAACTAAGTCAGAGTGACTGAAGTGATGCTCAACCCAAATCTATATCTTCGAGCGAAGACAATGAGTGCAAATCTTATCCAGAGCTGGATGAGTCAGCTTTGCTTGTAGCCTAAGTAAAGTTGCCGTGTGTGTTTGAAATCTGACCGTTGGAACACATGTCAGTTCCTTACTGACCCAGGGTCATTTCAGACATATCAGGTCGGGTTGCCTTGTGGCTATAAATAGCCCACCCCCTACACCATAAATTGGTGGCTGCTCAGAGTTAGTTTACGGCTTTTGTCGTTTTGAGAGCAACCCACCTCGAAGCCTTTGAGAGAGAAATCCTTGCGAGGACAAAGCCCAAACACCCAGAGACAAAGAGTGTTAGGCATCACTGAAGTCTTTCTGTCTGTGTGACCTAAAGACTTATTACACTTGAGGACTGTGTATCCTCCAGCTGGTTAGGCATCGCGTTTTGAGCATCCAAGAGTCAGTGTGGATTACCGGTGAACAAAGTCTGTGAAGGTTCGGAAGTCTACCTTGAAGACTTACCAGAGTGATTGGGCGAGGACTGTGCTTCCTTAGCTCAAGGGGAATAAGGTGAAGACGCGGTCTTCTGAGTTAAATCTCAGCCTCCCTAACCAGACGTACAGTTGTCACAGCAACTGGAACTGGTCCAACAAATCCTGTGTCTTCAACAAGTGACTGGTTCTATCCCTTCCCTCCCTTTACTTTGAGTTTGTCTTCGTGAAGTCATTGCTTATTTGTCTTATCTGTTGACTTCATTGCTTGACTACTATCGTTGATTGGCTTCATACTATCTTCCATCCTGATCCTTACTACCTAGCTGCTATTAGTCTTTGTAAGTTCACATTATTGCATACTTGACTATGGCTTGCTTGTTGTAGTTTATCTTCCGCTGCATATCAATTAGGTCATTTCTACTGTTTGTCTTCAAAACTTTCATGTTTTGAAGACTTTGATAAAAATCGCCTATTCACCCCCCCCTCTAGTCGATAACTAGCACTTTCAATTGGTATCAGAGCAAGGTACTCCCTTGTTCTGTGTGATTCGGTTTAACCACCTGGAGTTTAGCTATGTCGACTGCAGGATTGAGGAATGTATCTTGCCCCACTTTTGACGGTCATGAGTATCCACGATGGAAGGCCATGATGAAGAAACGACTCATGGCTTTGAATAGCGAACTATGGACCGTCACTGAGATTGGTCTTACCGATCTATGTAAGATGGCAGAGGCTGATGACATTCGCAAGTACACTCTACTGAACCTCACAGCAAAGGATGTCATCTGCTCCTGTCTGTCCCGAAATCAGTTCAAGAACGTTATGCACCTCAATCACGTGAAGCTAATCTGGGACCGGCTTTCTGAGGTCTATGAAGGTCATCTTAATCATCATGATCCCTGGCTTGATGATTACAAGGAGTCTCTTAAGGAGATGACCTTTCCACCTGAATCGTCTTCATCTTCACCATGCCTCATGGCAGGGGGTGCTAAGGTAACTGATTGCTACCTCTCTGAAACTAGTGATGATGAATCAGGTGATGAATTTGGCCCCAGGTATGTCAAACTTGCTTCCCTTGCCACTAAACAACAAAGAGCTTTGGAAAAGGTTCAAAACATGCTTAGTAAGAGCAATGATATGTTGGGCGAAGAAATGGATCAGTCAAAAGCATTGGCTGAGAGTCTTCAAAGACTTCATTCCAAATTTGACGCCCTTCAAGATCAACATAATGCTCTCTTGTCTGATCATGAGAAGCTTTCATCAGAATGTTTTCAAAGAAAGCAAGATCTTGAAAAGATAAGAGTGGATTATGGAGATCTACTGAAGGAGCGCGATTCATTACTTGCTCAACAAATCAGCGTTACACAGGAATGATTTGAACCACCATGCTTAAAATGCATTGAGCATGATAACGCTACCTCTATTGTTGAATGTTCCCCTGCCGCTGCTGTTGCATTGTCTTCAACTACTGATGTGGAAACTAACCCCTCTCCGGAGGATACCACTGCTATTGCTGATGAAAATGCTAGGTTGGAGACATTGCTTGAAACAGGGATGTATAAAAGTCTGAAAGGACATCAGACACTTTGTGATGTCCTCAAAAAGCAGATTCTGAACCGAAACCCTAGGAAAGAGGGTGTTGGGTTCAAGAGGAAAATGAATGTTGATGGTTCCTACTGGAAGCCTGAGCAGTATCCCAAAACCACATGGGTTGCTGCAAAGGAACCTTTAGTGGATCCATCCACTTTATCTGGATTTACCTGTGCTAATCCTATTTTCATTGATGAATCCTTTGATGCAAACTATAAACTATTCAAAAATCAGAATGGTGAAGTGTTTGCCAGGTATATTGGTACTAACTGCAGGAATGGACCACCGATGAAGAAGATCTGGGTTCCCAAGAGCTGTCTTGAGAATCTTCCAGTGAATGTCATCATGACACCACCTGGGAAGAAGACAAACCCCAGAACAAAGACATCATATGGTCCAACGGCTTCATACGAATACAGGACTCACTTGAGTCACCCTAACGCCAATGTTTTGCAGGGAAATCATACTCAGACTTATGAATATGAACGTTGTCACGACCGGTTTTCCAATAAAAATATTTATTGAGAAACCAATCTTTTGAGTCCAGTATGAGAGAAATCCTCCTCACTGGTAGACAATTTCTTGATACAATAAGCCAGTAGCATAAAATATATTACAGGGTCGAACTACGGTTGCTCAACCAAATTATTACAAGCACGCCAATAATTATACATAATCGCGAACATGACACAGTGGTGTGGAGGCATACTACTGACTCGGGGATAGGGCGGTGGTGGAGAAACACAGCAGGGAGAGAAATACAAGACTCTAAGTCTATCATCTCATCGAGCGTCGAGGTGAGGCTCGATGAATTTATTTGGTAGCGGAAGCGGATATAAAATAGTGACCAAATCCAGGGTCGCACGAGACTGACTGGGACTCCTCTAGGTGTCGGACTCGCTATCAAACTCTTCATCCATGAGATCGCCTTCGTCAGCATCTGGCCAAATCAACAAGCCAGTGAGTACTTTGAAAGTACTCGCAAGACAGTTCGTACGTAAGATATAACAAATGCATGCATGGATGCGTCATGAATAATTCACCAATGTACATTCAAAAATTAGCGTAACAAGGTAAGTAAAAGGGAAACGGCGGTAGTCCGCCTGAAATCCCAACAAAACATAAATAAATACCGATCGGGTGTCTGAAGCGACGCCTCGAAAGGTGAACAAATAAATATAAGGAAATGATGCCACAGTCGGGCGTCTTAGTGACACCACATAAAGGGCTTTAAAAGAAATAGCACAGTCGGATGTCGAGGCGACATCACAGAAAGGGCTTTAAAAGAAATGCCACGGTCGGACGTCGGGGCGACATCACAGAAAGGGCTTTAAAAGAAATGCCACAGTCGGACATCGGGGGCGACATCACAGAAAGGGCTTTAAAGAAATGCCACGGTCGGACGTCGGGGCGACATCACAGAAAGGGCTTTAACAGAAAGTAAAATACAACAATGCCATAGTCGGACGTCTGAGCGACATCGCAGAAAGGGCTTTAAAGGAAAATAAAATACAACAATGCCACAGTCGGATGTCTGTGCGACATCGCAGAAAGGGCTTTTATTCACAAGTAAATATACTCATAATAAACATTTAATTCATAAGAATAAATGGGTTAGTCCATCCACAGGAATAATCATTTAACCGGAATTAGCACTCATGCGAATCACCAGAGTCTCTGCCATCAAAACTGACATTTTGATTAGGATAAGATAATACGAATTTGGACATGGAATAGATGATTTGGAGGAATATATGACTCTGCAGAGTTTGTACAAAATTTTCCCACAGCCAACGGATTTCCGTAGTCACGAAGGACTAGTTCCGTTTACGGTATTTCGGAAGAAAACGCAGCTAACCAGTACACACCCATCCTACCTCTCGATGCTAGGAATCACCCTAGACATCGTCCAAGAAAAACTTTTGAGACGGGGAGATCACAATCTCGAATAGCATGGGATCAAATTTATATACGCGCGCTCTAAGGGGTGCCCCCCTCTCGGTCCCAACCGGAAACACCCATGCCCCCTGACCGGATGACTGGCTTTAATCCAGGGGCATGGAACCATCATCACGGCCTCTCCTTTTTGGTGTGTACCAGAAAAGCGGTTTGCAACTTATTAAACCATACTCCTTGCGGAAAACATGTGGTAGTACAGGGAAGGAAATGAGAGGAACTGGACCGATACGGTTTGACACTGAAGTCACATAGTTTGGCATAAGACTGGCATGCTACAACACTGCCATCTCACCCATCCTCATGCCAACACATGGCCATTCATACTCACATCCATCCACTTATGGATCATCGAACTCACTTACCTCATTATCGCATAAAATAACGTTCATCGATATGCTTCTCAACATGCCATAAAACTAACTAAATGCAAAACATGCCAAGACACTCATCATATCAAAAGTTCAAACATGCTTGCCTGGTTCAGAGTAGTCGGAGCCTAGCTCGGTGAAGTTCGCGGCTCCGTCACCTCCTTCGGTATCTATGGTATAAAGAAAATACGTGCGCTGTCGTAAATACCAAGGGGTGCACAAAAAGTACACCAAATATTTTTCAAATAAATCTGATAAAAAACTAGACAAAATTTTAAAGAGAACAGAAAAAGAATCAATCAAAAATACTTTTCTGTTTAAAAGTTATAAGGGTTTTTGCCCAGGGACTCATCTGTAATGAAACAGAAAGTTTCCACGGGCTAGCTTATAAAAACAGAAACGCTTCGGCAGAAACTACGCCAGCCCCAAGGGAAAACGTACTTTGCCCGAAGGTGCTTCCAGAAAATGTTTCAATACAGAGAGCAGAGAGGCTGACGGTGGGGTCCCACTCGTCAGGTTTAAACTTCAAAAAGGGGGGGAAACGAAGCTCGTCGGCGCCCGAGAGCCGCGGTGGTCGCCGGCGGCGATCCACGGCGAGGCAGGGGGATCGGAGGGTACCTCCGTGCTCAGGGCGCCATTCCGTGTCGGTTGGTGGTGGTGGTGGTCGCCGGCGAGTACCACGTCGACGGCGAGCTTTGCTCCGGCGGACGACGGCTCGGGTGGTCGAGGGACTCGTCGGAGAGGGCTGCAGAGGTCAAATTGAAGAGGGGGTTAGGCTCCTGGTAGCTAGAGAGGGTAACGGACGGGGTTTGGGCGCCGGAGATGGCCTCACCGGAGCGAATCGTGGTGGAGGCCGAGGCGGATCGGGGCGGCCGGAGTTGGGGGAGGAGACCTCCTTGAGGTCCTCCTAGTGGCCTGGCGTGGCGTTGGTGAGGAGTGGTGACGCTGCATGCACGAGGGTGAGCTCGGGGGCCCTTTTTATAGGCGGCCCGAGGCGGTTGCCGTGAACGGGGATCTCCGGCGAGTGATTACGGCGGTGCCGGGGATGTGCAGTGGGATTATGGGCTTGGGCTTCGTCGTTGAGGTCCACCGGTCCCATTTAGGTGCTAAACGGGCTAGGATTTGGTGTTATGGGCGAGCTCAACGGAACGGGGGTGGCGCGGCCCGTCGGCGGCAGGGAGCACGTTCCGTGCTTGCCGGGCCACGGCGACGGTGCCACGGGCGTGCGCTAGCACGGCAGGGACACACGGAGAGCCAAGGGGCTTTGGGCGGCGCTGAACGGCATTCTGCCGTGGTGTGCCTTCTGTCGGCCGCCACGGGAGGTCCCGACGCCGCAGAAGACGCCGGCGAGGGCGGGCCAGCGCGCCACCGACGCCAGGAAGGCTCCACGCACGCGTGTGAAGCTCCGGACAAGAGGGAGGGGCTGCGAGCATCGAGCCAAGCGCACTGTCTACGCGTGATAGAAACTGACAGACGAAAACGACACTGAAACTGAATTTTCTGAATTTTGAACAGCAGCAGTGCATGCAAGGTGTTCGACAGAATGAAATTGGCCTCTGGTGATTTTTCCTTGAGCTGATTTTTGGTGGAGTGGCTTCTCATTGCTCAAGTAGGCTGCCTGAATTTTGGTGGAATTTTTGGAGGAGTGTAGATATGAATTTCATCAAATTTGGCAAATCTGGTCCAAACTTGCAGAGACTGAATTTTGAAATATTTGAAAGAGGAGGAGTGGATCAAGATGGTTCTGAGTTGTGGGTACAAAGGACTAACCAGGAGAGTTGGTTTGAGGTCAAAACTCACATGCAAAAGGGTACTTGCTTTGAAAATCACTCAGGCTCCAAATAATTTTCAGAATTCATTTGAGAGGAAAAATAATTAGAATAAAATCCAAAACTTGCTTGGATTAGTTGGGACAGAGAACTTAGGTTGATCACAAGGTGTGGGGGAGGTTTTGGAGGGGTTTTATCACATGGGCAAAAATGCAAAGTCATGGGTGGTTTTCAAGATATGAAAATCCAAGTTTTTCATAGAGTTTCATTTTAAAAGAAAAAGATTAAACTCCCAAAATAAATTTGAGAGAGAACCAACAGAGAAGAAGTTTCAAAAGATCAAACACCAAAGTTTGAAAAAATAAAATCCTTGCCAAAGCAAAGGAAGTTTTTAAGAGGAAGGTTTTCTGAAAGAAAATTTTAAATGGCCTCTTTTCAAAGAAAACCACAAGGTTTTTGATAAAAAACCAAATTAAAATTTTGGAGTGTCACAACACCTACCCCCTTAGGAAAAATCTCGTCCCCGAGATTTCAGCTGATCCTTAAATAAGTGTGGATGCTTTGTCCGAAGAAAATCCTAGCTTTCCCAAGTTGCTTCACTGTCGGTGTGATTGCTCCACTGGACTTTGAAAAACTTGATGGTCTTCTATCGGGTCCTCCTTTCAGACTCCTCTAATATTCTTACGGGATGTTCCCGATAAGTGAGGTCTGGCTGCACATCAATGTTTTCATGGGATACTTGTTTCTCTGGGTTGCTTACGCACTTCCTTAACTGAGAGACGTGGAACACGTCGTGAATGTCGGACAAGTCTTCGGGTAAGTCTAGATGGTAGGCTACAGTGCCTCTTCGTGCCATTATGCAGAATGGTCCAATGAATCTTGGTGCTAACTTTCCTTTAATCTTAAACCGTTGCAATCCTCTCATAGGGGATACTCTCAGGTATACGAACTCACCGGGTTCGAAGCTGACCCTACGATGTTTCTGGTCATAATAACTCTTCTGTCGACTTTGAGAGGTCTTAAGTCGGTCTCTGATTAGCTTGAACTTTTCCTCGGCTTCTCTGAGCATGTCTGGTCCGAAGATGCGGCTGTCTCCGGTCTCTGACCAATTTAATGGGGTACGACATCTTCGTCCGTATAAAGCCTCAAATGGTGCCATTTTTAGGCTGGCCTGGTAGCTATTGTTATACGCGAACTCGGCGTATGGCAGGCTTTCTTCCCAACTGGTTCCATATGTGAGGACACATGCTCTCAGCATGTCTTCTAAAACCTGGTTTACGCGTTCTGTTTGTCCATTAGTCTGTGGGTGGTATGCGGTACTGAAGGCTAGTTGGGTTCCCAGAGCCTGTTGTAAATGCTCCCAAAATCTTGAGACGAACTGAGTGCCTCTGTCGGATATTATAGTCTTCGGGACACCGTGCAGACAAACTATGCGGGAAAGATAAATCCTGGCAAGCCTCTGAGTGTTGTAGGTTGTCTTCACTGGAATAAAGTGTGCTACTTTGGTCAATCTGTCAGTGATGACCCATATGGCATCATTCCCGTGTCGTGACCAAGGTAGTCCGACAATAAAATCCATCCCTATTTCATCCCATTTCCACTCAGGTATTTTGTTAGGTTGCAGTAGTCCGGCTGGTTTCTGATGCTCAGCTTTTATGCGTTGACATGAGTCGCAACATGCAATGAAGGCGGCTATGTCCCTCTTCATACCGTGCCACCAAAATCTTTCCTGAATATCTTTATACATTTTGGTTCCTCCAGGGTGGATTGAATATGGAGTGGTGTGTGCTTCAGCTAAAATTTGCTGTTTAAGGTCTTCTATGTTTGGCACGCAGAGCCTTTCTCCGTACCATAATATTCCTTCTTTGTCTATGACGAATTCCGAGGCCTTGCCCATACTCAACTTCCTTTTGATGCCTTCGATGCTGGTGTGACCGGGCTGAGCTTCTTTAATTTTCTCCACAAGGTTGGGTTGTATTTCCAAGTTTGATATGGTGCCTTCTGCTACCATTATCAAGTTGAGCTTGGCAAATTCTTGATGGAATTCGGGCCTCAAGCTGTGCAGATAGTTTTCATCGGAGCTGGGGTTCCGACTAAGGGCATCGGCCACTACATTTGCTTTCCCTGGATGGTAATGGATACCAACATCATAATCCTTTACTAACTCCAACCAACGTTGTTGCCGTAAGTTTAGTTCTGGCTGTGTGAAAATATATTTGAGACTTTTGTGATCCGTATATATTTCACATCGATTCCCAAGTAAGAAATGCCTCCATTCCTTGAGTGCATGAATAACTGCTGCCATTTCTAAGTCATGAGTGGGATAATTTTCCTCATGCTTGCGAAGTTGCCTTGAAGCGTAGGCGACAACCTTGCCTTCCTGCATCAACACGCATCCGAGACCCTTTCTGGACGCGTCACAATATACTTCAAAATTCTTGTGTATGTCGGGGACAATTAATACCAGTGCTGTCGTTAACTTCCGTTTTAGTTCTTGGAAACTTTTCTCGCAGGTTTCTGTCCATTCAAACTTCTTATCTTTCTTGAGTAACTGCGTCATAGGCTTGGCTATGGTGGAAAATCCTTCAATAAATCTGCGGTAATATCCTGCCATTCCCAAGAAACTCCGTATGTCCGTTACGCTGGCTGGTGACTTCCAGCCAAGTACGGCCTTGACTTTCTCTGGGTCCACTGCGATACCGTCTTGGGTCAGCACGTGGCCTAGAAAGCCTACTTGTCTTAGCCAAAATTCGCACTTGCTGAACTTGGCATACAATTGGTGTTTTCTTAGCTCTCCTAGCACAATCCTGAGATGTTCTGCATGCTCTTCTGGTGTCTTGGAGTATACCAGAATATCGTTGATGAATACCACGACGAACTTGTCCATAAACTTCATAAATACTTTGTTCATGAGGTGAACAAAATATGCTGGGGCGTTAGTTAATCCAAATGGCATCACTGTGAACTCGTACAGTCCATATCTGGAGGTGAAGGCTGTTTTGGGGATATCTTTCGTTCGTACCTTCAATTGATGGTATCCTGACCTTAAGTCAATTTTTGAGAATACCTTGGCCTGAGCGAGTTGATCAACCAAATCGTTTATCCTTGGCATCGGGTATTTGTTTTTGACTGTGACCATGTTAAGTGCTCGATAGTCAATACACAATCTCAGTGTTCCATCCTTCTTTTTGGCAAATAAAATTGGTGATCCCCAAGGTGAGGAGCTGGCTCGAATGTATCCCTTTTCCAGTAATTCCTTTATTTGCTTCTTCAACTCGATCAACTCGGATGGTGCCATTCTGTATGGTTTCTTGTATATGGGAGTGGTTCCTGGTGCTAGCTCAATGCGGAATTCTATTTCTCGGTCTGGTGGCATGCCTGGTAGCTCTTCAGGGAATACATCTGGAAATTCACATACTACTGGAACCTTGTTTAGCTCAGAAACGTCCACCTTATTCAATCTCGGTTGCCGGGGTATTTTTCCTTCCTTGGCTGATACTCTTATTGTCTTCCCTTGATGGTGTGTGAGAATTACGGTCCTGTTGAAACAGTCGATAAAACCCTTATTGGTGGTTAGCCAATCCATCCCTAGGATGACATCCAGTCCTTTATTTTCCAACACAATAAGATTTGCGTGAAACTCCAATCCTTCGAACTCAATGACCACATTCTGACAGTAATTCTGAGTAACTTGCTGAATCCCAGGGGACCTGATGGTCATGGATTTCTCCAGGGGAAGCATCGAAAAATTGTTTTGCAAAGCAAAAATTTTCGAAATGAAAGAGTGAGAAGCTCCAGAATCAAACAAAACCATTGCAGGTATTGTGTTGACAGGAAATGTACCGAGTACAATATCCGGAGCGTTTTGTGCCTCCTCTTTGGTTACGTGGTTCAGATGACCCTTCCTGTGGTTATTGTTGGGATTGAAATTGTTTCGCTTGGGCGCGGAATTGTTGCCGTTGTTCGGCTTTGGGGTTGAATTCCTTGGCTTGGGGCACTGTTTGGCATAGTGCCCTTCTTCTCCACAAGCGTAACAAGTAACGCCGGGGCGATAGGTGAATTCCTTGTCCCTTGCATGAAAATTCTTGATTGGGCGTGAGACATTGGATGAGAATTTGTGTGTCCCACCCTTTTGAAAATCTATCTTGCTTCGGTGATTGCGAGCATGATTAGTCGGGTCCCTTTTTCGCTTGCGGATATCTTCCAGACTGCGTCTCTCATTTTCCAGAGTAATGGCTTTGTCTACCAGTGTTTTAAAATCAGGAAAAGTGTGCACGACCAGTTGGCATTTAAGCGCGGGCGCCAGACCGTCAAGGAATTTCTCCATCTTCTTGATTTCAGTCATACGCTCTTCATTGGCGTAGCGGGACAATAGAGTAAATTGACTGTTGTAATCTGACACTGTCATGTTCCTTTGTTTGAGGTCATCGAATTCTCTCTTCTTGATTTTCATAATACTCTTAGGAATGTGTGCACCACGGAAACCTTCCTTGAAATCATCCCAGGTTATGTCATTTTCGTTGGGATGCATGTGCAGAAAATTCTCCCACCACAATGCGGCTGCTCCTGTGAGATAGTGCGGAGCATACAATACCTTCTCGGGGTCTGAACATTTTGCAATAATTAATTTTTTCTCCATATCTCGAAGCCAGTCCTCGGCTTCAAGAGGTTTTTCAGTGTGAGAAAATTTTTGAGGACGTGTCTTCTGTAGCTCAGATAACTTGGAATGCTACTGATACTGTCCATGATGATTTCCCATGTTGATGACTTGGTTCATCATTTCCCGATGTTGTTGCTAACTCTTCTCATAAAGGCGGCACATTTGTGAAAGTGCCGATTCACTGCCCTGTTGGTTTGACTGTCCCTGAGTGAACTCGTTGCTGGGTGGTGCATCATAATTTTCCTCTGGTGGAATTGGCATGGAGCGAGTCCAAGGACGAGACATTTTTCACTCTGGGGAAATATTTTTGTAAAACTCATAAGAAAAGCGGAAAGAGTCGCAAAAACAATTCCAAAAGAAAAAATGCATAAAGCTGGCAAATAAAACTAAATATCCCAGCTTACTTAAGAAAAACAAATCGTCTTGCGCACGGAGAAGGACTGCTCATTACATATCTTACACGCGGGCGGTAATTATACAATACATCACTCAGGATATGCGTACATAATCCTGACATGTTATTAAGGCTAGTGCACTTCTCCAGATCCTACATGATGCGCAAACAGGCTACTTCTCACAACCTATGTACATATCTTACAAAGCGGTACAATACATGGCAGCTAAGCGTACTCAGGCAGAGATGTTGACGATCTCCTTTGCCCTGCCGAGGGCGAGGCGTAGCGAGGTTGGGGACTCGACTTCCTCCTTGCTAATGGGCTCCATACGTGTAGTGTTGCGCAGAGTGGATGGAGCGGTTGCCAGGGGCGGAGCAACACGTACAGGAGTGGGCGCGAAGGGTGGTGCAGTGCGCGCTGAAGTGGGTGCAATGACTTGGTTGAATTCTTCGGTAGAAGGCAGGCGACGAGTAGGCGTAAAAGATGCTGAGGACGAGACCAATGTCAGTGGCGGTGCGATGGGTAGGAGCTCCCTCCTGTTGGCAGCACAGCCATGAACTGAGTCCATGCGGGTAGCTACGAAGTCGTCCACCAGGTTGTCGAAGGCTGCCTCCAGGGCCCGGAGATACTCAATGAGCATCTCAAAAGCCTCGTCTCGTTCTCCTCTGGGGCAGGAGTATGCGTAGTGACAGGTGTAAGGCACATGGCACGGAAGATAACGGTAACGACGAGTCTTCATCACGGGAAGGACATCCCTGAGACGAGCTATCGCCTCGCGGGCTGCCATCTGCATAGCATGCCTCTCCATAGGCATGGCTCTTCCCACGAACCGGAAGCGGCGTAACTCACCACGCCCTCCCTTGAACTGCACCGCGGCCTGGTGCATAGTCAGACTGTCGTTGACTCGGTGCTGGCAGAGTGTGAAGACTGGGCGCATAGATGGCCCCATCGTGACCTGAACGATGAAGGAAAGAAGCTTGACGAACCCATCGAGCACGTTGGCGAAGGTCTGAGACTCGCAGCTGTTGTCGGCCATCTACAAAAGTAGGCAAAAATTCTGCATGGTCAGATCATAAATTTATGCTGACTGACAGAAAGTGACTACAATTGCAAAAATATAACCTCGCTTTATCATGCTAATAACGAATTAGCGATCGCACCTAGTGGCTTCCTACAGTCAGCCTGGCTCTGATACCAAGCTTGTCACGACCGGTTTTCCAATAAAAATATTTATTGAGAAACCAATCTTTTGAGTCCAGTATGAGAGAAATCCTCCTCACTGGTAGACAATTTCTTGATACAATAAGCCAGTAGCATAAAATATATTACAGGGTCGAACTACGGTTGCTCAACCAAATTATTACAAGCACGCCAATAATTATACATAATGGCGGACATGACACAGTGGTGTGGAGGCATACTACTGACTCGGGGATAGGGCGGTGGTGGAGAAACACAGCGGGGAGAGAAATACAAGACTCTAAGTCTATCATCTCATCGAGCGTTGAGGTGAGGCTCGATGAATTTATTTGGTAGCAGAAGCGGATATAAAACAGTGACCAAATCCAGGGTCGCACAAGACTAATTGGGACTCCTCTAGGTGTCGGACTCGCTATCAAACTCTTCATCCATGAGATCGCCTTCGTCAGCATCTGGCCAAATCAACAAGCCAGTGAGTACTTTGAAAGTACTCGCAAGACAGTTCGGACATAAGATATAACAAATGCATGCATGAATGCGTCATGAATAATTCACCAATGTACATTCAAAAATTAGCGTAACAAGGTAAGTAAAAGGGAAACGGCGGTAGTCCGCCTGAAATCCCAACAAAACATAAATAAATACCGATCGGGTGTCTGAAGCGACGCCTCGAAAGGTGAACAAATAAATATAAGGAAATGATGCCACAGTCGGGCGTCTTAGCGACACCACATAAAGGGCTTTAAAAGAAATAGCACAGTCGGATGTCGAGGCGACATCACAGAAAGGGCTTTAAAAGAAATGCCACGGTCGGACGTCGGGGCGACATCACAGAAAGGGCTTTAAAAGAAATGCCACAGTCGGACGTTGGGGGTGACATCACAGAAAGGGCTTTAAAGAAATGCCACGGTCGGACGTCGGGGCGACATCACAGAAAGGGCTTTAACAGAAAGTAAAATACAACAATGCCATAGTCGGACGTCTGAGCGACATCGCAGAAAGGGCTTTAAAGGAAAATAAAATACAACAATGCCACAGTCGGACGTCTGTGCGACATCGCAGAAAGGGCTTTTATTCACAAGTAAATATACTCATAATAAACATTTAATTCATAAGAATAAATGGGTTAGTCCATCCACAGGAATAATCATTTAACCGGAATTAGCACTCATGCGAATCACCGGAGTCTCTGCCATCAAAACTAACATTTTGATTAGGATAAGATAATACGAATTTGGACATGGAATAGATGATTTGGAGGAATATATGACTCTGCAGAGTTTGTACAAAATTTTCCCACAGCCAACGGATTTCCGTAGTCACGAAGGACTAGTTCCGTTTACGGAATTTCGGAAGAAAACGCAGCTAACCAGTACACACCCATCCTACCTCTCGATGCTAGGAATCACCCTAGACATCGTCCAAGAAAAACTTTTGAGACGAGGAGATCACAATCTCAAATAGCATGGGATCAAATTTATATACGCGCGCTCTAAGGGGTGCCCCCCTCTCGGTCCCAACCGGAAACACCCATGCCCCCTGACCGGATGACTGGCTTTAATCCAGGGCCATGGAACCATCATCACGGCCTCTCCTTTTTGGTGTGTACCAGAAAAGCGGTTTGCAACTTACTAAACCATACTCCTTGCGGAAAACATGTGGTAGTACAGGGAAGGAAATGAGAGGAACTGGACCGATACGGTTTGACACTGAAGTCACATAGTCTGGCATAAGACTGTCATGCTACAACACTGCCATCTCACCCATCCTCATGCCAACACATGGCCATTCATACTCACATCCATCCACTTATGGATCATCGAACTCACTTTCCTCATTATCGCATAAAATAACGTTCATCGATATGCTTCTCAGCATGCCATAAAACTAACTAAATGCAAAACATGCCAAGACACTCATCATATCAAAAGTTCAAACATGCTTGCCTGGTTCAGAGTAGTCGGAGCCTAGCTCGGTGATGTTCGCGGCTCCGTCACCTCCTTCGGTATCTACGGTATAAAGAAAATACGTGCGCTGTCGTAAATACCAAGGGGTGCACAAAAAGTATACCCAATATTTTTCAAATAAATCTGATAAAAAACTAGACAAAATTTTAAAGAGAACAGAAAAAGAATCAATCAAAAATACTTTTCTGTTTAAAAGTTATAAGGGTTTTTGCCCAGGGACTCATCTGTAATGAAACAGAAAGTTTCCAGGGGCTAGCTTATAAAAACAGAAACACTTCGGCAGAAACTACGCCAGCCCCAAGGGAAAACGTACTTTGCCCGAAGGCGCTTCCAGAAAATGTTTCAATAGAGAGAGCAGAGAGGCTGACGGTGGGGTCCCACTCGTCAGGTTTAAACTTCAAAAAGGGGGGGGGGAACGAAGCTCGTCGGCGCCCAAGAGCCGCGGTGGTCGCCGGCGGCGATCCACGGCGAGGCAGGGGGATCGGAGGGTACCTCCATGCTCAGGGCGCCATTCCGCGTCGGTTGGTGGTGGTGGTGGTCGCCGACGAGTACCACGTCGACGGCGAGCTTTGCTCCGGCGGACGGCGGCTCGGGTGGTCGAGGGACTCGTCGGAGAGGGCTGCAGAGGTCAAATTGAAGAGGGGGTTAGGCTCCTGGTAGCTAGAGAGGGTAACGGACGGGGTTTGCGCGCCGGAGATGGCCTCGCCGGAGCGAATCATGGTGATGGCCTCACCGAGGCGTGGCGTTGGTGAGGAGTGGTGACGCTGTGTGCACGAGGGTGAGCTCGGGGGCCCTTTTTATAGGCAGCCCGAGGCGGTTGCCGTGAACGGGGATCTCCGGCGAGTGATTACGGCGGTGCCGGGGATGTGTAGTGGGATTATGGGCTTGGGCTTCGTCGTTGAGGTCCACCGGTCCCATTTAGGTGCTAAACGGGCTGGGATTTGCTGTTATGGGCGAGCTCGACGGAACGGGGGTGGCGCAGCCCGTCGGCGGCAGGGAGCACATTCCGTGCTTGCCGGGCCACGGCGACGGTGCCACGGGCGTGCGCTGGCACGGCAGGGACACGCGGAGAGCCAAGGGGCTTTGGGCGGCGCTGAACGGCGATTTGCCGTGGTGTGCCTTCTGTCGGCCGCCACGGGAGGTCCCGACGCCGCAGAAGACGCCGGCGAGGGCGGGCCAGCGCGCCACCGACGCCAGGAAGGCTCCACGCACGCGTGTGAAGCTCCGGACAAGAGGGAGGGGCTGCGAGCATCGAGCCAAGCGCACTGTCTACGCGTGGTAGAAACTGACGGACGAAAACGACACTGAAACTGAATTTTCTGAATTTTGAACAACAGCAGTGCATGCAAGGTGTTCGACAGAATGAAATTGGCCTCTGATGATTTTTCCTTGAGCTGATTTTTGGTGGAGTGGCTTCTCATTGCTCAAGTAGGCTGCCTGAATTTTGGTGGAATTTTTGGAGGAGTGTAGATATGAATTTCATCAAATTTGGCAAATCTGGTCCAAACTTGCAGAGACTGAATTTTGAAAATTTTGAAAGAGGAGGAGTGGATCAAGATGGTTCTGAGTTGTGGGTACAAAGGACTAACCAGGAGAGTTGGTTTGAGGTCAAAACTCAGATGCAAGAGGGTACTTGCTTTGAAAATCACTCAGGCTCCAAATAATTTTCAGAATTCATTTGAGAGGAAAAATAATTAGAATAAAATCCAAAACTTGCTTGGATTAGTTGGGACAGAGAACTTAGGTTGATCACAAGGTGTGGGGGAGGTTTTGGAGGGGTTTTATCACATGGGCAAAAATGCAAAGTCATGGGTGGTTTTCAAGATATGAAAATCCAAGTTTTTCATAGAGTTTCATTTTAAAAGAAAAAGATTAAACTCCCAAAATAAATTTGAGAGAGAACCAACAGAGAAGAAGTTTCAAAAGATCAAACACCAAAGTTTGAAAAAATAAAATCCTTGCCAAAGCAAAGGAAGTTTTTAAGAGGAAGGTTTTCTGAGAGAAAAATTTTAATGGCCTCTTTTCAAAGAAAACCACAAGGTTTTTGATAAAAAACCAAATTAAAATTTTGGAGTGTCACAAACGTGTGTCCTCAACACGCCATGTTCATAGGACTAAGAAACTTTTCTGCTTATTCATATGAGTATCATTCATCTCCTGCAAGGCTATTTGCTAGGGCTTCAAAGCCGAAATTCTCAGATGCTGCACTTAGACTCATTGCTTCTAAGCCAGCCCTGAAGATGTGGGTGGTGAAGAAGAATTAACTCTCTTTTGCAGAATATGGTCTCCAGCCAGCAATCAAAGGCGTCCGATACTATTGTTGGGGACCTAAAACACTATAAGGGACGCATGACAAAATGACTTACTATGTATTCCACATATAAATTGCTTACCTGTCATACTGTGTGTTCTAACTTTCATCTAAGCTGTGATAATCCTAGTGTGCGTCAAATGCTTATGCTTCACAACATACCTTGTGAAGCCTATCCTCCTAACTGCACTGTAGGGTATGACACCTCGTGCTTCAGAATGGATTATGGACAGCGGATGCACTAATCATATGACTGGTGATCGAAGTCTTCTCATGGACTCAACCTTACGTCTATCCGACAAGAGTCAAATCACATTTGCTGACACTGGTAAAGGCAAGGTATTGGGTCTTGGCAGAGTTGCAATCTCAAAGGATCAACACATGGATAAAGTGATGCTTGTTGAATCCCTTGGGTTCAACTTAATGTCTGTCTCAATGCTTTGTGACTTAAACATGATTGTGATATTCGGAAAATATCGTTGCCTTGTACCAATGGAATCTGACAAGTCTCTAGTCTTTGAAGGGTATAGGAAATATGATCTATACATGGTAGATTTCTCAGAAGGTCCACAGCTTGCCGTATGTCTTCTTGCAAAAGCTTCAGAATGCTAGCTCTGGCATCAGAGGCTGGGGCATGCTGGCATGAGGAACTTACACACACTCGTCAAGAAGAAGCATGTCATAGGCATCGAAGGTGTCAAGTTCAAGAAAGATCATTTGTGTGGTGCCTGCGAAGCTGGAAAGATGACTAGGGCGAAGCACCCCTCGAAGACAATCATGACGACATCTCAACCCTTCGAGCTGTTGCACATGGACTTATTTGGCCCTACTCACTACTCTACCCTCACAACAACATCGTGTCTCTATGGCTTCGTCATTATTGATGACTACTCAAGATATACATGGGTGCACATAATTCTCTACAAGACTAAAGTACAAGATGTCTTCAGACGATTCGGCAATCGAGCCATGAACAATTATGGCGTCAAGATCAAGCATATCAGAAGTGATAACGGCACTGAATTCAAGAATACCGGGCTTGATCTTTATCTGGATACAATGGGAATTACTCATGAGTTTTCTGCTCCATACACACCTCAGCAAAATGGCATTGTAGAGCGCAAGAACAAAACCCTCATTGAGATGGCTCGAACAATGCTCGACGAGTACAAGACACCAAGAAAGTTCTGGCCTGAAGCTATTGACACAGCTTGTCACATCATCAACCGTGTCTACATCCATAAGCTTCTGAACAAAACATCCTATGAGCTCCTTACTGGCAAGAAGCCAAATGTCAGCTACTTCAGAGTCTTTGGTGCTAGGTGATGGATCAAGGATCCCCATCGCAAGTCAAAATTTGAACCCAAAGCTCACGAAGGCTTCATGCTCGGTTATGGAAAGGACTCGCACTCTTACAGAGTCTTCAACCTGTTTCACTACAAAATCATTGAAACTGTGCACGTGCGATTTGATGAAACCAATGGTTCACAACGAGAGCTCCTACCAAGCACACTTGATGAAGCTCCTCCCAGCGAATCTATCAAGCTGATGGGAACTGGTGAAATCATGCCTTCTGAAGCACAGCCTGAAGAGGAACTTATCATTTCTGCACCAAACCAACCTGAAGACAATGCTCAGATCAAAGACAATCCTCCCAATGATGACAATGATCAGCATGAGCAAGGGCTTCGTCCAGTTCATCCTCGTGTTGCATATGAAGTACAAATTGAGAAGATAATTGATAGCATCAATGCACCTAGTCCACTTACTCGCTCAAGGGCAACACAGTTAGCAAATTTCTGTGGGCATTTTTCATTTGTGTCAATATCAGAACCCAAGAAAGTTGCTGAAGCCTTTATGGAACCTGAATGGATTCAAGCCATGCAAGAAGAACTTCAACAGCTCAAGCTGAATAATGTTTGGGAACTTGTCAAGCGCCCTGACCCTCGCAAACATAACATTATTGGCACTAAATGGATATATCAAAACAAGCAAGATGAGCATGGTCAAGTCGTTAGAATCAAAGCACGTCTTGTGGCTCAAGGATATACTCAAGTTAAAGGAATTGACTTCGATGAAACATTTTCTCCTGTAGCAAGGCTTGAAGCTATTCGCATACTGCTAGCCTATGCTAATCACCACAACATCTTGCTATATCAAATGGATGTGAAGAGTGCATTCCTCAATGGCAAGATTGAAGAAGAAGTGTACGTTGCTCAACCACCTGGCTTTGAAGATCCAAAACATCCTGATATGGTGTACAAACTTAACAAAGCACTGTATGGTCTCAAACAAGCTCCTCGCGCTTGGTATGATACGATCAAAGACTTCCTGAAGAGCAAAGGCTTCAAACCTGGATCCCTCGATCCCACACTCTTCACGAAGACATATGATGGTGAACTGTTTGTGTGCCAAATATATGTGGATGACATTATCTTCGGCTGCACAAACCAGAAGTATAGTGATGAGTTTGGATACATGATGCAAGAGCAATATCAGATGTCCATGATGGGTGAGCTGAAGTTCTTCCTTGGTCTTCAAATTCGTCAGCAAAGGAATGGCATCTTCATATCTCAAGAAAAATATCTCAAAGACTGTCTGAAGAAATTTGGAATGCAATATTGCAAAGGTTACACGACGCCAATGCCAGCCAAACACCATCTTGGTCCCGACGACAATGGTAAAGAGTTCGCTCAAAAGGTATACCGCTCCATGATTGGTTCCTTACTTTACCTATGTGCATCTAGGCCAAATATTATGCTTAGTGTTTGCATGTGTGCTCGATTCCAAGTGGCACCAAAGGAATCGCATCACTTAGCTGTGAAGCGAATTCTTAGATATTTGGCTGACACCCCAACACTCGGATTATGGTATCCAAAGGGCTCAAAATTTGATCTGGTTGGATTCTCGGATGCTGATTATGCTGGTGACAAGGTGGATCGCAAGTCTACATCAGGCACATGTCACTTTCTGGGACAATCACTTGTTTGTTGGTCTTCAAAGAAGCAAAATTGTGTATCACTCTCAACTGCTGAATCTGAATACATTGCTGCTGGATCTTGTTGTGCTCAACTTCTGTGGATGAAGCAAACTGTCAAGGACTATGGCGTCAATCTGAAACAAGTACCTCTCTTCTGCAACAACGAAAGCACCATCAAGATTGCCAACAATCCAGTTCAACACTCGAAGACAAAGCACATTGAAATTCGTCATCACTTTCTCAGAGATCATGTCATGAAGAAATATATTGACATCATTCACGTCAACACCGAAGACCAACTGGCAGATATCTTCACAAAGCCCTTGGATGATAAAAGGTTTTGCAAGTTACGGTGTGAGCTAAATATCTTGGAATCCTCAAATGTCCTGTGATCAGGCACACATCCTAACACTTATGCATGTTGATGAGTTAGATGTGCAACACACGAAGTAATGTATATCTTCAATCAATGAAGACTTACATTCTGAGTGTGAATACATTAACATGGAATTTGACTTCGGAGCGCCACGATAATTGTGCGTCGTTTCTGGGTCTAATACTTCCTATACGGTGGGTAACGCCGCCACCAAATTTCTTGGTTTGAAGTGTTTCATTCATGGCGTTATTGTTGAATATCTTCGCATATTGATTTATCTTCAAAATTTCAACTAATCTTCATGATTTACTTCACTATGTTGATTTGATTGCTTTCTCATATATATATATATATATATACTACCTTTCTGTCCTCTACAACATTCACTTATAGCTATGTCTTCATCGTTGAATCTTTTGAACTAAGTGAATGTGATCGGACCCTAATCTCTCTATGCTCTCTATCTCAAACTCTATCTATCCAAATCATATGCATTCTATTGAAACTGTCAAATGTCTTCTCTGCATCCTTATCAGCAGAAGACACAAAGACAAACATCAAGTCCTTTTAAATGATTCATCTTTCTTGTTGAAATCCGGAGAAGCCGGAACAACCATCCGACAAACTTGGCGGGCGTGGGAACGTGGGACAACTCTGAGTATGTTGCATGCTTGCCACGTGTCCCACGGATGTGAACAGGCAGGGGCACCTGCGTAATTGCGTTATGCCGCACACCTACTTATAAATACGTGTCCCCTGCGGTCAAGAAAACCTTCTTCCACCTCTCCACCTCGTCAAAACCCTAGCGCCACCGCTAGCTCTCGACGACGCCGGCGACGAAGCGCTTAGCTGCCGCGACTTCTCCGACGCCGTCCTCACACCGGCCGCGGGCATTGTCCTCTCCGTCGCCACCGTAGGTGTCCTCCATCGCCAAGTTAGGGCACGGTGGATTGAACTGCTCGGTCTCCTATTCATCCCATCTAGCAGTTGTTCGTGTGGTAAATATAACTCTATTTTTACCATCTTTTTGATCCTCAATGATTCATCCTATATACCAAAATTGGTTTCTGTCTACACAATGTTAGATCTATTCTGTCTGCATCTCATACTGCCTAGTATATTCACTTAAGCTTTATATATAGTTAGATTCCTCACTTGTACTTATTCACGGATTCGTACAAATCTGGAACCAACTCTCAACATATAAGTGAATGTTTTCCCAACATGAGGTCAATGTCTTCAAACTGATTTATCTTCAAAATCTTCTGAGAATGCATATGACCTCTTCCCCTTCCCTCGCATCTCTATGATGTCACAGGTACATGTCCGTGGGAGAATCCCTTGGTTCTCATAGTCTGCATTCGTTTGCAGAATTCTTACAGCAACACATTAACTCTCCTGAAGCTAGTTCCTGTTTGGCCAGCAAGCGAAAGCCCTTGAAGCCTTTGAACATATTGAAGCCATTTAGTTTGAAGTTCATGGCTGCAGAGAAATCAGTAAGGAAGGGTGGCAGACAGCGTCGAGGGGGAACATCAAAAGATTTGCCTGATGACCTCGCAGAAATGTACAAGACAGATCCTGAAGAGGATTATAATCAGCGCAAGACCCGAATCCAATGGATTCGACGCTATTGGGCTGAACAATGGTTCAAGTACAAGTTCGTGACCCAGGAGTACGCTGAGAAAAATGCTATCAAAAGTCTTTGGGGTGATATTCTCTATCGAGGTCTTCCCCCCAAGAACAAAGTTGAAGCTATTGCACAAGAATTCTATCCTTGTATGGTCCGTGGACCACAGCCTGAAAATGCCGATCCATCATCATTACTCTGGTGTCGTGACGATAATCTCTTCAAGCGCAACTTCCAGTATGCAAAGGCATCGGCAAAGGAGAACAAGAAGTCATGGGGATTAGACTTCAACCCTGGTCCCTCTGCTCCCCGTGATGACGGCTCACGTGAGGCGGAACAAAATGAAATCAGCCCCTTTTCAAACCTTGATGGCCTCATCTCATACATCTTGGTACAAGGTGGCAAAGTGGATCGTTCTGATAATGATGCTGATACTGATGAAGCCCCAGCTCCTCCTCCAAGGCCGCAGAAGCCAAAGAAAATTAAGGCTTCAACATCAGCTGTTCCTCCAAAAGCTTCACGTGCAAAGCCACTGGCCACTGCACCTCCTGAAGATAGTGTGCAGTCTGAAGATCTTTCACGCATCTCCAAGAAGATGGAGAAGAAAAATAAAATCATCAAGAGTACTGATCAGACATTGACTCCTGCTGCCATTCTACGTGAAGAGCACCTTGATCTGTCCAACGATGACGATCTTGCGGATGATGCTCTTGAGCAACTGATCAAGAGCAAGGAAGGAGCAGAGATCTTCAACAATTTGCCTCTCTTTGACGTGGCAATCATCCATAACTTCATTGATGAGTGGTTTGACACACCAAATCTCAGCTTTGATGACTTGCAACTTCCAATTGGCCTCAGCGTCGCCTTCAAAGGCACCATTGCTTCTGAGCTAGCTATTGCTCAGTGCATCGTCGAACTGAAGCACAAGATTGACTATGAAAAGGCTCAGTTCAAGAAGCATGTGGCCAAGCTCAGCGTGCAAGATGTCAAAAACTTCAAGATCATGCTACACGAGCTCAAAGAAGCCTTTCACAAGAAGCGTGAAGAAGCTCGAGGCTCTCGTGAGCGCATGAAGAGTCTGGCTGACAAGTGTGTGCTTGCCTACAATGAGGCTGAGAAGCGCAAGGCTCTTGGTCGTCCTGGCATCGACCCCAGGATGGCTGCAAAGAAGAAGAAGCAATCGACTGCCCAATCTGCACCGTCAAGGCAAGATGAACCTCGCATAGTCTTCCCTAGCAGCATGACTGGCTCGAAGCCAAAGGTCATGTCAACCGCTTCAGAACAGAAGAAGACGAGGGCTGCAGAGGCTGAAGCCAGAAAAAGGAAAAACACTGAAGCCTCTGATGCTGCTCCCTCCAAGAAGAAGCGCAAAACCAAGAAGAATCGGGCTGCTCCCACAGAGCCCCTTGTTGTTGAACCTATCTCAGTGGTTCGTCTTGCATCTGCAAACCAAGAACTACGTATGATTGTTCATGAGCCTACTTCCACAGAGGCTCATGAAGCTGAAGAGATTCCAGCAGTTGATCCCATCACTGCTGAAGACATTGGTCACCATGACAATGTTGAAGATGATGAAGTTCTTCCTCAGATTGAACACAATGTGGTATCATCGCCTGTTCTCACGAACAGCGAAATCATCAGCATTGGTCGTCCTCTCAGGCCAATTGCTCAGGATGCATCATGGGCTGATCGCCCGCAACATCAAGACTCCCCCAGTACTCCCCAACAACAACAAGTCACACCATCTGTGCAAGTTGAAGAGGATGGGGGCCTGCCTACTCCATCTCCAAAGGCGTCGCCTGTATTACAAAGGCTTCGCAAAGGACCAAGGCCTCAAGTCCCTCTTCCGAGCGTTCCAGAAGGAGAAGTGCACCACCAACCTGTTGCACGTCAAGTGTTTTCAGAAGCCACTCCAACTGTGAATGTCTCCGTGTCTGAAGCCACAGCTACTGAAGACAATCCGGCTGCATCAGCCAATGATGAACATCAAGAAGAACGTGTCCCTACTCCCCCCATAACTAAAGAAGTTGTTCCTGAAGTGAACGTGTCTGTGCCAGACCCTCCAGTTCATCAAGTGGAGGTTGAAAATGTTGAGTCTGCCACCACTAACACGAATGAAGCCAATGACGTAGTCATGGCTGAAGCTAATGTGGAGCCTGCACCAAGCAACATGCCAGAAGTCAATGCTACAACTGCTCCTGAAGCTTCTGTTGTGCAGCCTGAAGCCACTGTTGCTGCCACTGCTCCTGTTCCGCCACTAAGGCCCTATAAAATTGAGCAAGCTTACAACCATGGCGAGCTAATCACAGTAAGATGGCCCGTTCTGGTCCCTCCGCCTAATGTCTCTGGTCCTCAGTTTGACTATCACATTGAGCATAGGCCTCAGGTCCTGAAACCAAAGCCAAGACTACCAAGGTTTCCAGGTACTGCCACATCTGTCGGGTCCTTCAATGCAAATGGCTTAAAAAGCCACAACACCTTCTTTGACAGCTCAAAGAACCCCTACACAAGGCCAAGAATATCATCTGATCGTTTATGGAGTCATCAGCAATGAAGCTATTACTCCTGTGTTCTGTATGATCAAGGGCGCATTTTCCCTCATATGCGCCTCGACACTGAAGCCATTGCTGGACTGCCATGCTTAGAAGAAGCATTTGACTGCTTTCATGATGCTGGTCTGCTCAGCTTTGTGACAGACAAAGAACATTGAAATGAAGAACTTTTGCTTCAATTCTATGCTACCCTCCACATTCGCGGCTACAACAGAGATACAAAGACATGGGTTCTCGAGTGGATGATAGGAAATGTTCATCATGAAGCCAAAAGCTCTTGACATCATTGAGCTTACAAGCCTATCCACTCCTGGAGAGCTGTATGAACCTGGTTGTCAAAACCACCGCAATTCTTTGGAGAGCATCTTCCATAAGCCAGAACCAAACATGAGCCAGATGTTGAGCATGATGAAGCCATTGCCACATGACGCTGAATACCCAAAGGAGTTCTTTATTGATGACCTTGAGTATCTACCGGGCACCATATATCACATCATCAGGCAGACTCTATGGCCGATCAAAGGACATTCATCAGCTGCAAAACTTGAAGGAGCCATGAAGACATTGGTCTTTTACATCCTCAATGGCATCAGCTTCAATGCACAAGATTTCTTCCTACGTCAACTGGCTGCGTCTAGATCTGATCTGTTTGGCCTGAAATTCTATGCTCCATGGGTCATGCGCCTCATCAAGATACACTCTGCTATCAACTATCAGCCCTCTGCTCACAATCATGTGATCTTTCTACCAGAGGTTGATATGTCAGTTGAAGCCATATACCCTGAGCCTGCCAAGAAGCCTCTTTGTCTTCAAAATGCTGAACACCAAAGCTTCACTCAGCCTATGGAAGGAGTCCAAGTTGTAACTCGTGTCTATCCAATGGCTGGGAACACTCATCTACCTCATCATGCGCCAACTGAAGCTACTGAGAGCACAATTGCTCAAAGGCCTAGGAAGCGCTCTCGTGTCCTAAATGACCGAGAACTTCTTGTGGAACTCCATCAGAAACAAGATAAGCATCACTTTTGGCTCAAGCGTCAGATGCAAAGCCTCTTGGTGGACGTAAATCGCATTCGAAATCTTGCCACCAAGAATGCATTTGTCACTCATGAAACTTGTCGGCGATCATGGAAGAGTTTGACCCTGCTCAGTGCTGAAGCAGATCTTCAAGACGATGGCTTCACTGAAAGATTCAAGTTTGACTCCACTCCTCCATGGAATGCTGTCCTACGAAGAACTCCATCTCTTGAAGACTCTGACTATTCTTCCTCCGCGGCAACTGTGAATGCCAACGTGATCGATGATGAAGACGATGCTACTTCACCGCCCCCTACTTCTGCACGCATCGACACTGCACCAAGTTCGTCTGCACCGCCAAACAACAACGACAACCCTACTGCTTCACCTACTCCTCATGAGGATGAGTAGATGCTCTATGTCTTCAAACCTTTTTGGTCATTACTGACAAAAGGGGGAGAATCATATGAGTTTGATAGTCTTCAAGCGGGTTCATATTTTGCCTAGTGTTTACAACTATTGCTTTTTGATACATTCCGTTCTTTGAGTTGTAACACTTAACCTTGATGGTTGTCTGCTACTTATTTGCTTTTTCACATGCGATGATAACTTCCGCACTTAGATCATTCTGCAGACGTCCATTTTTCATTATGCATGTCATTCTCTTAGTTATATCATTTCATGCATGATGAATTATCTTCATAAGTTGAAGTGGATCTCCAAAAGTACAACCTGCCATGTGCATTTGCATTCCAAAAGCAAATTACTTATATGCACATCTTCAGGGGGAGCCCTTGCCACTTATGAAGACAATACCCTATCCTTTACAATTTCACATACTTCATTCATGTTGAAAACTTCAACCAGTTTGTCATCAATCACCAAAAAGGGGGAGATTGTAAGTGCATCTAGTGCCACCCCTAGTTGGTTTTGGAGTATTGACGACAAAGTTGGTTGAGGGACTAATGCGTTTGTGAGAATTGCAGGATAACGCAGGTAGTGTCCCTCATTGATTCGGTTTACCTACCGGATATGACCCCTAAAAATGTATGAAGACATTGAAGACAATGGTGGTATGTGAAGATATTCACATTGAAGACTATGACATGAGAAGACATTGAGCGAAGACTATGGAGCGCGAAGACTGTGTTGTTTTGTTGTTTCCTTTTCTTCTTTGTTGAGTCATAGGAACCACCGTACTGTTAAGTGGGGTCCAAGTGAACTAAGTCAGAGTGACTGGAGTGATGCTCAACCCAAATCTATATCTTCGAGCGAAGACAATGAGTGCAAATCTTATCCAGAGCTGGATGAGTCAGCTTTGCTTGTAGCCTAAGTAAAGTTGCCGTGTGTGTTTGAAATCTGACCGTTGGAACACGTGTCAGTTCCTTAGTGACCCAGGGTCATTTCAGACATATCAGGTCGGGTTGCCTTGTGGCTATAAATAGCCCACCCCCTACACCATAAATTGGTGGCTGCTCAGAGTTAGTTTACGGCTTTTGTCGTTTTGAGAGCAACCCACCTCGAAGCCTTTGAGAGAGAAATCCTTGCGAGGACAAAGCCCAAACACCCAGACACAAAATGTGTTAGGCATCACTGAAGTCTTTCTGTCTGTGTGACCTAAAGACTTATTACACTTGAGGACTGCGTATCCTCCAGCCGGTTAGGCGTCGCGTTCTGAGCATCCAAGAGTCATTGTGGATTGCCGGTGAATGAAGTCTGTGAAGGTTCGGAAGTCTACCTTGAAGACTTACCAGAGTGATTGGGCGAGGACTGTGTGTCCTTAGCTCAAGGGGAATAAGGTGAAGACACGGTCTTCTGAGTTAAATCTCAGCCTCCCTAACCAGACGTACAGTTGTCACAGCAACTAGAACTGGTCCAACAAATCTTGTGTCTTCAACAAGTGACTGGTTCTATCCCTTCCCTCCCTTTACTTTGAGTTTGTCTTCGTGAAGTCATTGCTTATTTGTCTTATCTGTTGACTTCATTGCTTGACTACTATCGTTGATTGGCTTCATACTATCTTCCATCCTGATCCTTACTACCTAGCTGCTATTAGTCTTTGTACGTTCACATTATTGCATACTTGACTATGGCTTGCTTGTTGTAGTTTATCTTCCGCTGCATATCAATTAGGTCATTTCTACTGTTTGTCTTCGAAACTTTCATGTTTTGAAGACTTTGATAAAAATCGCCTATTCACCCCCCCCTCTAGTCGATAACTAGCACTTTCAATGTGGCCTACTACTCAAAATATGAGAGCTCCAGAAGTGATGACACTTCGCAGATGATAGCTTCAACATATAGTAAAGAAGAACAAGTCGACCTGACCTGACAGATTCAAAATATACTAAGGGAGAACAACTCGACCTGACCAGTCGACCACAAGAGAAGAGTATCATCTTAAAGAAGAGCAGAAGAGCAAGCAGATTGAAGATATTACAAGTCTTTCAATACAATGTCCGTTGGCCACCCATGATGAACCAGAGCGCACAGAGAAATACTATTCTTTCCGATCTCTCCATATGTGGCTCACATGCATTTTGAAACTAAAGTAGGAACATTGAGCTCACCAATTAAACATCTCTCAGTTTTACTAATATCAGCAATAATATCATATATGAATTTGTACAACTAAGCTTGTTTAGCTCGATGGGTGGAGCAGTGCTATTATGACACGAACCACGTAGGCTTATTGTGGTCATCATAAAATGGGGAAAACATAAGCATGATGAGTACAGTGTTGACCATGGCAGTGGGATGGCAGATCTCAAGCTGCAAACCGCGCAAAGGGTAGTTAGCAACCGATGTTTGCTTTGAAATAACAACTAAGATTTGGTATGGACAAGAAAGTACGATCAACAAGTGACAAAGAAATGCAATTATTCTGTCTCTCTATATGTTGCGACATGCATTTGGAAACTCAAGTGGGACCTTTAGCTAACCAATTAAATGTGTCGGTTAACTAATATCAGTATCATATCACAATCATATTTGAACAACTAAGCTTTCGAATTATGAGTGTTGTGTTATTTAGCTTGAAGGGTGGAGTAATGCCAGTACGATAGAAAGCACCTACGCAGATCATAGTAGAGTAGATAAAAGGGGAAAACCCTAAGCATCAAGAGAAAAATCAGGAAAGTGAAACTAGCTAGACCAGTGGGTGGCGCACATGCTTTTCAAACGAATATAGGAACATTAGGTGACCAATTAAACGTTCTCTATTTTAGTGATATGAGCATCATATCAGATTCGTATTTCAACACGTAAGCTTTGGGTTGAGGTCTTGAGGAGCAGTGCTAGCACGACACGAAGCACCTACGATGATGGTAGTGAATATAAAGGGGGGAAACCATAAGCTTTACGAGTATAGTGCCCGTGCCATGGCGGATCTGAAGGTGCAAACCGGACAAAGCTACTTCGCAACCAATGTTTGCTTTCAACTAGCCACTACGATTTGGTACGGACAAGAAAAGTACAGTAAACAAATTATGATCTATTTTCCGGGTGAGATCAATAACTTAAGCACATATGGAAGAGTACCACCTCTCTTGCGACGCCGTGTAGGCCTATGCTGATACGTTGAGGGTGCTGTGGGTGTGATGGCTGTCGGCTGCGGTGAAGAAGACTTTAGACGGCAGACAGCCAGGTCGGGTGATATATCCTGTTGTCGTGGACGAGGCGGTCGTAGGAGCGGCAACGGCAAGGTGGACGATGACGCTGATGAAGCGAGAGGAGGCGATGAAAGGATCCTCGTCCAGCGCCGTGGATGAGAGACGTCCATCTCTTGCAGTGGACGATGGGGTAGGGGTAGCGGCTCCGGCAAGGTGGAGGATGGGGTGGCGGACGGAGGAGGCTGGCCGCAGTGCGGAGGTTGTCGTGCCGCCGATGGTGTATGAATGGGGAAATGGAGGGGAGGGGGATCTCAAACTTTGGGACTCGTTTCTCTGAAATGGGGGAAAGTTACGAACTTATCCCCTGTTTAAAATTTTGGACATTGCGTCGGTTGGGGATAGGACGGTAATCTTGCATCTCCCAAATATTTGCCGGTAACTATTTCGGGCGAGGAGAGGGTGTTTTGCCGCCCACGGTTGGCTCCCACGGTGTATGAATGGGGCTGACAGGTAGGGCGGTTGTGTCACGTCTGATGGAAGTTACACATCTGCCCCTATTTAAAATATTAGCCTACATCAATTTCGGACAAGGAGAGTTTGTTTTGCCGCCCACCGTGTATGAATGGGGAAATGTAGGAAGAGACACATGTCTTTCGGACGATCTTGAATCAAATGTGTTTTGCCGCCCACGTTTGGCGCCCACCATGTCTGAATGGGCTCAGAGGCCGTCGTGTCACGTCTGATTGAAGTTACTAGTCTACCCCTATCGACAGCAGTGTAAATCCGATCGATAAGGATGTACTTAGTGTCAGGGTAGATAGTAATTTCCATCTTGCAAACACTTGCTTCGGGCAACCCACAAATTATAGTGGGTGTTTAGCCGCTTCGTTCAAAACTTGGGAGAATTAGCATTCAGGTTTTCCCTGGGACCTGGCAAACTAAATTCAAATCCAATTTGTATTCGATTACGAATATCCACAAATAATTATACGTTTTGTTATTTATTTCTTCAACACCACAACAAAGATTTATTCCACCTTTATATATGATTATGATTTACAAATGTCGTGATCTTCGAATTCAATAGGTTGGATACACTCTGATTCAAACAGTTATTTCATCCAATACAATATGCTCACACGAAAAACAATTCACCTTATATCAATCATACAAGTACTAAGGATTACCTCGCCTAAAAAATTTGGATCATTACAACACATGGACAACATGGAATTCCGGACAACATAGGGGGTCTTGCAACATAATCCATTCAGAGACATGACACAACATGCAAGTACAATAATCTAATGACAATTTTAACTGGTATCTAAAGAAGAACATGGATTACCTTGGGCTTCAGATAGCAGAAACAGTAGGACCTCCTCTGTCTTCAAATGCAACATTCTTACTTCCTCCAATTCTTGGGTTGCTTGCATAATGCGTGCCGCTAATTCCGTAATTTCCAGCCTCAAGATAAAGATTACCTCATTCATGGCAGCCACACCATCTCTTTCTGCCTCTAGTAGAGCCTCAAGCACTATAATATCTGTGCTCAGACTGCTCTCCGGCGGTGTTGCCTCTGAACTGCTACCATCTGGTAACATGGATGGCGCACTGCTTCCACAAATAGATTATGGGGTTCTACATTGTGTCCTAGTGTGAACGGCATCATATGATCCAGGCAGTAAGCTTACATGGTAAACGACCGACGAATTATTGCCGAGCATGGCAAACTATATTTGAATGGTTTGAAGCAGCATCAGCCGGAAATAAATTAAAATGGTAAGAAGAAACTAGGGATGTAAGTGGCAAATAAACGACATCCGCTAGTCCCATCTAGTTCGTTTTTGCTACCTCCCTAGTTCATTTTCCTCAAAAAACAAGAACTCTTCTGAACTATCATACCACTAGTGTACTTTAATCGGGATTAAACAGGACCCAGTTGACATCCCTAGTTGAAAGGGAGTGTACAACCGCTATATTTAAGTTGCCAAGGCATCTAAGCAGTTGAAATAATCTGAGAAAGCACTTAACAGTGTGGCCTCATATAAACTACGAAGACAGTCTTGTGATGAAGTTGAGAGGAAACGTTAAGGACTCAAATGAAATAGGCATGCATTTCTTTACGATAGTACAGCTGGCACTGCTGACATATTGGCCAAGTCAGGTATAGCGTAACAACAAACAAGCATTCAAATCAAGCAATACAGCAAAGCAGACAACTGAACTATTTGTAATTCGGTAGGATTACACGTTGAGGGCACAAGCCAAGTAAGCACTCCACTTGCATTACATTTCACATGTACTAAAACACATTGGCTTACCATATGTTGCTGTGAAGCCTAGCTGTTGTTGCAATGTTCTTTGAAAATATCGTCAGCATCCCGTGGTTGCAAATGTAGTTGTTGTAGTTTATTCTGCACCATCTATTTAGGTAAAATTAATTTTAATCGCATGCACTGGTCTGAATTGATCATCAATGGTTCATCTAAACTAATGAAATAAGGGTGTGTGCATCCACGACAATATATCTGCTTCCCTCTATTTTTATGCTTGTTCGAGGTGCCGGCCCCAAAAGAACAAATATTTTGCTTGATGGGGTTAGCAGCTCCATAATTAATAGAAGCATCAAATTAGTCATGCAACTTGGGAAGATCAAAAACACACAAACAAGTAATGAACAGAGGCTCAGAGCAGTGATGTAATAGCTAGCATCAGAAAATGTAGGGTAAAACGAACAAAAAGCAGCGGAACCACATGCTAGTTTGCTAATGTGTAATTAAGCATAGAGAACATTAACCAGCCTGATGGAACCAACAGGTGGCATCAGAACAAAACTAAAGCATATTAACTATACTAGTATGTATGCACGTGCAATGCACGTCTTAAAAGAATGGAGTGATTTTGGAGTGTGACTCGAAAAAAGTATAATGGAGTGATTTTGATAAATGGAATTCCATCCACAATTTTTTTAATATTGACACAAAAAAATGTACATTCACATCTAAAATACTGGAGGTTCATTAAAAAAATTGTATGTTACTCTATTATTTTTTCTTCCCATTCTCCTCCCAAACCTTCTTATCTGGGCTCAAGTCGTCATGCGCTCAAACAGTAATATAGCCCATGAGGCATCGCATATGGGCCTTTTTTTCCTGGAAGGGCCACGTGAATATTCTAGAACATAGCAGAGGCAACAACAGTCTACTTTTCATGGCGAATCCGGCTGATCTTAGCCCTTGGATTTTGGAGACCAACGGTTATGATTGATGCTCTGGATCCATCTCAAAACTGGTACACTATATAGTAGTACAGATATAGATATAGCTGTGCACTGGTATGTAATTTAGCACATGTAACATGTTCACTGCCAGAAGTATGGCCCTACAGGTGCAAGCAGAATAACGCGTCTCATGAAAAACTGAATGATGCCCTGAAGAAATTGAAAGGTGCGGTGCTTATGCTAGGAAAGTGAACGTAGGTGCCGGCCGTTGGATGATAGTACCTGATTCTCGGCGACATATGGGTATCGTTGTCATACTTGATAGCTAAGGATCATCGATGGTGCTCGTGTTGCGGTTGAGTTTGGGCCGGCTGTCGCCGTCGCTGAAGCGGCTCCGGAGCTACGGTTGCGGCGCCTGTTGACATACAAGAAAGCTCATATGTGGTAAGTGAACGGTTGCACGGTAAAGAGAAAACCCGAAGGAGTACAAATCGAAATAACCTGATGAGGTTGTGGCGTCGGTAAAGCAGGGCTGGTGGAGTTGAATATGGCGTCCGTGGAGCGGGTCCGGTGCAGTGGACGAAGGCTTCAGCGGGCGCGTTGTACAGTGCTTTCGGTGAGGCGGATCTGTTGCCGAGGACGAGGGCTTGTATGAAGGGCCAGCGAAGGGGTGGACGAGGGAGTCAGTGAAGGGCCTATGTTGTGGTGGACGAGGGCGCCGGTTAAGTAGATCCGGTGCGGTGGACCATGATGGCGGCCAAGGAGATCTGGAGCGGTGGACAATCCAGTCGCTGAAGCAGCTCCGGTGAAGTGGTGAGTTGGCAGTTGGGGGTTCCAAGGTGCGGAAGGTAGATCCGGCAGGGTGTGAGGTCCACCGCTGCGGCGGAGGACTAGATTCGGCGGCTTGCCGTGGTTGGGGGGTCGAGGAGGGGAAGGGGAGGTGCTCTGGGGAAGAATGTTGGGGGCGAAGAGGGGAAAACAATGGAGTTACCAAAGCAGCCCTTTTCCGTTCATGTGGCAGGGGTAAAACAGGAATATCGTAGGGCTAAACTTTCGGGCGCGTGATATTTCGATGTGAGCGGGAAGTTTGGAAGCTTTTGGCGCCTAAAATTATAAGTATTCTGCTCTCTTACGGCCGACTATGATATCATGGCCGACAATTTGTTTGTTTTGCATGCAAAAAAAGTGCAAGTTTTGAAAATCAATGTCTCCAACTCGAAACTTAGATTGTCCATTCAATTCAAATATGGATCATTGAGCTACTACAAGCAAATACCATCATACGGTCCAATTCAAATGAAATTCCAAATGTGTTTATCCTAAATATGATGACAAAAGCAAAAATGTGTATGTGTATGAATAAAGTGAATGATTATAAAGTTTGAACATGCCCGTATGTGTATATCTCTAGGTTTGATATATGAATTTGAAATCACGAAATTCCGGCTTAAAAAATGTACCTCTGTTTAAATGAATTACAAAAGCTAATGATGGAGTCGAATTCCAAAATTCTAATCTTAGGTTTGTAATTCTGGTACATCAAGGTATATCACGCATGTTCAAAAGTATTGTTATCTCATAGTACAAACTGTGAAACAAATTGATCAACCATGAGTGCACAATATCTCAATTACGCTAAAGTCCCTCAAATATAGACACCTCACTCTTTATCTGAAGTCACCCCCCCCCCACCACCACACACACACACACACATAGAGAAGTCGTTCTCTCCCCCAGACACGAACACACGAGCACATTAACACCCCTCTCTCTTGTAAAGTCCGGACCCCAACATAGGTCTCTATCACTTTGTCTCCCGAGCATGCACACATCTCTTCCCTCACTCTCTAGGTCTCCCGCTATCTCTCTTACCCAAGCACACGCACTATGTAGAGTGTAGATTTCCCATACACACAAAACGTCACCCCCAAACGTCTATCTCCCTAGTTATGTGGTTCTCGCGCACTCGCCTCACACACCACCCCCACTGCAAACAAGCACACTTTGTCTCCTTGTGCACCACTCTCATCTTTCTATCTCTCCCACATGTGGACCCGCCCCAGCTCCTTCCCTGTATACATATGTCGTGACTCTTTGCATAGGTCCCTAATGTATAATCGTTCTCGATTTCGCACATTGTTCTCTACACCATCTATTCTAGATCTCTCATGAAGTCCCTATCACACACACGATGACTCGCTTCCCCTGCGTCTCCGTTTATAGGCCAATTTCGGACAACATCAACATTGTCTCCCTATCTATACGCCATTTATGGACACAAACCACCCCTCTCGCCCTCTCTCTCTCTCTCTCTCTCTCTCTCTCTCTCTCTCTCTCTCTTCGCTAGCTCTCTCTTTCTCTCGCTCTCACACCCCTCTCCCACACACACACTCGATGTCTATTCCAAATAGTCTACTCCCCCCGCCCGCACCCGTGCTATCTCGCTACTACACATGTCACACCATTCGCCCTTCCCTTATACTAGGTTTACATCATTAGTGGTCTCTCTACTCCACATACACTCTCTCCCTGTCACACACAAACGCATGCACAAACACACACAGACACGCACAAACACCCATTTATCTGGATCCTCATCTCTCCCCATGTCCGCATGTGTATCTCACACACTCACACTCTAATTATGTATATGTGTCTCCACGTTACACAACACAAAGCCCCATGTACATGTCTCTCTCTATCCTCCACACACATAGACACAAAGAATCTGTTATCATTGCCTCAGTCTCTAACATATCGCACACGCACACTATCTCTCTCTCTCTCTCGCAAACACGCTCAACAAGGGTTTCCCCGTGAATAACTTACCGTCTACTCATCAACAGTCGTGGCACTACGGCGAACACGAGATGTGAAAAAGAATAAATCTACACGTGCTTAGACCACCTAGTAGGACTAGAGCAAGCCAAAAAGCGTGCCGCCGTCACCCCCTCCTTGTTGGCGACAGGAAAATCTTTGTTTTTCATAGTCAAGAACTCATTATGCTAAGGCCCCACATGCCGAGGCGTTGAATAGAATTTAGATGCTAGTTTACGGAAGCAAGTATCGATAATACGTTTGTATCTCCATACTTATATTTCTTCTTTTATAAAAAACCGAGTTGGTGATGATGGTACGTGTGCCATCTTGCAATATAGACCATCTGATCTATATCTGACGGATGGAAATTAAACTAAAAGATACCCGCACCCCTCTCCACATTTGCAGACAAGGCCTTCCCTCGTTCATCCTTATCTCCAACAAACCTCGTTGTTGAGAAATTAAGAAAGGAAGCCTCTGGAACAAACTGGCCTAGTGGCCGCTGCCGGCGTCGTCAATCCCCATGCCTCCGCTCAGTCCGACCACCAACCACCACCACACCCAACTCCTCTTCACCTTATCTTATATTTCTCGAGATATCATTAGTTTTTACACATGGGATTACTCCCGCAAGGGTCAATCACAACAAGTGTTTTTATAAAAAAATGCATCTTGATGTTCCGTTAATGCACGGATCTTGCTAGTAATCCTACACAAGACTAAGTTGGTGATGCTGGTGTGTCTGCCATCCGTCGTTTCTGACCATTAGATCTACATCTAACGATTGTGAGGTAAGTTGTTGCCTTTTCTCACCAACATCCCACTTGTCTACCAATTTGCAGAAAAACCCATAATTGTATCTTAAAACCAACCACATCCCTCCCTGACCTCACCAAAACAGCCCAAGGAATATATTATAATTGAAACATAATATACATATGTATATCAAAATTAGGGTGTTTTGTACCAAGTTTGTGAATATGTATTATTCTAATTATGATTCGTTGCAACGGACATGAACATTGCTAGTATTTCCAACCATATATTTTTTTCTAGTATTCCATAGTTTCGAGTTTTCCATCAAGATATTAGTCACTCATGGTTGATATTTACTTTCAATCATGTACGCATATGCACTATGTAACTAGCCTTGCTTATTGGCTTCCAAAGCTTAACTTTCACTCCTACTTACAATATGTAGAGTATTTAACAAAAAACTACCACTTTCAACCAGCCCTAGGAAGAATCTATTGTACAAAAAATAGCAAAATCATACCCAAAATTTCTTAATCCATGCCAAAAACTTCTAGTACTACCTAGTACTCCTACCGATTAGGTTCGTTTAAACCCATTTATGACTGGGTTGGCCCACACGTCCGTGCTGACGAGGCAGCTTAAACCAACACATTTTGTTTGACCGTTGACACGAGGGACCCACATCTGACCTTCTATCCTGTTATTCCCCCTCAAATCATTATTTTTCCTGAACATTACTTCCAACAGTACTGATGCGTGTTCGTCGGTGGCGCCGGTGATGAGCGAGTTGGCCGCCGCTCCACCGGACGGGCCGGACGCCGCGCTGGCCTCCGCACGGGTTGGCAGGCTGGCCCGAGCGTGACTCACGAGCGAGCAAGCCGCCGTGCTGGCCTTTGCTCGAGCCAGACGGCTGGCCTGAGCACCGCACGCGCGAGCAAGCCGCCGCGCTGCCGTGCCAATCTAGCTAGCAAACCTTGCAGACAAGCAGCTGGACGGAGCTATCTTGGCTAGCTAGCGGCCGCGAGCGCCGGACGGAGCTGGCATCCGGGCTGCCGCAACATGGGCTCCGCATCGCCGGCGGTTTTGACCTTGCCTTCTGCCGGCAGCGGTAGCTGCGTCCCATGGCCAAGGATGACTAGGTGGACGGGCCGAAGGTAGGAGGTCACTCGAGGATTTTGGTTGGTAAGAGCATGTACAATGGTTGATAAGGTAGTCTTATCTTAAGTCTGCCACATGCAAGTGGTAGTAGTTTCTTGGCATTTTAGTGGTTTCTTGCATTATTAGGGGTTTCTCGTAAGGAACAATGTACGTACTACTAGCGACAAAAGGCGATTCTAGGTTGTGTTGTACTCCAACGAGTACTACTAGTGGTCGCGGGAGTGTATACCTCGTTTTGTGGGTTCGATCCCGGCCGAACGCACGGCGGCCTTTTTTAAAAAAATAGTACTAGTACTACACTTTGCTGCGAGCCAATATTTTACACGGGCAGTTTGAGTTTTGAAGTCAAACGGACGTGCGGCCCCACAATCTGGGTGCACTGGAGAGCCTAGCCACGTGAACGGGTTTTCCTTCCAAACATCATGTGGCTCGCGTGCTCGCCCTAGCCGCACCTCGCTTGCAGCTTCCTCATCATCTAGTAGTAGCATATTTAAACTAGCGCCTCCCAATTAAGCCCGAGGAGCCGGAAAAGCCTGGCGGGGCATTGGGAACTGTGCAATATGGCTCTGTACTCTATGTAAAGTGATGTACTACTAGTACTATGTAGCTTGTGGCGTTGCACGCATGGACTTCACTCCATTATCGGCTCTACTATAAAAGAAATTCCTCTTGACGTGTTTTTTTAAACGGAGGCAAAAGCTTTGCTTCATCTCATTCATAAAGAAGGAACTACTAACAAAGTTCGACGAGATCCATTACACCTCCACAAATGGAAGCGAAAAGCCTAGTCTCGCTGTATCAAATAACTCAAATGTTCTGCCCCCGCAGACCGCAATAATAGTCGCTGATAAACAGGCTGCTAGTGTGTGCGTGAGAGGAGCGGCTGAGTAGGCCAGCTACTCCTATGTGAGAGGAGCGGCTGAATATAGCACCGAGAGTACCCACTAGGCCACTACGCAGGTGTACTTCCCTTGCATTGATAGTACCGCGATGGTTCTACAGAACAGTAGTACCCTCCACTTCCAACTATAGCTCCTTGGCCCTGAGATTCAAGAGTTCAAAACTGGTGCACTATACTAGACTAGACTAGACTAGAAGTACAGTACATTGCACTAATACTCGTAGTTGAGAAAAGTAGTACTACTACTGCTACAGTACGAGTACGTACTCCTCCGTCACATAATGTAAGACGTTTTTTGACACTAGTTGGCGTGTACAAAAAATGGCAAAAACATACCCAAAATTTCTTAATCCACGCCAAAAATTTCTTACTAGTGCTATTATTTACAGTATAATGCAATCCCATAACGTTCCATAATGCTAGTACTAGTAGTAAATAATAGCCTCACCCCTTCCTGAGGAACGATCTACGGTTGGAAGGGACGAGGCCCTGCGGTTACTACGCTCTTATCTCCTCCTCGCCAGTTCCCCTCCCCCCGAAGAGAAGGCAGTTCATCGCTGCTCCCATGGATTCGCCAGGCGGTTCTCCTCCTCCTCGGCGCTGGGAGACCTTGGACGACGATCCTCTAGGAGAAATCGCATGCCGTTCCGATGTCCTCACCGCCGCAAGACTCAGTGCTTCCTGCACCAACTTTTTCAAGATGCTGCTTAAACAGGTTTGGGAAAAGGCCATGCTTGTTGGTATTCCATGCGTCCTCGAGGAGAAGGTTCTTCTATGGGACAATCCTTCGAACAGTCCACCGCTCCCTGGCCATGGTTGCACGTTGACTCTGATAGAGTTGCCGACGTTGAGAGGTAGTCGTATTTTGTCCGATGAGCAGGTCAGTAATGGAGTTTGATCATGTAGTACTTAGTTATTCTATGTCCATCCCGTAATTTCTTCGCTGCCCACTGTCTTATATATAGGTCTGGGTCGGTGCCAACGAAGATTGGCTTGCATACCTCCGGTTGGATACCACCATCATTTTGCACAACATCCACAGCAGTGCGGCCGTTCCGGTAGACCCCTTCTCCACCATTGGGATCGGCCTTACGGACTCGCTGGGCTTGAATACGTATGATGATGCCTACATGAGATTGAAGAAGATAGAAATTGTGGACCCGCCGACGAAGCGACGCGGCTACGACGATTACTATCTCATCGTGGTGTTCGACATAAGGATTACCATCACTGCAAGACGCAGTAACGGCAGAGGCTGGTGCATGTTGGCGGTGGCAGATTTGTACCCCTACACATTTGAAGACGTCGTGCGCCATCTAGGCCGCATCTTCGCGGTGACAAGCCAGGGGACTTGTTTCATCTGGTTGCCATCCTACGGTACGGGAGATTACAAACGGAATGCACAAACCATCATTTGCATCCCTAACAGTACTCCATTATTTTGCAGGGACCAGTCATCCCCCGATCAAAATAAGATCGCCGATCCTGGATGTGCATTTGCATCCACGATTCGGTCTAACCTGGAACCTTGTAGCTGACTTTGGCATATTGGGATCAACTATCTTAGCAGTCGTTACCCATGGTACCACTGATGTGCAACATGGTCACACAATCTACCACAATCTGACCATCACCATCTACCCAGGTATTCCATTTTTTAACCCTCTCGCCTTCTCTTTCATTGTTACTACACTAGTAGAAAAAGGGTCAAACGTGAAGCACATTAGTGCCGGTTTGTATTTGAGCCGGCACAAATGTATACATTAGTGCCGGTTCCAACGGCTAGCCGGGCCGCTCTCATTAGTACCGGTTCGTGGCTAACCTTTAGCACCGGTTCGTGCCACGAACCGGTACTAATGAGAGTGGTGGCAGGATGTTGTCAGTCTGGGCCCCCTCCAGCACCTTTAGTACCGGTTCTTGGAACGAACCGGTACTAAAGTCGTCCTACATAAACCCTTCGTCCACCCGAGCTCGCTCTGTTCTTCCCCTTTCCCCTCTCCTCTCTGTTCTTCCCCTCTTCCTCTCGAGCTCATCACACATTTTGCCCAAAATTTGTCAAGATTTGAAGGCCCCCATCCATTCAAATGATCACAAAGGTTAGCAACTTTGTCCTTTCATCTCTCATTGCTATATTAGCTCTTGCAATGCTTTATATAGTTATTAATTTGTGAGTTTAGTAATTTGGGAGGAAATATATATGTGTGCTAGTATTTGATTTATATGCAATTTGAGGTTAAAATAACACTTAGTTTGCATATGTAGGTGTGGTTTACTTAGTGCCTTCTAAATCTCCGTCGTAACCACTGTCGATCGCCCGCACCGTCCCGTCGCCGGCACCACCTTGTGGTGAGCCTCTTGTTCATGAAATTTTATATAAAAAATTGATGTTTGTGTGATTTGGATATATAGTTACTCGTATAATAATTATCTTACCCGTACGTTGTTTGTTATACATAGTGCCATGGTTTTGATATCCGTCCCCGTCGGCCCTCGTCCTTGTTATGATTCGGATGTGGTATATTCTCTTTTAAAACTATTTGTTGCATTTCGTGTTTATGACAAATTATGCCCATCAAGTTGACATAGATATTTTTATCTAGGAGGTATGTGAACCGGAAATTCCAACCGACCCTATTGTCGAGAGGTTAAATTTAGTTGAAAGAGAAAACGAGTACTTGAAAGAAAAATTGAAAAGAATTGAGGGGGAGAAGATGGAATTGGAGTTGCATGTTGCCGATGTCGTCGATGATCACAAGATCAAGAAGGAGAAAATGCGCTTGAAGATTAGAAAGATTAGAAAATATGCCATCGATAGTGAGGCTTGGTATCATTATGCTGTTGGATCAATTGTTACCTTAGTTACGATCTTGATCGCATTTGTTGTTGCATTTAAATGCTTTAGCTAGAGAGTTATTTGTTTGTTGCATTTAAGTGTTGTATGAACTTTATGTATGAACTTGTATTAATTTGGTCTATTCGGTGTTGTGTAATGAACATGAGCCGGCAATGGATGTACGATGACCGATGCTCTCCCCAGTTCGTTGAGGGCGTGCATACTTTTCTGCTTGCGGCTGAGGCAAACAAGCGGGCGGATGGTTTTATGCCTTGTCCATGTGCTGGCTGTAAGAATAGTCGCAATTACTCTACGTCAAGAACCATTCACGTCCACCTGTTTGAGTCCGGTTTCATGCCCCACTATAATGTTTGGACCAAGCATGGAGAAACAGGGGTTATGATGGAAGACAATGAAGAAGAAGAGGACGACGACAGCTATCCTGGCCATGGGTTCCCTGAATACGATGATACAACAATGGGGGAAGAAGCTGAGCCGGTAATGCGGGAAGAAGCTGAGCCGGCAATGCGGGAAGAAGCTGAAGAAGAGGCATCAGATGAGCCCGTTGATGATCTAGGTCGGGCCATTGCCGATGCAAAGAGAAACTGCGCAAGTGATTTGGAGAAGAAGAAGTTGCAGCGCATGTTAGAGGATCACAAAAAATTGTTGTACCCGAATTGCGTAGGTGACAAGAAAAAGCTGGGCACCACACTGGAATTGCTGCAATGGAAGGCAGAGAATGGTGTATCTGACAAGGGATTTGGAAAGTTGCTGGTAATGATAAAGGATATGCTTCCAAAGGACAACGAATTGCCCGAGAGTACGTACGAAGCAAAGAAGGTTGTCTGCCCTTTAGGGTTAGAGGTGCAGAAGATACATGCATGCCCTAATGATTGCATCCTCTACCGCGGTGAGTACGAGGATTTGAACGCTTGCCCGGTATGTGGTGCATTGCGCTATAAGATCAGCCGCGATGAGCATGGTGATGTCGAGGGCGAGCGCCCCAGGAAGAAGATTCCTGCCAAGGTGATCTGGTATTCTCCTATAATACCATGGTATGAGGGGTTCTCAGACTGGAACACCGACTACAGAACCCGTGCGAGAAAGAAGATTGCAGAGGAGAAGAAGAGGAAGATGGAGGAGGAGCAGAGGAAGCGGGACTATGAACGCCTTCAAGTCCTAGAAGCAAGTCAATCAGAATTGGTAGTCAAATTCCAGCGGCAGCAGGAGCAGATCGACTCACTTAGCCAGCAAAGGGGGTCTCAGCAGCTACAGCAGCTAGCGAATGATCCAGCATTGGATAGCACCGTCCCATCCATGCCGAGAAGCAGCGTGGGTTCCACTCCGGACGATGCAATGCTGGGTAGATACCCCGTGGATGACATCACGGAGAACACTAGCTGCAAGGTACACGTCAAAATGAAGAACATATCCATGAAGGTGGCGGACGTCGTTGCTTTTACAAATCCCCCCGAGGCAACCTTCCATTGCAACCCGATTCCAGCGGGCTATGCTCGTGTCTTGGTTGATGAGGTGGTGGACCCATATTCGGAGCTAGAGCTTGACTATCCTGGAGGTGACGACGAGCGCTTTCTCGGAGACGCCAGACATCATATCATCCTATGGAAAAAGGATTGCATCATCATTCGAAGGCCACCGACACCGCGTCAGCCGACTCCTCGTCGAAGTCCGCCACCGAGTCAGCAGTCTCCCGCTCCTGCAAGTCCACCAAGTCCGGCAAAGTGTCAGGCCACTCCTCCTCCAAGTCCGGCAAAGTGTCAGGCCACTCCTCCTCCTCCAAGTCCGCCACAGTGTCAGACATCCACTCCTCCTCCAAGTCCGGCACAACCTCAGGCCACTCCTCCTCCAAGTCCGGCACAGCTTCAGGCGGCCACTCCTCCTCGTCCAACTCAGCCCTGTCAGCCGTCTCCGCCGCCTCAGCAATCACAGAAGAGACACCCCGCAGCTATGGTGCGTAGCGGTACGAGTCGAGGTAGTACAGGAAGTATAGGCGGAGGCAAGCGATATAAATATGGTCCAAGCCTCACGCCTCTTCCGCAGAGGGCTTATGACAGGTCCGAGGAGGAAATCGCAGCCATATCAAAGTCCGAGGTGGAAGCCCATTTTGCACCGAAACCGCCACCGCCGCCAAGGGAGAAAGTGCCTGAGGAAACGATTGACCACTTCATTCGTATGGCTCAACCACCAGCTCCCGAGCCTGTTGACACAGACTATGAGCGCCACATCAGGAAGTTAAATCGAGCACGTGTACGTAAGGAGGCGAGCTCGGGATCGAGCAAACAAGAAGCAGCTGTCAAAAAATGCGGGAAAACCATTCCCCAGCTGGGAGAACAGGCGGCGCAATCGATCCCCTCGCTTGTTGTGCCAACAACACGTGACAGTACGCGCGCCCAATATTATTGTGGGCAAACAGTTTACGTTCCTGAGGTGGGCAATGTGGTAATAACGGAGGAGCATATAATGCAGGCTGAAGTTCTCAAAACCACTGTTGGACAACTCCTCGAGATCGAGCCCATGCATGTTCTTAGAGAGGATGAAATAAAACGGAAATATGTCTGGGGCCAACCTCTGGTCGAGCCAGACAAGGTCAAGAACCTCCCAACGAGAATGTATGAATTGCATCAATGGTACATGAACATTACCAAGATTTCCGATCGATTGTCCCTCATGGTGAATGTCAAGGAGGATCATTACCACCATGAGAAAGTTGTGTCCGTTGAGTATTCTGAACTGTTTCAGTTATACAATCAAGACGCACTCGACAAATCTATCGTCAGTTGCTATTGTCTGTAAGTGATTTCTTTCTGTAATTTAAGTCTCAAGCTAGCTGTAGTGATCCTTATCATTACTTGTAATTATCCTCACTATATTCTTTTCTGTGGTATTATATGCAGGATGAAGATGTATGAAATGAGAAAAGGTGGACGCTATGGCATTGGGTTCATTGACCCAAACACCATTAATGAATACACATGGAAAATAGATGAACGTCATCAAAAGGCCGTAGAGGACAGCATGCTAGAGTTCTTGAAGCGCCTCAAATACAATGAAGATATACTACTTCCTTACAACTTCCAGTGAGTCACACTATCTTGTACTACAAATTCTCTGTTTTTGCCTACTAGCTAGCTACATGTTTTTGCTTACATATGCCCGCTTAATTAAGACATGCAAACGTGTGTGCATGCAGATATCACTGGGTCTTGTGTATCATTAAAGTTGACGCCGGAACTGTTGAAATACTGGACTCACTACTCAAAGAAAAAATTGACTATAACATCTTGTTTGGGATAGTCAACAGGTAATTTCAATCATTATTAACTATATATCTCGGCCTATTTAGTTCGTCATTTCATGATATGAACTATTTAATAACCCCTTTATTCATTTTCTTTTTTGGCGGGCAGGGCTTGGGCAAGGTTCATCAGGGTCACGGACGGCGAATGGAAAGAAAAGCTTAAATGGGGAAGAGCCAAGGTAAGTAATTAAGTAGTACTAGCTAGCTAGCTAGCTGCCATCTCTTTAATTATCATGCTTGATTAATTATTATCTGATCAAATTCCATTCTCGTAAAGGCCCTGAAGCAGGCGGAGGGGACTGATCTGTGTGCATTCTACATTTGCGAGAACATTCGCATGATGGCGTCCGAAAGGAGCAGATCTCAAAGACAGGAATGGGTACGCTTGTCAAAACACTATTCACAATTTTTACATCATTATCAATATCTAGTCACACAACTAATACACATGCATATTGATCTCCTTCTTAACAGTTCAGAGAGGTGCGGGCGAAGCTCTTAGAAACGGAGCGCGTAGAAGCACTTCAAGAGGAAACAGGGGGATTTTTGCTCGACCAGGTCATAAATCCGAATGGAGAATACTATTACCCGCTACCACCCCAATGAAAACCACTTCCAATTGTCATCGTGCTCCGAAGGCACCAATTAGGCTATAATGCCACTGGCTCCGAAGGCAACATGCATATGTAGGAGAAATTGTATATAGCTATACATGTGTGTATGTGTGAATTAATTAATATGATGGTTTGTGAGACATTGATGATATATATATGCATGATTGGTTCTACTAGAAATTCTATTTATTTATATATATATATATATATATATATATATATATGCATAACGTGTACAATGTGTAGTATCGTAAAATACCAACAAACGAAAAAGAATTAAAATGGAAACACAAAATTAAATGAAAAAGAAATCATAAAACTAAAACCCCCCAAACCTTATAGTACCGGTTGGTCTTACCAACTGGTACTACAGGACTCCAGGCCCCTGGAGCTGGCTCGTGCCACGTGGTTTCCCTTTAGCACCAGTTCATGCTGAACCGGTACTAAAGGGGGGGCCTTTAGTGCCCACACTTTAGTGCCGGTTATGGAACCGGCACTAAAGGGCCTTACGAACTGGTGCTATTGCCCGGTTCTGCACTAGTGCTAGTAGTATACTTAGTACTACCAGTAGGAGTACTTTTTACCTTGGAGGACGCGTATAGCTAGCTGGGCCCTTGAAGACTTGAACCCACTAGCTGCCACCATTTTTGTTTTTCCATGTCTTACTATCTCATCCATGTAGCCAAGAGTAGCTATATATAATAAGTCGGTTATTTTACTTCCTCTATACCGGAGTAGTATTATTTGTTGCACAGTATTACTGACTGCCATATTTGAGCACAACATTATTATGCATGGACCTTTACTATGTACGTCACCATGTGTCCAGATCTAGGATGCCGCGTGTACCAGATGAACGGCGCCGAGTTCGACCCCCGTGATGCTACGTGGGTGCCGAGGAACACTCTTGGAGAGTACTCGCTTTTCATCGGGGACAGCTACCCCATTATGAAGCGGATGCCACCTTCCGTGCACGACACGGAAGGCGTGTCGTTCATGAAGCATGGTTGTGTCTTCATTGCGCACCGCCGGATGAACGACATGCTGGGACACGCTATCCCTGATTTATGCCGCTTTAGCTTGGATGAGTCTCCATCGTGTGGAACCGGACTAGAAAGCTGCGATAATGATTCCCGTTACCCACCGCTATGGATCATGCCATCCATGAAGAACACCTGGGACTGGAACCTGGAGGAGGACATGCATGTAGCCCATCTATAACGTGTAAGTGGAGTACGGTAATTGTGAACAGTAGCGCTGTGAATATATGTAGACTAGTCGTGCACAAATTTATCACATGAATTGGATATGAACTTGTGTGGCATACTGGCATTTGTCCTTTAGAATTCGTGCAACTTGTGTGGTTGTTGCACGGGCTCCAACATGCTCTTTGAGAAAAAAAAGGTGGCATAGATTTGGATATACGTGACGTGGCGGCATCATACAGTAGCATCGTTCGCTATAGTTGTAGTACACTCCTACTAGAACGACAACTCCTATAAAACATTGCGCTTGGCTCTTTGCCTCTTCGGGAGGTTCAACAGCTCGTACTCGTGTGAACCTTGCACTTGCCTCTTCGCCTCTTCCGAAGGTCCAACAATGATGATACTACAATACAATATGCGTCTGGCAATCTGACACCGATTGAACTGTTGCACGTCCACCGCGAGGGCGAGGGCGAGGGAGAGGAAGAGGGAGAGGGCGTTGTAGTCAAAACCCTCTCCTCGTCCTGTGAACCACTGCGCGCGTGGGCGAGGGAGAGGCGTAGTAAGCAAGCTTCTCCTCGTTCGGCGAGTTGACGGGACACATCAAAGCAGTACTAGTACTAGTAGTAGTCCATACTGTGTCCTTTCCGATTAATATGGCTTAATTTGAAATGAGAAAAATACACTGGCGGTCAACGTATGTAACAATACGCTCTTTACGGTCACTATATATAGTTTTGCGTCGATTATACGATCACTGGCTCATCGTAGAGCACCGTATTGCACCCTACTGACCGGCCACATAGTCGACGTGGCACTTTGTTGACTGGTTAAATTGTCACCTGGTTTCTGGGTCCCACCTGTCAGTTGGCGGAGCAAAGAAATTAGTTAAACAAAACTTTACGCAGGCGCCACACGAGTCCAACCCTTGCGCCCGAACCGCCCTGGCTGTGTATGTGAGTGCATGCACGTGTCCTCCCTCGGCCTTCCAACAAAGAGTGTACATCGGCTATAAAACAAAGAGTGTAGTAGTACATGATGTACATCTACACTTCCAATGCATTTAGCCTTTAATCTAAATCGATATTGATTGACTAATGCACCAACTTGTGCTGTAGGTATAGGCTACATGTCTATCCTTAATTACAGCATGCAACAGCCTTCATTTAATCTTCTTATCTCAATGGTCGCATGCACACATAAGTCTGCTACTTTTGGGCGTTTTATACCCTAGTCAATGTGTAAATCTCTAAATGTACAGTCTTTCACGGACGTAGGGAGTAGGTTGAGCACTTGAGCGTGAGCGTGTGTGTTGCGCCGTGTGCTGTGTGCCGCATGGGTGCGTGAGTGTTGCGTGCGTCCATGTGGAGTACGTGTGAGTGTTGCATGTTGCATGCATGCATGCATGGGGCTTACTCCCTCCCATTGACATGTTCATATTTCAAACTTCCTCTGTTCCCTCCATATGGTGATACTCCCTCTGCTCCCAAATACTCCAGTACGGAGTAAAAGCCTCCCTCTGTTCCCAAATACGGAGTATTTTTCTTTCTACAGATTTCAACAAGTGACTAGGTACGGATCAAAATGAGTGAAGTGATCGTAGAGGCATAGGGATACTATAGAAAGGTAATCCTCGCGATCCATCATTCCCCATCTCGGTCAGAAAGAACTATCCAACTAGTCTTCACAGTGAAGTGACAATACACGCTACGGCAGATGGGGCACGTAATTAATAAGCTGAACCAGCATGTTGGTGTTACTAAATCAGCCTTACCCAGTACTGCCATCATGTTTGCCAGTAGAGCACGCTTCCACAAATACGCCTACACACCTCTGTCCTCCATTAACTGACATATGGGCCCTCTTGTGGTAGACCCACATGTCATCGGTGTAACTATTTACACTCCGGAGGACGGTGCCTATATCCTGGTAGTAGTACTAGTAGAATTGAGATTTAATCCACTTTCTTCCCCGTCTTCCACTCTTCTTCCTCCTCTCTTCTTCTTCCTCCTCTCTTCCCCATCGTCAGCCGCACACCATTTACCCCCTCTCACTGCTCTCCCGCCCGCGCCATCTTCCTTTGTAGCTCGCGGGTACCATATCCCCCCGCTCACTGCTCGGCCACACGAGGAGAAGCTTCTTCGCTCGCCCGCCCGAATCCACTTCCCCGCTGGCTCGCAGGCACCGAAAACCCCAATGGCAGAACCGACTGACACGCAGAGCCGCGATTGGAATTCCCTCCCCGATGTTCTCTTGGAGCAGATCTGTAGTCGTATGGACCTACTCAGCACCGTCCGTCTGTCCGCATGCTCGGTGTCTTTGTACCGTCTACTCGTCTGCAACCGGCCCGCTCTTTTCAAGACACCATGCTTGCTGATGCCCGATCCTCGCAGGTGGCCTAGACACCGACTTGACGATCCTATGGAGGTTGTTGTGGTGCCCCTCGACATGCTACCACTACCCGTCCACCTGTCCTTCATGCGCGGCCACTACTGGGCAGGCATGAAGGCCAACTGGATCGTCCTCATCCACCACACCGGTAGTCCATGGCGTCTCGTGGATATCTACACCTAGTGAGAGATCACCCTTCCATCGTTGGATACCGCTGACATCGAGCCTCGCGGCCCGCCGGACACTCCTGCCTACTACGCACGAGACGCGTCAAGCTTTTGGCTCGACCCCTGTTTGCAGAAAGTTGTAATCTGCAAAGTGCCCACACCATCAGAACACTACATGGATTACAAGCTCATTGCCTTATTCAACATGGGATTAGTCTATCTGGAATCCGGTCGCCATACATGGTTATGGCTCATCATCAATCCTGTTGAGGCAACATTTCTGTCTGATGCTATAGTGCACGATGGCATCGTTTACGCGGTCGACGCACAGATTGGCTGCATATATTGGTGGAATCTATCGTCGTGCAATTGTTCTATCTCATCTCATCTTTACCTTATGAATACGACTGCCTGTTCATTTGTTACAAATTTAGAATGCATAGCATGTCTATAACCACATCATTGCTATATGTTCCTCTCATTTCCTAGATTTTTATGACCACACATGTTATTGTTAGAGTTGATATGAGAACAATTGGCATCTAATGATTGTTAGAATACATATTATGAGCATAACATCATGATTGCTATATGTTACTCTCGTTTACTAGATTTTTATAACAACGCATGTTATTGCTTAGAGTTGATATGAGAATAGTAGTAGTAAGTGCTATGGTAGAATATGAGTAGGCGTTGTCATAGTTGTTTTCCTCTCATTGTTACATGATGTTTGAACCATGACATGTTGCTAGAATATGAAAGCCATTGGCTTATTTTTTAACTTGGGGTATGATTATGACCACGGCATTGCAATTCTCTCTCTATGATATGTGTCACTGTTATAATAATCTTAATTCCACACATATTCTGAATATGATTGTTTATTTTTGTCCTTTTGGTCTCCAATTTGAATTGTTGTAGCAGATGCAAATGCGCTGGCCTTCATGATTCCAGGACCTGGAATCATACCAGCCGATGGGTGCTGGTTTATCGCTCGTTCAGCTGACGGCGGTCATTTGATGCTCATTCGCACATACCAAATTGACCAAACCATTACATCAAACCACATGCAGTACAATGTGTGGGCGTTCGTGACATTGATGGCTATGGCTGCTTCGTGTTCGAGAAAGGTCACAGCTCTGTTGGGCCAGGCGTATTCAACTGGAAGCGGGTTTACAGCCTCGGCAACCACTGCTTGTTCCTCAGGCTCAATTATCCGATCATCCAACCAATCATCGATCATATCACCGGCGATGATTACTGTGCTATGAAACTTCCATTCGCGAGGGGGGGCTGTGTTTACACATCATACCATGGGTTTCATGAATCACCATATCCAGAGATTCGTCGACACAGCTTGTTGCCAGGTAATCTTCAGTGTGTGAAAGGCATCAAGCTTCCATGCGATGGATGGATTTTGCAAACCCGACATGCGGCGATGTGGTTCATGCCAACAGCAAATATGCACAACTTGATTCATGCTGATATCTAGACTGAGCCATGTATTTTGCTGCTGTAGCACAACCCTCTTTTGTTGGATATTATGTACTGTTGTTAGTTTGAAGCACTCCTCTAGTTTGAAGGATAGATACCTTCCTGGGATCAAGTGCATCATAACTCACCTGCGTAGGATGTACTGATAATGATGATGGAGATGTTTTGTAGAAGCCATATATATACATATATATCAGTTAGGCTTCAAGTGTGTACTTGTTAGTTAAACCTATGTATAAATTGTGACACTAAATACGACTAGTAAGTAGTACAGTAGCAGTACTAGTATACGTCGGTCAAATTATTCATCATGTCCACACATTGAATTGACGTGACAACACGCTGCGCGTGAGGTGACACAAGAATCCTGGCGGCGTGTTCGGGTATTCCGGACTTCAGATTTGGAGTACCACTTATCTGTCAAAATCTTTTTTTTGAAACGGAGGCAAAAGATTTGCCTCATCCATTAAATAAGAGGAGAATAGAGTTTAGAGTTTTTACAAGCGCCCTTGCAAAACGGCATGGCAATTACTCTCGTACAACTGACGAAGAAGCGCGAGTGTTTACTCTGTCGAAATCTTTCATCATTCACTTAAAACAGTCGATTGGTCATACATTGAGTACCATATAACTGAAATTACCGATGCAAGTCGAAGAAGGATCGGCAGGTGCTGCCGGCTGGCGTCAAGTTCGATCCCACGGGTCAGGAGCTGATTGAGCACCTTGAGGCCAAAGTGAGTGTTGACAGCGAGAGATTTCAGTATCTCAGCGATTTGTTCATACCAACCATTGACAGCGAGCACGGCATATGTGTTGGAAATATGCCCTAGAGGCAATAATAAAAGTATTATTATTATATTTCCTTGTTCATGATAATTGTCTTTTATTCATGCTATAACTGTATTATCCGGAAATCGTAATACACGTGTGAATACATAGACCACAATATGTCCCTACTGAGCCTCTAGTTGACTAGCTCGTTGTGATCAACAGATAGTCATGGTTTCCTGGCTATGGACATTGGATGTCGTTGATAACGGGATCACATCATTAGGAGAATGATGTGATGGACAAGACCCAATCCTAAGACTAGCACAAAAGATCGTGTAGTTCATTTGCTAGAGCTTTGCCAATGTCAAGTATCTCTTCCTTCGACCATGAGAGCGTGTAACTCCTGGATACCGTAGGAGTGCTTTGGGTGTATCAAACGTCACAACGTAACTGGGTGACTATAAAGGTGCACTACAGGTATCTCTGAAAGTATCTATTGTTTTATGCGGATCGAGACTGGGATTTGTCACTCCGTGTAAACGGAGAGGTATCTCTGGGCCCACTCGGTAGGACATCATCATATGCGCAATGTGACCAAGGAGTTGATCACGGGATGATGTGTTACGGAACGAGTAAAGTGACTTGCCGGTAACGAGATTGAACAAGGTATTGGATACCGACGATCGAATCTCGGGCAAGTAACATACCGATAGACAAAGGGAATTGAATACGGGATTGATTAATTCCTTGACATCGTGGTTCATCCGATGAGATCATCGTGGAACATGTGGGAGCCATCATGGGTATCCAGATCCCGCTGTTGGTTATTGACCGGAGAACGTCTCGGTCATGTCTACATGTCTCCCGAACCCGTAGGGTCTACACACTTAAGGTTCGATGACGCTAGGGTTATAAAGGAAGTTTGTATGTGGTTACCGAATGTTGTTCGGAGTCCCAGATGATATCCCGGATGTCACGAGGAGTTCCGGAATGGTCCGGAGGTAAAGATTTATATATGGGAAGTCCTATTTTGGCCACCGGAAAATGTTCGGGATTTTTTGGTATTGTACCGGGAAGGTTCTAGAAGGTTCCGGAGTGGGGCCCACCTGCATGGGGGGACCCACATGGACGTGGGTAGTGGGGGCAAGGCCCCACACCCCTGGTCAAGGCACACCAAGATCACCCCTTAGAAGGAATAAGATCATATCCCGAAGGGATAAGATCAAGATCCCTAAAAAGGGGGGATAACAATCGGTGGGGAAGGAAATAATGAGATTTCTTTCCTCCCACCTTGGCCAACGCCCCAATGGACTTGGATGGCAAGAAACCAGCCCCTCCACCCCTATATATAGTGGGGAGGCGCATGGGAGCTATACACGAAGTTCTGGCACAGCCCTACCTCTCTTCCTACTCCTCCTCTCCCATGGTGCTTGGCGAAGCCCTGCTGGATTGCCACGCTCCTCCACCACCACCACGCCATTGTGCTGCTGTTGGATGGAGTCTTCCTCAACCTCTCCCTCTCTCCTTGCTGGATCAAGGTGTGGGAGACGTCACCGGGCTGTACGTGTGTTGAACGCGGAGGTGCCGTCCGTTCGGCACTAGGATCATTGGTGATTTGAATCACGACGAGTACGACTCCATCAACCCCGTTCACTTGAACGCTTCCGCTTAGCGATCTACAAGGGTATGTAGATGCACTCTCTTTCTACTCGTTGCTGGTCTCTCCATAGATAGATCTTGGTGACACGTAGGAAAATTTTGAATTTCTGCTACGTTCCCCAATAGTGGCATCATGAGCTAGGTCTATTGCGTAGATTCTTTGCACGAGTATAACACAAAGTAGTTGTGGGCGTTGATGTTGTTCAATATGCTTACCGTTACTAGTCCAATCTTGTTTCGACGGTATTGTGGGATGAAGCGGCCCGGACCAACCTTACACGTACTCTTACGTGAGACAGGTTCCACCGATTGACATGCACTTGGTGCATAAGGTGGCTAGCGGGTGCCAGTCTCTCCCACTTTAGTCGGAACGGATTCGATGAAAAGGGTCCTTATGAAGGGTAAATAGCAATTGGCATATCACGTTGTGGTCTTGCGTAGGTAAGAAACGTTCTTGCTAGAAACCCATAGCAGCCACGTAAAACATGCAACAACAATTAGAGGACGTCTAACTTGTTTTTGCAGGGTATGCTATGTGATGTGATATGGCCAAGAAGAATGTGATGAATGATATGTGATGTATGAGATTGATCATGTTCTTGTAATAGGAGTCACGACTTGCATGTCGATGAGTATGACAACCGGCAGGAGCCATAGGAGTTGTCTTTATTTATTGTATGACCTGCTTGTCATTGAAGAACGCCATGTAAACTACTTTACTTTATTGCTAAACGTGTTAGTCATAGAAGTAGAAGTAGTCGTTGGCGTGACAACTTCATGAAGACACGATGATGGAGATCATGATGATGGAGATCATGGTGTCGTACCGGTGACGATGATGATCATGGAGCCCCGAAGATGAAGATCAAAAGGAGCAAGATGATATTGGCCATATCATGTCACTATTTGATTGCATGTGATGTTTATCATGTTTATGCATCTTGTTTGCTTAGGACGACGGTAGTAAATAAGATGATCCCTTACAAAATTTCAAGAAGTGTTCTCCCCTAACTGTGCACCGTTGCTACAGTTCGTCGCTTCTAAGCACCACGTGATGATCGGGTGTGATGGATTCTTACGTTCACATACAACGGGTGTAAGACAGTTTTACACAGCGAAAACACTTAGGGTTAACTTGACGAGCCTAGCATGTGCAGACATGGCCTCGGAACACGGAGACCGAAAGGTCGAGCATGAGTCGTATGGTAGATACGATCAACATGAAGATGTTCACCGATGATGACTAGTCCGTCTCACGTGATGATGGGACACGGCCTGGTTGACTCGGATCATGTGATCACTTAGATGACCAGAGGGATGTCTATCTAAGTGGGAGTTCATCAGATGAACTTAATTATCCTGAACATAGTCAAAAGACCTTTTGCAAATTATGTCGTAAGCTCGCGCTTTAGTTCCACTGTTTAGATATGTTCCTAGAGAAAATATAGTTGAAAGTTGATAGTAGCGATTATGCGATCAGTAGAAAGCTTATGTCCTTAATGCACCGCTCAGTGTGCTGAACCCCAACGTCGTTTGTCGATGTTGCGAACATCGGACATACACGTTTTGATAACTACGTGATAGTTCAATTAAATGGTTTAAGTAGAGGCACCAAAGACGTTTTCGAAACGTCGCGGAACATATGAGATGTTTCGAGGGCTGAAATTGGGATTTCAGGCTCGTGCCCACGTCAAGAGGTATAAGACCTCCGACGATTTTCTTAGCCTGCAAATAAGGGAGAAAAGCTCAATCGTTGAGCTTGTGCTCAGATTGTCTGAGCACAACAATCACTTGAATCGAGTGGGAGTTGATCCTCCAGATGAGATAGTGATGTTTCCCCAAAGTCATTGCCACCAAGCTGCTAGAGCTTCGTGATTAACTATAACATATCAGGGATAGATATGATGATCCTTGAAATATTCATGATGTTTGACACCGCGAAAGTAGAAATCAAGAAGGAGCATCAATTGTTGATGGTTGGTGAAACCACTAGTTTCAAGAAGGGCAAGGGAACAAAGGGATACTTCATGAAACGGCAATTCAGCTGCTGCTCTAGTGAAGAAACCCAAGGTTGAACCCAAACCCGAGACTAAGTGCTTCTGTAATAAGGGGAACAACCACTGGAGCAGTATTACCCTAGATACTTGGTAGATGAGAAGGCTGGCAAGGTCGATAGAAGTATATTGGATTTACATTATGTTAATGTGTACTTTACTAGTACTCCTAGTAGCACCAGGGTATTGGATACCGGTTCGGTTGCTAAGTGTTAGTAACTCGAAATAAAAGCTACGGAATAAACGGAGACTAGCTAAAGGTGAGCTGACGATATATGTTGGAAGTGTTTCCAAGGTTGATATGATCAAGCATCGCACGCTCCCTCTACCACCGAGATTGGTGTTTGCGTTGAGCATAGACATGATTGGATTATGTCTATCGCAATACGGTTATTCATTTAAGGAGAATAATGGTTACTCTATTTTTGAATAATACCTTCAATGGTCTTGCACCTAAAGGAATGGTTTATTGAATCTCGGTCGTAGTGATACACATTTTCATGCCAAAAGATATAAGATAGTAATGATAGTACCACTTACTTGTGGCACTGCCATGTAAGTCATAATGGTATAAAACGCATGAAGAAGCTCCATGTTGATGGATCTTTGGACTCACTCGTTTTTGAAAAGTTTGAGACATGCGAACCATGTCTATTGGTGTATATGCATGAAGAAACTCCATGCAAATGGATCGTTCGGACTCACTTGATTTTGAATCACTTGAGATGTGCAAATCATACCACATGGGCAAGATGACTGAAAAGCCTCATTTTCAGTAAGATGGAACAAGATAGCAACTTGTTGGAAGTAACACATTTTGATGTGTGCAGTCGAATGAGTGCTGAGGCATGCAGTGAATATCATTATGTTCTTACTTCATAGATGATTCGAGTAAATGTTGAGTATATTTACTTGATGAAACACAAGTCTGAATTATTGAATGGTTCAAGTAATTTCAGAGTGAAGTAGCAGATCATTGTGACAAGAGGATAAAATGTCTATGATATGATCATAGAGATGAATATCTGAGTTACAAGTTTTGGCACACAATTAAGACATTGTGGAAATTGTTTCGCAATTAATACCGCCTGGAACACCATAATGTGATGGTGTGTCTGAACATCATAGTTGCACCCTATTGGATATGGTGCGTACCATGATTTCTCTTATCGAATTACCACTATCGTTCATGGGTTAGGCATTAGAGACAACCACATTCACTTTAAATAGGGCACCACGTAATTCTGATGAGATGACACCGTATGAATTATGGTTTAGAGAAACCTAAGTTGTCGTTTCTTAAAGGTTTGGGGCTGCGACACTTATGTGAAAAGGTTTCAGGATTAAGCTCGAACCCAAAGCGGATAAAGTACATCTTCATAGGACACCCAAAACAGTTGGGTATACCTCCTAATTCAGATCCGAAAGCAATATAAATTGTTTCTAGAATCGGGTCCTTTCTCGAGGAAAGGTTTCTCTCGAAAGAATTGAGTGGGAGGATGGTGGAGACTTGATGAGGTTATTGAACCGTCACTTCAACTAGTGTATAGCAGGGCACAAAGAGTTGTTCCTGTGGCACCTACACCAATTGAAGTGGAAGCTTATGATAGTGATCATGAAGTTTCGGATCAAGTCACTACCGTACCTCGTAGGGTGACAAGGATGCGTACTACTTTAGAGTGGTACGGTAATCCTGTCCTGAAGGTCATGTTGCTAGACAACAATGAACCTACGAGCTATGGAGAAGCGATGGTGGGCCCGGATTCCGATAAATGGCTTGAGGCCATAAAATCCGAGAGAGGATCCATGTATGAAAACAAAGTGTAGACTTTGGCAGAACGGCTCGATGGTCGTAAGGCTAATGAGTACAGATGGATTTCAAAAGGAAGACGGACAATGATGGTAAATGTCACCATTAAGAAAGCTCGACTTGTCATTAAGATGTTTTCCGACAAGTTCAAGGAGTTGACTACGATGAGATTTTCTCACTCGTAGCGATGCTAAGAGTCTGTTGGAATTATATTAGCAATTACTGCATTATTTATGAAATCTTGCAGATAGGATGTCAAAACATTGTTTCCTCGACGATTTTAATGAGGAAAGGTTGTATGTGATACAACCGGAAGGTTTTGTCAATCCCGAAAGATGCTAATAAGTATGCAAAGCTCCAGCAATCCTTCTAAGGACTGGAGTGAGCATCTCGGAGTTGGAATGTATGCTTTGATGATGATCAAAAATTTGGGTTTGTACAAAGTTTATGAGAAACTTGTATTTCCAAAGAAGTGAGTGGGAGCACTATAGAATTTCTGATGAGTATATGTTGTTGACATATTGTTGATCAGAAATGACGTAGAATTTCTGGGAAGCATATAGGGTTATTTTGAAAGTGTTTTTCAATGGAAAGCCTGGATTAAGCTACTTGAACATTGAGCATCAAGATCTATAAGGATAGATCAAAATGCTTAATAATACTTTCAAATGAGCACATACCTTGGCATGATCTTGAAGGTGTTCAAGATGGACCAGTCAAAGAAGGAGTTCTTGCCTGAGTTGTAAGGTACGAAGTTAAGACTTAAAGCTCGACCACGGCAGAATAGAGAGAAAGGACGAAGGTCGTCCCCTATGCTTAAGACATAGGCTCTTCAGTATGCTATGTTGTGTACCGCACCTGAAGTGTGCCTTGCCATGAGTCAGTCAAGGGGTACAAGAGTGATCCAAGAATGGCTCACAGGACAGCGGTCAAAGTTATCCTTAGTAACTAGTGGACTAAGGAATTTTCTCGATTATGGAGGTGGTAAAAGAGTTCGTCGTAAAGGTTACGACGATGCAAGCTTGAAACCTATCCGGATAGCTCTGAGTAGAGAGACCGGATACATATAATGGAGCAATAATTTAGAATAGCTCCAAGTAGAACAGTTGTTTGGAATAGCTCCAAATAGAGCGTGGTAGCTGCATCTAGGAGATGACATAGAGATTTGTAAAGCACACACGGATCTGAAAGGTTCAGACCCGTTGACTAAAACCTCTCTCACAAGCAACATGATCAAACATAAAACTCATTGAGTGTTAATCACATAGTGATGTGAACTAGACTACTGACTCTAGTAAACTCTTGGGTATTAGTCACATGGCGATGTGACCTGTGAGTGTTAATCACATGGCGATGTGAACTAGATTATTGACTCTAGTGCAAGTGGGAGACTGTTGGAAATATGCCCTAGAGGCAATAATAAAAGTATTATTATTATATTTCCTTGTTCATGATAATTGTCTTTTATTCATGCTATAACTGTATTATCCGAAAATTGTAATACACGTGTGAATACATAGACCACAATATGTCCCTAGTGAGCCTCTAGTTGACTAGCTCGTTGTGATCAACAGATAGTCATGGTTTCCTGGCTATGGACATTGGATGTCGTTGATAACGGGATCACATCATTAGGAGAATGATGTGATGGACAAGACCCAATCCTAAGACTAGCACAAAAGAATGTGTAGTTCATTTGCTAGAGCTTTGCCAATGTCAAGTATCTCTTCCTTAGACCATGAGAGCGTGTAACTCCTGGATACCGTAGGAGTTCTTTGGGTGTATCAAATGTCACAACGTAACTGGGTGACTATAAAGGTGCACTACAGGTATCTCCGAAAGTATCTATTGTTTTATGCGGATCGAGACTGGGATTTGTCACTCCATGTAAACGGAGAGGTACCTCTGGGCCCACTCGGTAGGACATCATCATATGCGCAATGTGACCAAGGAGTTGATCATGGGATGATGTGTTACGGAACGAGTAAAGTGACTTGCCGGTAACGAGATTGAACAAGGTATTGGATACCGACGATCGAATCTCGGGCAAGTAACATACCGATAGACAAAGGGAATTGAATACGGGATTGATTAAGTCCTTGACATCGTGGTTCATCCGATGAGATCATCGTGGAACATGTGGGAGCCATCATGGGTATCCAGATCCCGCTGTTGGTTATTGACCGGAGAACGTCTCGGTCATGTCTACATGTCTCCCGAACCCGTAGGGTCTACACACTTAAGGTTCGATGACGCTAGGGTTATAAAGGAAGTTTGTACGTGGTTACCGAATGTTGTTCGGAGTCCCGGATGAGATCCCGGACGTCACGAGGAGTTCCGGAATGGTCCGGAGGTAAAGATTTATATATGGGAAGTCCTATTTTGGCCACCGGAAAATGTTCGGGATTTTTGGTATTGTACCGGGAAGGTTCTAGAAGGTTCCGGAGTGGGGCCCACCTGCATGGGGGGACCCACATGGACGTGGGTAGTGGGGGCAAGGCACCACACCCCTGGTCAAGGCGCACCAAGATCCCCCCTTAGAAGGAATAAGATCATATCCCGAAGGGATAAGATGAAGATCCCTAAAAAGGGGGGATAACAATCGGTGGGGAAGGAAATAATGAGATTTCTTTCCTCCCACCTTGGCCAACGCCCCAATGGACTTGGAGGGCAAGAAACCAGCCCCTCCACCCCTATATATAGTGGGGAGGCGCATGGGAGCTATACACGAAGTTCTGGCACAGCCCTACCTCTCTTCCTACTCCTCCTCTCCCATGGTGCTTGGCGAAGCTCTGCTGGATTGCCACGCTCCTCCACCACCACCACGCCGTTGTGCTGCTGTTGGATGGAGTCTTCCTCAACCTCTCCCTCTCTCCTTGCTGGATCAAGGCGTGGGAGACGTCACCGGGTTGTACGTGTGTTGAACGCGGAGGTGCCGTCCGTTCGGCACTAGGATCATCGGTGATTTGAATCACGACGAGTACGACTCCATCAACCCCGTTCACTTGAACGCTTCCGCTTAGCGATCTACAAGGGTATGTAGATGCACTCTCTTTCTACTCGTTGCTGGTCTCTCCATAGATAGATCTTGGTGACACGTAGGAAAATTTTGAATTTCTGCTACGTTCCCCAACAATATGCTACACCCAACCTGAGAAACTTCCAGTTAAGACACCGATCGGTCGTCTACTTGCACAAACATATTCCTTTGTTTATAGCTCTATTTTCTTTTTAGACGCAGACCTGGTGAAACAATTACAATTTGACAGTTAATAAAAAGTGAAACAAGTGACTGCAACATGCCAAAGATGTTATGAAAATGCCAACTAGGTACACTAAAACATGTATTCCACAATACTGCAGGTATCACACTGAGTGGCCTAAGGAAGCATTTCTTCCAGCGCAATTCCAGGGCGTTCAAAAGGGGCACGTGGACCCGTCGCAAGATACAGTCGGAGTGCGGCACGCACACGATGTAGCACAAGACCGGCAATACCTTGCCTGTGATGGTCAATGGCCGGCAGACGGGCAGCAAAAAAGGTTCTGGTGTTGCACACCAACAAGAACTTTGACCAGCAAAGTACCAACTGGGTGATGCACCAGTACCACATCGGGGACCTGGAGTAAGAGAAGGAGCGGGAGCTGGTCCTCTGCAAGATTTTCTACCAGACGAACACTAGGGCCAGGAGTAGTTTGGTATTGGTAGTTGTACTACCTTGTCATCCGCAAGTTGGTATTGTTGTTAACGATCTTTTGGTATGTACTTGCATTTGCTTCCAACCATCATGCCGAGGGTCGACGTGGATATAAAGCTGAATCATTTGTTTCGAAACGAATTCTCAGGCACCTGATTTTTATTTGATGGGTAGCATAAGCACCCGCCGTTCGAATTCCCAGTTCTACAGTTTTTTCGAAACAAGTGCATGCACTTATTATCACGATAAAAAAACAATATCCATGATGTGTCCTAGTTATCAGCCTGTGCTTGCAGAATTCTCTCGTTTATTGAGCACGTATATTGTTTTTTCAGGTCGAGCAAGTTTCAACTGGGTTGTAGACTGGCCAGGGTTGGTTTTGTTTTTAACAGGCCCATCCCATGACGACAACGGGGCACAAAGATCCAGCAGGTATCTACTGGCCTCTGACCCGCCAGCGTTAGTTATATTTTGTCTTACAACATCCGCAGGCAGTTTTGTTACTGAATCAAACACACAGCCCAGTTCTATTTTCCTCTTGAAACGCATGTCCTACATCCATTTTCTAATCTCTACCAATAGTTTTACTAGTTCATATACACGTATCATTATATTGAAAACACATAAAATTCCCTTTTCATATTTACATCCTTATTTTTGTTGCTTTTTCCCACCAAGCGCTGATTTTTTTACCACTGGTTTTCCCTTAAACCAACTCAATTGTCCCTCGTCTTATTTGCTTACAAAAACAAAACGATTTTTTTGGCAAATCAATAAGTTCTTAAAAAATGTTTATCATTTCGGGATTACAACAGTTTGGACTCCACCGAAATATGCAAAATAAGGTTGAACTTTTTGACCATGGTCCTGGGCAGAAAATGGGCTGTAATAAATTACTTAAGAATTAGCAAATGGGCTGCAAATTATAAAAAATAGCAAATGGGCTGCAAATTGTAAAAAATAGCAAATGGGCTTTATGTTGTCTGTCACAGATTTGGAGCCTGACTTGTGGGCCTACTAAGTTCATGCATACACAAGGTTTCTTAAAAAAGAAACTTAGTCAACAATCGACTCTACCAGCATCAGACCGTTAGATGTCAATCTAACGGCAATCGTGCTTCTTCAGTCTCTGATCTTCCTGCCCCAGCCGCCCAAACCAGCACCGTCGAAACCGCCTGCTCCCGCCTCCCGTGGCCGGTAGTGCTGTCGGGCAGGCCTCACGGCCCCATCATACTCGCATCCCTGGCCTGTCTATCCCTCTACTCACCCACACCTTCTGTTATTTTTCGGCGACGGCAGTCAAACCAGTCAACCCTCGTACTCTCCACCGCGTGGGCAGCCACTTCCGTGTCTTCGCTGTCTCCCTGTCGTTCCCTTCGTAGGCCTCGCCGTCGTCCACCGCCCTGGTGTTCTCGGTGCGGCATGGTCAACGATATCGATCCAACGGCCGTAGTGCTTCTTCAACCTCTAATCTTCTTGCCCCAGCCGCCCAAAGTAGCGCCGGTCGTGCCTCATGCTCCTGCCTCACGTGGCCAGCTGTGCTGTCGTGGAGGCCTCACCGTCCCCATACTACTCCCACCGCTGGCCAGGCCATCCCTCCACTCACCCACTCCCCCTATTATTCTGCGGCGACGACAGCCTCACACCGCAGCCGAACCAGTGAACCCTCGTACTCCTATCCGCGTGGGCATCCAATGTCGCGTCTTCCCCGGCTCCGCGTCATCCCCTTCCTAGGCCTCGCCGTCATCCACCGCCCTAGTGCTCTCGGCGCGGCGTGGTCAATGTGGTCAACGACCGACTTCCATCGGAAGAGTACTGTATATGTGGAGAGGCTGACAGCTGGGTCCACGGCAGCCGCAAGGAAGTGCCTCCTTATTACGCGCAAAATAATTATTCCTCCACCTGACAGCAGGGACCCATCGGACGGGCCACCAGTATATCGCAGAAAAACGTTTCCCCCCTGACTGCTGGGTGAAGGAAATATGCCCTAGAGGCAATAATAAAGTTATTATTTATTTCCTTATATCATGAAAAATGTTTATTATTCATGCTAGAATTGTATTAACCGGAAACATAATACATGTGTGAATACATAGACAAACATAGTGTCACTAGTATGCCTCTACTTGACTAGCTCGTTAATCGAAGATGGTTATGTTTCCTAACCATAGACATGAGTTGTCATTTGATTAACGGGATCACATCATTAGGAGAATGATGTGATTGACATGACCCATTCCGTTAGCTTAGCACTCGATCGTTTAGTATGTTGCTATTGCTTTCTTCATGACTTATACATGTTCCTATGACTATGAGATTATGCAGCTCCCGTTTACCGGAGGAACACTTTGTGTGCTACCAAACGTCACAACGTAACTGGGTGATTATAAAGGTGCTTTACAAGTGTCTCCGAAGGTACTTGTTGGGTTGGCGTATTTCGAGATTAGGATTTGTCACTCCGATTGTCGGAGAGGTATCTCTGGGCCCACTCGGTAATGCACATCACTTAAAGCCTTGCAAGCACTGCAACTAATGAGTTAGTTGAGGGATGATGTATTATGGAACGAGTAAAGAGACTTGCCGGTAACGAGATTGAACTAGGTATTAAGATACCGATGATCAAATCTCGGGCAAGTAACATACCGATGACAAAGGGAACAACGTATGTTGTTATGCGGTTTGACCGATAAAGATCTTCATAGAATATGTGGGAGCCAATATGGGAATCCCGGTCCCGCTATTGGTTATTGACCGGAAACGTGTCTCGGTCATGTCTACATAGTTCTCGAACCCGTAGGGTCCGCACGCTTAACGTTTCGTTGACGATATAGTATTATATGAGTTATGTATGTTGGTAACCGAATGTTATTCGGAGTCTCGGATGAGATCATGGACATGAAGAGGAACTCCGGAATGGTCCGAAGATAAAGTTTGATATATGGGATAATAGTGTTTGATCACCAGAAGGGTTCCGAAATTCACCGGAAGGGGTTCCGGATGCTTCCCGAAATGTTTGGGTACGAGAACACGTTATTTGGGCCAAAGGGGAAATCCCACAAGGTTTTTGGAAAGCACAAAAGGAAGTTTTGCGGAGTCCAGGGGCCAGACGCCAGGGTCCCTGGCATCTGGGTCCAGACGCCGGGAACCCTGGCGTCTGGCCCTGGAGTCCGAGAAGGACTCTTGCCTTTCGGGTGAAACCGACTTTGTGGAGGCTTTTACTCCAAGTTTCGACCCCAAGGCTCAACATATAAATAGAGGGGCAGGACTAGCACCAAAGATAGATCAAGAAACACCAAGCCATGTGCCGGCAACCCCGTCCCCGCTAGTTTATCCTCCGTCATAGTTTCCGTAGTGCTTAGGCGAAGCCCTGCGGAAATTGTACTTCAGCAACACCGTCACCACGCCGTCGTGCTGCCGGAACTCATCTACTACTTCGCCCGTCTTGCTGGATCGAGAAGGCGAGGACATCATCGAGCTGAACGTATGCAGAACTCGGAGGTGCCGTGCGTTCGGTACTTGGATCGGTCGGATCGTGAAGACGTACGACTACATCAACCACATTGATAAACTCTTCCGCTTAGCGATCTTCAAGGGTATGAAGATACACTCCCCCTCTCATTGCTATGCATCACCATGATCTTGCGTGTGCGTAGGAAATTTTTTGAAATTACTACGTTCCCCAACAGTGGCATCCGAGCCTAGGTCTTATGCGTAGATGTTATATGCACGAGTAGAACATAAGTGAGTTGTGGGTGATACAAGTCATACTGCTTACCAGCATGTCATACTTTGGTTCGGCGGTATTGTTGGATGAAGCGGCTCGGACCGACATTACGCGTACGCTTACGCGAGACTGGTTTTACCGCCGTGCTTTGCACACAGGTGACTAGCAGGTGTCTGTTTCTCCAACTTTAGTTGAATCGAGTGTGGCTACGCCCGGTCCTTGCGAAGGTTAAAACAGCACTAACTTGACGAACTATCGTTGTGGTTTTGATGCGTAGGTAGGAACGGTTCTTGCTCAACCCGTAGCAGCCACGTAAAACTTGCAACAACAAAGTAGAGGACGTCTAACTTGTTTTTGCAGGGCATGTAGTGATGTGATATGGTCAAGACGTGATGCTATATTTTATTGTATGAGATGATCATGTTTTGTAACCGAGTTATCGGCAACTGGCAGGAGCCATATGGTTGTCGCTTTATTGTATGCAATGCGATCGCCCTGTAATTGCTTTACTTTATCACTAAGCGGTAGCGATAGTCGTAGAAGCAATAGTTGGCGAGACGGCAACGATGCTACGATGGAGATCAAGGTGTTGCGCCGGTGACGATGGTGATCATGATGGTGCTTCGGAGATGGAGATCACAAGCACAAGATGATGATGGCCATATCATATCACTTATATTGATTGCATGTGATGTTTATCTTTGATGCATCTTATCTTGCTTTGATTGACGGTAGCATTTTAAGATGATCTCTCACTAATTATCAAGAAGTGTTCTCCCTGAGTATGCACCGTTGCCAAAGTTTGTCGTGCCCAGACACCACGTGATGATCGGGTGTGATAAGCTCTACGTCCATCTACAACGGGTGCAAGCCAGTTTTGCACACGCAGAATACTCAGGTTAAACTTGACGAGCCTAGCATATGCAGATATGGCCTCGCAACACGGAGACCGAAAGGTTGAGCGTGAATCCTATAGTAGATATGATCAACATAATGATGTTCACCATTGAAAGCTACTCCATTTCACGTGATGATCGGTTATGGTTTAGTTGATTTGGATCACGTGATCACTTAGAGGATTAGAGGGATGTCTTTCTAAGTGGGAGTTCTTAAGTAACATGATTAATTGAACTTAAATTTATCATGAACTTAGTCCTGGTAGTATTTTGCAAATTATGTTGTAAATCAATAGCTTGCGTTGTTGCTTTCATATGTTTATTTTGATATGTTCCTAGAGAAAATTGTGTTGAAAGATGTTAGTAGCAATGATGCGGATTGGATCCGTGATCTGAGGTTTATCCTCATTGCTGCACGGAAGAATTATGTCCTTGATGCACCGCTAGGTGACAGACATATTGCAGGAGCAGATGCAGACGTTATGAACGTTTGGCTAGCTCAATATGATGACTACTTGATAGTTTTGTGCACCATGCTTTATATATGGCTTAGAATCGGGACTTCAAAGACGTTTTGAACGTCATGGACCATATGAGATGTTCCAGGAGTTGAAGTTAATATTTCAAGCAAATACCCGAGTTGAGAGATATGAAGTCTTCAACAAGTTCTATAGCTAAAAGATGGAGGAGAATCGCTCAACTAGTGAGCATGTGCTCAGATTGTTTGGGTACTACAATCGCTTGAATCAAGTGGGAGTTAATCTTCCAGATAAGATAGTGATTGACAGAATTCTCTAGTCACCACCACCAAGTTAGTAGAACTTCATGATGAACTATAATGCAAGGGATGACGAAAATTATTCTCGAGCTCTTCGTGATGCTGACATCGACAAAGGTAGAAATCAAGAAAGAGCATCAAGTGTTGATGATTGACAAGACCACTAGTTTCAAGAAAAGGGCAAGGGGAAAGAAAGGGAACTTCAAGCAGAATGACAAGCAAGTTGTCACTCCCGCGAAGAAGCCCAAAGCTGGATCAAAGCCTGAAACTGAGTGATTATACTGCAAAGGAAATGGTCACTAGAAGCGGAAATGCCTTGAATATTTGGTGGATAAGAAGGATGGCAAAGTAAACAAGGGTATATTTGATATACAGGTTATTGATGTATGCCTTACTAGTGTTTATAGTAGTCCCTGAGTATTTGATACTTGTTCGGTTGCTAATATTAGTAACTCGAAATAGGAGTTACAGAATAAACAGAAACTAGTTGAGGGTGAGGTGACGATGTGTGTTGGAAGTAGTTCCAAGATTGATATGATCATCATCTCACACTCCCTATACTTTCGGGATTAGTGTAGAACCTAAATAAGTGTTATTTGGCATTTGCGTTGAGCATGAATATGATTTGATCATGTTTATTGCAATACGGTTATTCATTTAAAATCAGAGAATAATTGTTGTTCTGTTTAAATGAATAAAACCTTCAATGGTCATACACCCAATGAAAATAGTTTGTTGGATCTCGATCGTAGTGATACACATATTCATAATATTGATGCCAAAAGATGCAAAGTTAATAATGATAGTGCAACTTATTTGTGGCACTGCAGTTTGGGTCATATCGGTGTAAAGCGCATGAACAAACTCCATAAAGATGGATTTTCAGAATCACTTGGTTATGAATCATTTGATGCTTGCGAACCGTGCCTTTTGGGCAAGATGACTAAAAACTCCATTCTCCGAAACAATGGAACGAGCTATTGACTTGTTGGAAATAATACATACCGATGTATGCGATCCAATCAGTATTGATGCTCGTGGCAAGTATCGTTATTTTCTGACCTTCACAGATGATTTGAGCAGATATGCGTATATCTACTTGATGAAACATAAGTCTGAAATAGTTGAAAAGTTCAAAGAATTTCAGAGTGAAGTGGAGAATCATCATAACAAGAAAATAAAGTTTCTACGATCTGATCGTGGAGGAAAATATTTGAGTTACGAGTTTGGCCTTCATATAAAACAATGTGGAATAGTTTCACAGCTCACGCCACCTGGAACACCACAACGTTATGGTGTGTCCGAACATCGTAACCACACTTTATTGGATACGGTATGATCTATGATGTATCTTACCGATTTACCACTATTGTTTTGGGGTCATGCATTAGAGATAGCTACATTCACGTTTAATAGGGCACCATCTAAATCCGTTGAGACGACACCGTATGAACTATGGTTTAGTAGTAAACCTAAGCTGTCGTTTCTTAAAGTTTGGAGTTACAATGCTTATATGAAAAGGTTTTCAACCTGATAAGCTCGAACCCAAATCGGAGAAGTGCGTCTTCATAGAATACCCAAAGGAAACTGTTGGGTACTCCTTCTATCACAGATCCAAAGGCAAAACATTCATTGCTAAGAATGGATCCTTTCTAGAGAAGTAGTTTCTCTCGAAAGAAGTGAGTGGGAGGAAAGTAGAACTTGATGAGGTAATTGTACCTTCTCCCTTATTGGAAAGTAGTTCATCACAGAAATCAGTTCCAGTGATTCCTACACCAATTAGTGAGGAAGTTAATGATGATGATCATGAAACTTCAGATCAAGTTACTAAGAACCTCGTAGGTCTTCCAGAGTACGGTCCGCACCAGAGTGGTACGGTAATCCTGTTATAAAAGTCATGTTACTAGACCATGATAAACCTACGAACTATGAGGAAGCGATGATGAGCCCAGATTTCGCGAAATGGCTGGAGGCCATGAAATCTGAGATAGGATCCATGTATGAGAACAAAGTGTGGACTTTGGTGGACTTGCCCGATGAGCGGCAAGCCATAGAAAATAAATGGATCTTCAAGAGGAAGACGGACATTGATAGTAGTGTTACTATCCACAAAGCTTGACTTGTTGCAAAAAGGTTTTCGACAAATTCAAGGTGTTGACTACAATGAGATTTTCTCAACTGTAGCGATGCTTAAGTCTGTCTGAATCATGTTAGCAATTGCCACATTTTATGAAATCTGGCAAATGGATGTCAAAACTGCATTCCTTAATGGATTTTTTAAAAGAAGAGTTGTATATGATGCAACCAGAAGGTTTTGTTAATCCTAAAGGTGCTAACAAAATGTGCAAGCTCCAGCGATCCATCAATGGACTGGTGCAAGCATCTCGGAGTTGGAATATACGCTTTGATGAGTTGATCAAAGCATATGGTTTTATATAGACTTTTGGAGAAGCATGTATTTACAAGAAAGTGAGTGGGAGCTCTGTAGCATTTCTAATATTATATGTGGATGACATATTGTTGATTGGAAATGATATAGAATTTCTGGATAGCATAAAGGGGTACTTGAATAAGAGTTTTTCGATGAAGGACCTTGGTGAAGCTGCTTATATATTGAGCATCAAGATATATAGAGATAGATCAAGACGCTTGATAAGTTTTTCAATGAATACATACCTTGACAAGATTTTGAAGTAGTTAAAAATGGAACAGTTAAAGAAAGAGTTCTTGCCTGTGTTACAAGGTGTGAGATTGAGTAAGACTCAAAACCCGACCACGGCAGAAGATAGAAAGAGAATGAAAGTCATTCTCTATGCATCAGCCATAGGTTCTATAAAGTATGCCATGTTGTGTACCAGATCTATTGCATACCCTACCACTAAGCTTGGCAAGGGAGTGCAATAGTGATCTAGGAGTAGATCAATGGACAGCGGTCAAAATTATCCTTAGTGGAATAAGGATATGTTTCTCGATTATGGAAGTGATAAAAGGTTCGTCGTAAAGGGTTACGTCGATGCAAGTTTTGACACTAATCTAGATGACTCTAAGTCTCGGTCTAGATACATATTGAAAGTGGGAGCAATTAGCTAGAGTAGCTCCGTGCAGAGCATTGTAGACATAGATATTTGCAAAATACATACGACTCTGAATATGACAGACCCATTGACTAAACTTCTCTCACGAGAAAAACATGATCATACCTTAGTACTCTTTGGTTGTTAATCACATAACGATGTGAACTAGATTATTGACTCTAGTAACCCTTTGGGTGTTGATCACATGACGATGTGAACTATGGGTATTAATCACATACAGATGTTAATATTGGTGTTAAATCACATGGCGATGTGAACTAGATTATTGACTCTAGTGGAAGTGGGAGACTGAAGGAAATATGCCCTAGAGGCAATAATAAAGTTATTATTTATTTCCTTATATCATGATAAATGTTTATTATTCATGCTAGAATTGTATTAACCGGAAACATAATACATGTGTGAATACATAGACAAACATAGTGTCACTAGTATGCCTCTACTTGACTAGCTCGTTAATCGAAGATGGTTATGTTTCCTAACCATAGACATGAGTTGTCATTTGATTAACGGGATCACATCATTAGGAGAATGATGTGATTGACATGACCCATTCCGTTAGCTTAGCACTCGATCGTTTAGTATGTTGCTATTGCTTTCTTCATGACTTATACATGTTCCTATGACTATGAGATTATGCAACTCCCGTTTACCGGAGGAACACTTTGTGTGCTACCAAACGTCACAACGTAACTGGGTGATTATAAAGGTGCTCTACAGGTGTCTCCGAAGGTACTTGTTGGGTTGGCGTATTTCGAGATTAGGATTTGTCACTCCGATTGTCAGAGAGGTATCTCTGGGCCCACTCGGTAATGCACATCACTTAAAGCCTTGCAAGCATTGCAACTAATGAGTTAGTTGCAGGATGATGTATTATGGAACGAGTAAAGAGACTTGCCGGTAACGAGATTGAACTAGGTATTAAGATACCGACGATCGAATCTCGGGCAAGTAACATACCGATGACAAAGGGAACAGCGTATGTTGTTATGCGGTTTGACTGATAAAGATCTTCGTAGAATATGTGGGAGCCAATATGGGAATCTAGGTCCCGCTATTGGTTATTGACCGGAAACGTGTCTCGGTCATGTCTACATAGTTCTCGAACCCGTAGGGTCCGCACGCTTAACGTTTTGTTGACGATATAGTATTATATGAGTTATGTATGTTGGTAACCGAATGTTGTTCGGAGTCCCGGATGAGATCATGGACATGACGAGGAACTCCAGAATGGTCCGAAGATAAAGTTTGATATATGGGATAATAGTGTTTGATCACCGGAAGGGTTCCGGATGTTTCCCGAAATGTTTGGGTACGAGAACACGTTATTTGGGCCAAAGGGGAAAGCCCACAAGGTTTTTGGAAAGCGCAAAAGGAAGTTTTGCGGAGTCCAGGGGCCAGACGCCAGGGTCCCCGGCGTCTGGGTACAGACGCCGGGAACCCTGGCGTCTGGCCCTGGAGTCCGAGAAGGACTCTTGCCTTTCAGGTGAAACCGACTTTGTGGAGGCTTTTACTCCAAGTTTCGACCCCAAGGCTCAACATATAAATAGAGGGGCAGGGCTAGCACCAAAGATAGATCAAGAAACACCAAGCTGTGTGCCGGCAACCCCGTCCCCTCTAGTTTATCCTCCGTCATAGTTTCCGTAGTGCTTAGGCGAAGCCCTGCAGAAATTGTACTTCAGCAACACCGTCACCACGCCGTCGTGCTGCCGGAACTCATCTACTACTTCGCCCGTCTTGCTGGATCGAGAACGCGAGGACGTCATCGAGATGAACATGTGCAGAACTCGGAGGTGTCGTGCGTTCGGTACTTGGATCGGTCGGATCGTGAAGACGTATGACTACATCAACCACGTTGATAAACGCTTCTGCTTAGCGATCTTGAAGGGTATGAAGATACACTCCCCCTCTCATTGCTATGCATCACCATGATCTTGCATGTGCGTAGGAAATTTTTTGAAATTACTACGTTCCCCAACACTGGGACCAACCGGACGGGCCACCGTATTTCGCGAAAAAAAAAGTTTGCCCCTGACTGCTGGGACCCATCGGACGGACCACCGTATTTTGCGAAAAAAAACATTCCCCCCGCTGTCAGCTTGGACCCACCGGAAGTGCCTCCTTATTACACACAGAAAAATGAATACTCCCCCTGCTAGCTGGGACCCACCATGGTGGGAGGCTGACTTGTGGGCCTACTAAGTTGACGGGGACAGAGGGCTTTGTCAACTTAGTCAATATGAATGATTCTAGCTCCATTGACCGTACGATGTCCATCCAACGGCTGTCGTGCTTCTTCAATCTCTGCTCTTCCTGCTCCAGCCACTCAAACAAGCGCCGGCGGGACTGCCTGCTCCCTCCTCCTCGCGGTCGGCTGTGGTGCCGCGTAGGTCTCACCGCCCCACCGTACTCCCATCACTGGCCTAGTCATCCCTCTACTCACCCACACGGCCACACCTGCTATTATTCTCCAGGGAGGGCAGACGAACCAGTAAACCCTCGTACAGTCGTACTCCCCTCCGCGTGGGAAACAACTGCCGAGTCTTCCCTGCCTCCGTGTCGTTCCCTTCCTAGGCCTCGCCGTCGTCCACCCCCTAGTGCTCTCGGCGCGGCATGGTCAACGTGGTCAAGGAATGGCTTCCATCAGACATGGACTGTATGTGGAGAGGCTGACAGCTGGGTCCACGGCCGCAGCAAGGAAGTGCCTCATTATTACATGCAAAATAATTATTCCTCCACCTGACATCTGGGACCCACCGGAAGGGCCTCTGTATTTCGCAAAAAAAATGATTCGCCCCCCTAACTGCTGGGACCCACCAGCTACATCTTTGCACGCAAGGAAGTGCATCCGGGCAAAAAAAACGATTCGCCCCCTGACTGCTGGGACCCACCAGCTACATCTTCGCACGCAAGGAAGTGCCTGACAGTCGGGACCCACCTGGTCGAAGCGTACGTAGCGTTGTCATTCTGGTCGCGAACGTGTACGTACATACTGGTCGATGTAGAGGCGCGCACGTGTCGTAGATGTAGAGGCGCGCACATGTCATAGTAGAGGCGTGCACATAGCATGTACACGTACGTACAGCGGCGAGGGTGCAAGAAAGAAAATACGGCCATGTATGTACATACGGGCAGGGTCTCTAACGCCTATCGTGCATACGTACATGGCTGGGTCTGAATGGAGAAACAGCGTCGTCGTCGTGTTCATGGGGAGCCAACCGGCTGGGTCGGAAGGGAATGTGTGGTCGTGTTCATCGGGAGGGCTTGGACAGAATAGACGATGGAAACGAGGCCTGGCGTACTGCACAACGAAGGAAACGGCCTTGTGTTCGACCGGCCACGTTCGAAACGGGGTCCTGTTGATCGGGAGGGGCCTGGTGAGGGAGTCCCGGATTAGGGGGTGTCCGGATGGCCGGACTATGACCTTTGGCCGGACTCCCAAACTATGAAGATACAAGATTGAAGACTTCGTCCCGTGTCCGGATCGGGCTTTCCTTGGCGTGGAAGGCAAGCTTGGCGATACGGATATGTAGATCTCCTCCCATTGTAACCGACTCTGTGTAACCCAAGCCCTCTCCGGTGTCTATATAAACCGGAGGGTTTTAGTCCGTAGGACGAACAACAATCATACCATAGGCTAGCTTCTAGGGTTTAGCCTCTCTGATCTCGTGGTAGATCTACTCTTGTACTACCCATATCATCAATATTAATCAAGCAGGAGTAGTGTTTTACCTCCATCGAGAGGGCCCGAACCTGGGTAAAAACATCGTGCCCCTTGTATCCTATTACCATCCGCCTAGACGCACAGTTCGGGACCCCCTACCCGAGATCCGCCGGTTTTGACACCGACATTGGTGCTTTCATTGAGAGTTCCTCTGTGTCGTCACCTGTAGGCCAGATGGCTTCTCCGATCATCAACAATGATTCGGTCCGGGGTGAGACTTTTCTCCCTGGACAGATCTTCGTATTCGGCGGCTTTGCACTGCGGGCCAAATCGCTTGGCCATCTGGAGTAGATCAAAAGCTACGCCCCTGGCCATCAGGTCAGATTTGGAAGTTTGAACTACACGGCTAACATCCGCGGAGACTTGATCTTCGACGGATTTGAGCCACAGCCGAGCGCGCCGCACTGTCACGATGGGCATGATCTAGCTCTACCGCTGGACAGTGCCTAGAAGGCCGCTCAGGTGTCCGCTCCGACCCTTAGTTCGGAGCCGACTGGGCCGATCGAGGACGGGTGGCTGGACACCGCCTCGGGGGATGCAATCTCTACGGTGATGGAGCCGAACACCAGTCTTGTCCTTCGTGAAGCTCGCGACTCCAAGGTGCCGGACAACTTTCCGGATTTCGAACCTTCCGCACCCCTGCCGATCGAACCCGATTGGGCGCTGATCATGGAGTTCACCGCCGCGGACATCTTTCAGCACTCGCCCTTTGGCGACATTCTGAATTCACTATAGTCTCTCTCTTTATCAGGAGAGCCCTGGCCGGACTATGGTCAGCAAGGTTGGGATGCGGACGATGAAGAAATTCAAAGCCCACCCACCACCCAATTTGTAGCCACTGTCGATGATTTAACCGACATGCTCGACTTTGACTCCGAAGACATCGACGGTATGGATGCCGATGAAGGAGACAACCAAGAACCAGCGCCTATAGGGCACTGGAAAGCCACCTCGTCATATGACATATACATGGTGGACACCCCAAAAGAAGGGGATGGCGATGGAACAATGGAGGATGACCCCTCCAAAAAACAGCCTAAGCGCCGGCGTCAGTGGCGCCGCTCTAAATCCCGCCAAAACAAAAACAGCGATTCCGGTACAGGAGATAATAATACCCTGGACAGTGTTGAAAACAACCCCCTCCAGCAGGATTCGGCACAGGAGGATGGAGAAGCCAACCCTCATGAGAGAGTGACAGACAGAGAGGTCGAGGACGATAATTACATGCCTCCCTCCGAAGACGAAGCAAGCCTCGACGATGATGAATTTGTCGTACCTGAGGATCCCGTCGAACAAGAGCGTTTCCAACGCAGGCTTATGGCCACGACAAGTAGCCTCAAGAAAAAATAGCAGCAGCTTAGAGCTGACCAAGACTTGCTAGCCGACAGATGGACTGAAGTCCTTGCGGCCGAAGAGTACGAACTCGAACGCCCCTCCAAGAGCTACCCCAAGCGCAGGCTACTACCGCGATTAGAGGAGGAAGCAACTAAACCTACATCACCAGCGTATGACGCGGCCGACCGGCCACCCCGTGGCCGCGACAGAGAGGCCTCTCGGCCATCAATTCAAGCCGCACCCCGGGGCCGCTCAAAAAATACCAAGGCACGGGGAAATGCACCAGACCTGCATGACATATTGGAGAACAAGGAAAGGCAAACAAGATCGATCTATTGATCGCGTGGGCGCCCCACGACATGTGACAATAACCGTCGCGCCGAATATGGCAAATACGGCCAGGCTGAACACAGCAGGCAAATCTCATATGAGCTACGTCGTGATATAGCCCAGTACAAAGGCGCCGCACACCCACTATGCTTCAAAGATGAAGTAATGGATCATCAAATCCCCGAGGGCTTTAAACCCGTAAACGTCGAATCATATGATGGCACAACAGATCCCGCGGTATGGATCGAGGATTATCTCCTTCATATCCACATGGCCCGCGGCGATGATCTACACGCTATCAAATACCTCCCACTCAAGCTTAAAGCACCAGCTCGGCATTGGCTTAACAGCTTGCCACCACGCCGATGACCTAAGCCACATAATTTAGCAGCCAGATGAATCGGCCAGACAATTTTGGACACGGTTCCTAACCAAGAAAAATCAAATAGTCGACTGTCCGGACACAGAGGCCCTTGCAGCCTTCAAACATAACATCCATGACGAATGGCTTGTCCGGCACCTAGGACAGGAAAAGCCAAAATCCATGGCAGCCCTCACGACACTCATGACCCGCTTTTGCGCGGGAGAAGACAGCTGGCTAGCTCATAGCAATAACATGACCAAGAGCCCTGGTAATTCGGATACCAAGGACAACAATGGCAGGTCGCGTCGCAACAAGCACAAGCGCTGCATTAACGGTGACAGTACTGAGGATATGGCAGTTAATGCCGGATTCAGAGGCTCTAAACCCGGTCAGCGGAAAAAGCCATTCAAAAGAAATACTCCGGGCCCATCCAGTTTGGACCGAATACTCGATCGCTCGTGCCAGATACACGGCACCCCCGAACAACCAGCCAATCACACCAATAGGGGTTATTGGGTGTTCAAGCAGGCAGGCAAGTTAAGTGCCGAACACAGAGACAAGGGGCTGCATAGCAATGACAAGGAGGAGCCCCGGCCGCCGAACAACAGAGGACAAAAGGGTTTTCCCCCACAAGTGCGGACGGTGAACATGATATACGCAACCCACATCCCCAAAAGGGAACGGAAGCGTGCGCTCAGGGACGTATATGCGTTGGAGCCAGTCGCCCCAAAGTTCAACCCATGGTCCTCCTGCCCAATCACTTTTGATCGAAGGGACCACCCCACTAGCATTCGTCACGGCGGATTCGCCGCATTGGTTCTAGACCCAATCATTGACGGATTTCACCTCACTAGAGTCCTCATGGATGGCGGCAGCAGCCTGAACCTGCTTTATCAGGATACAGTGTGAAAAATGGGCATAGATCCCTCAAGGATTAAACCCACAAAGACGACCTTTAAAGGCATCATACTAGGTGTAGAAGCCAGCTGTACAGGCTCAGTTACACTCGAAGTCGTCTTCGGATCCCCGGATAATTTCCGAAGCGAGGAGTTAATCTTCGACATAGTCCCATTCCGCAGCGGCTATCACACCCTGCTTGGGTGAACCGCATTTGCAAAGTTCAATGCGGTGCCGCACTACCCATACCTCAAACTCAAGATGCCAGGCCCTCGAGGAGTCATTACGGCCAACGGAAACACCGAACGCTCTCTCCGAACAGAGCAGCGCACGGCGGCCCTCGCGGTGGAAGTACAAAGTTGCCCCTCAAGGCAATTCTCCAATCCGGCAGTTAAACGTCCGGACACCTCAAGCGCGCCCGGAGTAACCTACAACAAGACCGTCTGGCACGTTCCGAGCAAGCATAGCAGTGCGGCCCCAACCCCAGCCCTCGCGAGATTGTGAAACCAGTACCACGTGCACATAATTACGCTCTGGAAATACCATGGGCATAAGGGGAGGGGCACAACCACGGCACGCCCAGAATGCGGCTCAACCGCACCAGGGGCTCCCGATTTTTCCATTTCTCTTTTCTTACTTTCAGGACTCCACTATTTGGAAGGCCTGTCCGGCAGTACAATCGCCAAACACACGATGCAACAGCCAGGGAGGCAGCAAGCTACGTCGAATGTCCAGGTGGTCTCTTTAACGAGCTAAATACCTATCTTACATAAAGTCCCGCAGCTTGCCCCTAGAGGGGGGCATGTTAAATAATCCCATCCCTTGCTCATCGCACTATTTGTATGGTTATGCTTTCGCAGCAGACTATTAATAAATAATAAATAGCTCTTGTCTATTATTGCATTCATTTTTTTAAAAAAAACATGTTCAGTTATGACATTATGCAACCGTACACTCTGGTACGGCCAATACACCAGGGGCTTAAGTACCCCAGAATACGGTGTGAGAAGACCAAACACTCTCATGAGTGCGGCACCCCGAACTTATAGCATTATCTGCATCGGCTCCGAATCATGCCTTGGGTCAATAGTTGGGTTTTCCCGGCTCCCATGTTTTCGTACCTTACGTTCCGCTATGTCGGCTAAGGTAGCGTTGGGAGAACTACTGCGATTGTGCCCCAGTTGAGCTGGGTTAACACCTCAGTAGAGAAAGCTAAAACTGACTGTCATGATAGGGCGAGAGCCGGTCGCTGTTTGAGAGGTTTTTCGAGTCCCTAAAGACTTATGCCGCTTAGAGCGAGGAGCTGGCTTTGTCCGGCCTAGGTGTGGATAGCGCCCCGAACTCGGTCTTCCGAATACTAGGGGCTTCGCCAAAATTTAAAATTATAGAATTCTAAGGCTAAGTGAGAGTGATAAAGCATTATAAGTCCGATTGCCTTGTTCGTTGTGCTGAGCGCCTCCCTCGAAGGACCCAAGAATGGGAACAAGAGCGCTCAGGTTTATCCCGAACACCCCAGCACTCGTGGCATGGGGGCAGAAGCCGACAACTTGCATCTCTCAGATTTAATAAACGGCCGCACAGAAGGTAATATTTTAAATTCAAAAAGCGTTGCTTAGTGCATATGAACATGTTTTCAGCGCACAGGATACACACGAGCGAGTTTACTCAAAAATTAAATCCTTGGAACATTCGTTCACCACAAGGCGGGCACCCTTCAGGACACCCTCATAGTACATCTCGGGCCTAAGATGCTCCTTCCCCTCCGGTGGCCCTTCCTTCACCAGCTTCTCAGCATCCAGCTTGCCCCAGTGCACTTTGGCACGGGCAAGGGCCCTACAGGCGCCTTCGATGCATACGGAGCGCTTGATGACTTCAAGCCACAGACAGGCATCCACCAGCCGTCGCACCATCCCAAAGTAGCTCCCAGGCATGGCCTCCCCAGGCCACAGCCGGCCTATAAGGCCCTTCATGGCCTATTCAGTTGCCTTGTGGAGCTCGACCAGCTGCTTCAGCTGGTCGCTCAGGGGCACCGGGTGTCCGGCCTCAGCATACTGGGACCAGAACACCTTCTCCGTCGAGCTCCCTTCCTCGGCTCGGTAGAATGCGGCGGCATCGGACACACTGCGGGGCAGATCTGCAAATGCTCCTGGAGAGCTCCGGACTCGGGTAAGTAACAGGTAATTTACTTTCACGTGCTTGCTTTGCATAAAGAATGCCTTACCCGCCGCTATCTTTTTCATCGCCTCAATTTCCTAGAGGGCTTTTTGGGCTTCGGCCTTGGCAGATTTGGCGCTTTCAAGTGCCGAGGCAAGCTCGGACTCTCGAGTCTTTGAGTCAAGCTCTAAACTCTCGTGTTTTTTCACAAGAGCATCGAGCACTTGCCGCACCTCCGCCACCCGCACCTCTTGTTTCTCTCGCTCGGTGCGCTCCATGGTCGCATTGTCTTCGGCCTTGGACAGCGCTTCCTTCAGGGTCGCCACCTCGGTTGTGGCCCCTGTAACATTCACGTTGGTCCTGTCATTATTTGCAACCGGGTATTTTTATATACTTATATAAGGTACTACCTACCTTCCTTGTCCTCGAGCTGCTTCTTGGCATGGCCGAGCTCGTTCTCGGACCGCTTGAGGCTCTGCTTCAATGCATTGACCTCCGCAGCCAGTGCGGCAGAGGTCAGCAGTGCAGCCTGCATTCCCATATTGACACATTTATGTTAGACTCCTGCGTATATCTTTTTAGATCCTCAGTCCGTCTTTTCTTTCCGAACACCAAACTAAGCATCAGGGGCTACTGTCTATGCGGTAACATTTTTACATGTTTTAAATACATACCTTAAAGCCTGTTAGAAGGCTGGCACAGGCTTCTGTCAGCCCGCTTTTGGCGGACTGAACCTTCTAGATCACCGCACTCATAACAGTGTGGTGCTCCTCGTCGATGGAGGCACCGTTAAGCACCTCCAGCAAATTGTCCGGCGCCTTCGATTGGATGGAGGCCGTCGGCGTCGTAGGCTTGCCCTTCTTGCGAAGGGGCCGCCTGCCGGACTCTGGAACCACTAAACATTCTGGTGCGGTGTCCGGCCCATGGCCGGACTTAGATCCCTCTGGGGTTTTATCCCCTTTGGGCCTGGAATCCGGGAGGTCGCCTTGCGGCGCCTCCAGGACCACCTCCTCCTGGCTTAGCCCCTTGTGGGGCTCCGCCTCGGCATCGTCCGTAGGGCGAGGGGAGGTAGCAGTCGGAAGTGAAAGACTATTCACATCCGACGAATCCAGGGAGCCCTCGACGAATCGTCGAGCTGGGCCTTGGGCGGATTGCATGATTATATTCGGCGTTAGAAGGTACTGAGCAATAAAGGAACGCCATGAGTTATTCTGGTATCCGGATACTTACGATTTTGCCAGGGGCTTGGCCCTGGATGGTCACTCCTCTCTGCCGTCGTTGGTGTCGGAGGTGTAGTCCGGAAGAAGGGTCTTCCTCTTCTTGGACCCTCCGGCCTCCCCAGTTGGGGAGGCCTTCCTTTTATTTCCTCCCCCCGTTGGAGGGGGAGAGGCTTCTTCTTCCTCCTCCTCGTCTTCAGAGGAGGAGTGCGCTTCGGGGTCGTCGGGCGATGAATCTGACACCACCAGGCGCCGGGAGCTCTTTCGAGTTCCCGTGGCCTTCTTCTTGGCCTTCTTCTCCGGCACCACGTGAGGTGCCGGGACCAGCAGCTTCGTCAAGCGTGCATCAGCTGGGTCTTCGGGTAAAGGAGTCGGACAACTAAACCGTCCGGACGTCTTCTTCCAGTCCTGTCAAAGGAGCGGGAGCTTAGATCCCGCATAGAATCAAACTATGGAAAACGAGTATCCTGTAAAGGGTAAAACGAGCTTACCACGCTGGCTTGGCGCTTTGCACAGAATCCGCGATCCTCGGTAATGGGTGGGGGGACCTCGGAGCTCTTGAATAGCACCTTCCAGGCATCTTCATGTGTTGTGTCGAAGAGCCTGGACAAAGTTTGGTGCTGAGCCGGGTCGAACTCCCACAAGTTGAAAGCCCATCGTTGACACGGGAGGATCCGGCAGAAGAGCATGACCTGAACTGCATTGACAAGCTTAACCTTCTTGTCCACCAAGTTTTGGACGCAGGTTTGGAGTCCTGTCACCTCTTCTGGATTGCCCCACGACAGGCCCGTCTCCTTCGAGGAGGTGAGCCGTGTGGGGATGCCAGATTGGAATTCGGGGGCCGCTGCCCATTCAGGGTCACATGGCTCGGTGATGTAGAACCACCCCGATTGCCACCCTTTGATGGTTTCCACAAAGGAGCCCTCGAGCCAGGTGACGTTGGGCATCATGCCCAACATGGCGCCTCCGCACTCCACTTGCCGGCCGCCCACAACTTCGGCTTGACATTGAAGGTCTTCAGCCATAAGCCGAAGTGGTGCTGGATGGGGAGGAAGACCTCGCACACGACGATAAACGTCGAGATGTTGAGGATGAAGTTCGGGGCCAGATCGTGGAAATCCAGGCCGTAGTAGAACGTGAGCCCCCGGACAAATGGGTGGAGTGGGAAGCCCAGTCAGCGGAGGAAATGGGGGAGAAACACGACCCTCTCATGGGGCCTGGGGGTGGGGATGAGCTGCCCCTCATCTGGGAGCCGGTGTGCGATGTCGTTGGACAAGTATCCGGCTTTCCTCAGCTTTTTGATTTGCCCCTCCGTGACGGAGGAAGCCATCCACCTGCCTCCCGCTCCGGACATGGTTGGAGAAGGTTAAGGTGGGAAGTGCGGACTTGGGCGCTGGAGCTCGAGTGCGCAGGAATGGATAAGCGAAGGAGTAGCAAGGCGTAGATGGAAAGGGTGGATCCTTATTCCCTTATATGGCCGGCCGAAACTACGTGCCCCCACCAGCCTAGTAAAACTCGCTTATCTCCCAAGCGCCGCGATTAATGGCGCGGTTGGGTTACCCACACCCGTATTGATGAGAATCCCGGAATAAGGGGACATGATCTCTGCTTTGACAAGACGTGCCAAGGAAACCGCCTCGCTAAACGCGCTGAGGTGGGACAGTAAAACGATTCGAATAAAGGCTTGGCTGTGGCATGATGTCACGCTGCGGAATACGTCAGCAGATTAGATTTGTACAAATATTATTCTCTCTATGGTGGTATGTGGAACTTATTTTGCAGAGTCGGACACTATCCTTGTGTTCAACATCTTCTATGAAGTATTCGGAGGAGGAACCCGCCTTGCAATGCCGAAGACAATTTGCGCGCCGGACTCATCGTCATTGAAGCCTGGTTCAGGGGCTAATAAGGGAGTCCCGGATTAGGGGGTGTCCGAATGGCCAGACTATGACCTTTGGCCGGACTCCCGGACTATGAAGATACAAGATTGAATACTTCGTCCCGTGTCCGGATGGGACTTTCCTTGGCGTGGAAGGCAAGCTTGGCGATACGGATATGTAGATATCCTCCCATTGTAACCGACTCTGTGTAACCCTAGCACTCTCCGGTGTCTATATAAACCGGAGGGTTTTAGTTCGTAGGACGAACAACAATCATACCATAGGCTAGCTTCTAGGGTTTAGCCTCTCTGATCTCGTGGTAGATCTACTCTTGTACTACCCATATCATCAATATTAATCAAGCAGGAGTAGGGTTTTACCTCCATCGAGAGGGCCTGAACCTGGGTAAAAACATCGTGTCCCTTGTCTCTTGTTACCATCCGCCTAGACGCACAGTTCGGGACCCCCTACCCAAGATCCGCCAGTTTTGACACCGACACTTGGCGTACCGTGAAACAGAGGAAATGGACCTCCTAAAGTCGAAACGGGGGTCCTGTTGATCGGGAGGGGTGTGGTGTACCGCAAAACAGACGAAACGGACTTGTGTTGGAGCGCTACGGTCGAAACAGGGTCCTGTTCATCGGGAGGGGTGTGGCGTACCGCAAAACGGACGAAATGGACTTGTGTTGGAGCGCTACGGTCGAAACGGGGGGGAGGGGTGTGGTGTACCGCAAAACGGGACTCCATGGGATACTGCTCATCTCCACCGTCGACCTCCTCCAGCCTCCACGGGCTACCGTCGACCTCCTCCAACCTCCACGGGCTCCTGTTCATCTAGCCTCCACCATGTGCTACTCCACCGGCTACTGTTCAACCACCCCTCCATGTGCACCCCTCAACGTCTACTGTTCATCCAGCCCTCCACACCACGGGGTCCTGTTCAACCACCCCTCCACGGCCACCCCTCCACTGTCTACTGTTCATCCAGCCCTCCACACTACGGGTTCCTATTCATCCAGAGGAAACACCACCGCTCGCTGTTCATCCACCCTCACCCCCACCCCCCCCCCCTCGGCAACACTCACTATTCATCCCAGAGGCAGCATCGATCGACTTTAGTTAGCACCAGTAGCGATGGAATCGCTCCATCGGGTTCAGTTAACAGCCATCGATTGATCGCTCGGGTTCAGTAACGCGTAGCCTGCAGTGCAATCGCTCGGGTTCAGTTAGAGCCCCACGCCTCGCTCGGCTTCAGTTAGAGCCAACGCCTCGCACACACATGCGTACGTACGAGAGAAACGCGCATTGCTCCGCCCCCGACCTCCCACCATAACCGGCAACTCCCTGAAATTTTCCTCCCCCTCGCTTCTACCATGGTTTTTTCCGTCATGGATGGCCCAAAGAATGACATGCAGCTGCGTCTCCGGCCCGCCCAGGACGAAAAGCCCATTTTCTGTCATGATTTTTTGTCATAGAAGTAGGAGCCCACCACATCTATGATGATACCGGGTTTTGTCACAATTATCGTCATAGAAGTGTCATATGTATGATAGAAAAAAAATTCGTTCGGCCCAAAATGTCACGGATGTGTCTTTTTTTTGTAGTGAAAGGGGTTCGTATTCCCAACGGCATCATCACCGTCTTGTTAAAGTTACACTGGCCGGGGTTGTACTGTCCGGATCCAGTCAGGCACCCGGACCATCGGGTCTTGGCCATGAGCTGCGAGCACTGGGAAGCGGCCCTCCACACGGACCATGGGACCCATGCCAAGGCTGTGATCACCACTTTCTGGGCGAGTTCTCTTCAGAAGCACAAGTCCATTCTAGTTTCATGAATGATTTAACTCATGGCTTCTTCCATTCTTGTTTCATGCATGATTGTAGAAATTCTATCGAGTTCTTCTGGAGCACAGGGCCAAAGCGGACCAGATCGTGTTGCGCCAATGCAAGAAGAAGGCCCACCAGATGCAGTATGAGGTGCGCTATGTGGCCATCTCGACATACCATCACGACTATCTTGGTGTGAAGATGACCAAGGAAGACGCGCGGAGGATGGGCATTACCTTGGATAGGGACGAGTTCTTGAAGGTAAGTATAAAAGATTTTTCATTATGCTTTCATTACCTTGTGGTACATTTCACCGTTTCATGTTGACATGCCATTATGCTTTCATTATGTAGGTGTTACCAAATTGGTGTTATGGAAAAGACGAGTCCTGGGCGGCATTGTGGATCTTTGGTGTGATGAGGCTGGAGCCTGGGCGACTATGAGAGTCAAAAACAAGGCTAACCGAGGGAAGGAGGGAGTACATGCTCAGGGAAACCGGAATCACTATCTCCACAAGGCAGTTAATGTATGACTAACCCCATTAAACATTCTTCTTCTTCTATTTACCATCACTTTCTTATGTATGACTAACCTTTGTTTGGTGGTGCAGGAGGAGAAACTGAAGCGGTCTCTCTCACACATGCAGGCGTGGGAGATCGCCCATATGCGGAAGGACCCCAAGCCTGGCGAGCCCAAGTACTACGGCAAGAAGAACGTAGGGAGGAAGAAGGCCTACTCCGAAGCGTATCTAAAGTTACATCCTGACACACCTGACCCCATTGCGGCGGATCTGGACGATAGGGAGGTGGTGAGCATGGGGCCCAAGGAGCACAGTCGGGAGGCGGTTCTCGATGCTATGATCAGTCCTACTATCTCCTACACACAGCTCCGTCAGATCGACCCGAGCCTGAGCCACTGCATGAGCCAGCCAGTGACCAGTGCATAGTCCCTCTTTCAGGAGCAACAATCTATAAGTATTTTCCCTCTTATCTTCATTGCTCACTTTATTTTCCGCATTTAGTAGTTTTATGAGTTCCATCATGTCATACCGTAGGCCTACCTGGAGTACACACGCCAGGAGACCATGGCATGGCATGAGAGGCTTTATAAACACCAAGTGCAGAGGGATCGCCAGATGCAGCAGGCTTTTCAGGAAATGGCGGTCGGTAGGTGTCCTCAGTTGCAGCCAGCACAATGTCCTCCAGCACAACCAGTGCTGCTGACCTTTGAGGAGTTTGTGGCACAGAACGCTGGCCCCTCGCCGGTTAGTTCATCCCCAAGATATTCACCCAAAGCATGACATGCTTTTCAACACAGTCATATATCCCGTTAATATGTCTTTTCAACATCCAGGGAACAGGTGGATCTACCGTTGGCGGTGGTCTTCGCAGCACTCCCGAGACACGGAGCCCGACCACTCCGATCCACGGAGGTGGAGGCGGAGGTGGAGGCGTCTTGGTGGTAGCGCTGCCGCTAGCAGTGACGACCTGGGCTTCGGCGGTCTTGGCGGTGACGAACTCCGCGGTGCTCGACGTCCTGGCGCTTAAGCCTTTCGGTTACTTGTGTGCTTATGCTTATGTTTCTTTAGATGACTTGTGTGTGGTGATGATCCTTTAGATGACTTGTGTGCTTCTCTATATGCTTATGCTTATGATTGTGATGATGCTTATGCATATATTGTTGTGATGGTGCCGGATGATATCCTGATGTGTTCTATATGTCTATTTCCATCATATATATCTGCTGATATGTGTTGTATATTTGAATTGAATCGATCTGAAAACAAACAGAAAAAAAATCAAATGCAAACTATGCCGATGGCTAGGCCGTCGGCATAGGGTTGGCGTGAGCTCCTAGTTGCTGACACGTGGCGTCTATGCCGACGGCCTGGCCGTCGGCACAGTTTTTAAACTAAGCCGACGGCTAGGCCGTCGGCATAGACGCCATGTGTCAGCAACTGGGAGCTCTTGAGGAAGGAATATGCCGACGGCCTAGCCGTCAGCACAGTTTGAAACTAAGCCGACGGCTAGGCCATCGGCATATCCCTGGCCCATGAGTAACGTCTGGTTGCCACGTGGCACACCTATGCCAACGGCCGAGCCGTCGGCACAGTTTGGCGACCAGACATTGGTCACACTTGACGGCAGCCGCCGTTAGACGTGAACGTTGCCGACGGCTAGGGCCGTCGGCATAGATGTACAACCCTCGTCGGGAAATCTACTATGCCGATGGCCTCCCGGGCTACACCGACGTATATGTTGCCAACGGCCCTATGCCGACGGGGGTCGTTGGCATAGGTCTGTCTTGACGGGATTCAGGATATGCCGACGGCGGGGGCGATTCTGGTAGTGCTATCCCGACTGAGATCGGATCGGGGTGGTGGAAGAAACCCTAATCCGTTGTCTCTCGCATCCTACCCCAGGACCGCGCGATCTAGAGACCGCAATGACGCACAACCAGGGCAAAGGTAGAACGGCGGCAGGGACAACCAACTCTAGACGTTGGAGCAATCCCAACCCTAAGGGAAATGTTACTCATATTTTTTGGAGCAAAAATGCTCCTTTTTTTAGCAACTGGAGCGGAAATGCTTACTCTCTCGGCGGTTGGGCCACTTGGGCCATCGCACCCAAATCCAAAGCGGAGAAGCCCAACCGAGCACTCCAGATGTTTGTATCATCATCCCCTACTCGAGCCTATTTTTCCCTCAAGTTAGGGTTTCGTTCCTCTCGCCGTCTTGGCGACGTTGAAATCTATCATCCCTCTCGTCGGTGGCTTGGAGCTCTGCATCCTGGGATCAAGGCAGACATGTTGATGCCAAGGCCCGGGGGTTGGTCTCTCACTGCCAGGGGGCTAGGGTTGTTGGTTCGAGAAGATCGTGCTCCTTCTGTGACCGATCCTATGGGTGGCCCGAGTTCGTCGGCGGCTGGCCGCAAAGGAAAAGTAAACTTGGAGGAGATGATGAAGGAGTTGGCCCTCAAACAAGATGACCTCGATGATGCGATCCTTGAGAATGATGATGCCCCGGCAGAGGAGGTGCTCTGCTGGATGATTTTAGCTCGAGTTCATATGGACAAGTGCTTCAACACTTACTGGTTCTTTCGTAACATGAGATTAGCATGGGATCTAGCCAGGCTAGTCAAGATTAAAACCTTGGAGGAAAACCTTTTTAGATGCAGTTTGATTGCTTGGGAGACTAGGAGCATGTTACCCAGGGTGGTCCATGGCACTTCAGGGGAAATCATGTGATTATCACTCCGTACGATGGATATGCGAAGCCCTCCTCCATTGAGCTCTTCACTTTTGAGATATGGGCAAGAATCATCGAGCTTCCGATCGCTTTCCATGGAAAGGTCAAGGCGCTTGCATCAAAGATTGGTGAGTTTGTCGACTCCGAGCCTTCATCCTTTGACTACGAAGGAAATTTTTGTTGAGTCAGAATCAGATTGGACGTCCGAACCCACTGAAGAAAGCTATATCCTTGATCCGGGGACGAGAGAGGGAGATTTTTGCGGTGAAGTATGAGCGCTTTCCCGATTGGTGCCAGGTGTGTGGCATGATGGGTCATGAGTTCAAATAACATGGTGACGGGGTGCATCCCCCCCCTCTGCTCTTGTGTTCAAAAACCTCCATGCTCTGGCAACCACTGCTTGGGGAACTCAACGCCGAAACAAGAATCAGCAAAATCAGAAGCAAGAGGTGCATGCGGCACACAGCCCTATGGCGAGCCAACAGGACACAAGAGCAGATGAAGGCATGGATTTGGACAACAACAAGAAGCGCTCGTCCGACCAAGTTGCTGGCTCCCCGAACCCTAAATCGATGGGGCTGGAACTGGTCCTGGTGACGAAGCCGAGTGGAGGTACATTGCCGATTAGCCCTACCCCTAAGCAAGACCCAAAGCGGTCTAGACTGACGGGGCAGTTGGGAAGGACAGGAACTTCGGTGGAGAAGGATGGAACAGGTGGTGCATTGAAGAAAAACCCCGATGGGGGAAAGAGCTCGGACGCGAGATCGGCAGCCTCCCCGGCGGAGGACCGCTGGACGTAATGAATCTTCTGCGCTGGGACTGCCGGGGGATTGGCAACGCCTCGACAGTCCAAGAGCTGTGCGAACTCGCGAATAAGTTTGCCCCTAGAGTACTTTGTTTAGTTGAAACCCATATTAGTGGGGAAAGAGCTGAAAATTTGAAAAGTACTTTAGGTTATGATTGTTCTTTTGCTCTTGAGCCCTCCGGTAGGAGCGGAGGTTTGGCTATTTTCTGGAATAATGAAATAAGAAACGAGATTTTGGGTTACTCAAGATATCATATTGATTGCAAGATAACTGGCGTAGGGGATCAACCATGGAGGCTCTCTCTTTTCTATGGTGAAGCTCAGACCCACCTTCGCCATCACACTTGGAGCACGATGAAAAATCTATCCACTCTCCAAGATTTGCCTTGGGTGTGCATATGAGATTTCAGCGAGGTGTTGAGACATGATGAACATGGCGGTATTGGAACGAGTAGTCAATCACAAATCCAGGGCTTCAGAGATGCGGTTGACGTATGTGGTTTAGTCGATCTCGGCTACAAAGGCATGAAGTGGACTTATGAGAAGAAAGTAACAGGAGGCTCGTATACCCGAGTCAGGCTGGATAGGGCTTTGGGCTTGGTGGATTGGTGTGGTTTGTTCCCAGTCGCGGCTGTAGAACATATCACAACCGCGACTTTGGATCATTCGGCCATCTTACTGCAATTAACCCAACCAAATGGAGGAGCCAAAAAAAGTCAGGCAGTTCAGGTACGAGGTTATGTGGGAGACTCACCCAGACTTGAAACCCACGGTGCATGCAGCGTGGGAGCCCAATGGCCATAATCTAACAGCGGGGGAAGTCCGAGCGAATCTTGAGGCTTTAGCAAATAATCTGAGCGACTAGTCATGAACCACGTTTGGGAGTGTAAGAGGAGAAATTCGTTGTCTAAAGAAGGAGCTAGATCGCTTGCGGAGTGACTGCATGAGAGTCGACCCTTCCCATGCGGAGATCAAGATCAATGACCGCCTGATTGAACTCTATGTGCGAGAAGAGCTGATGTGGAGACAATGATCTCGGGTTGAGTGGCTATCAGCGGGGGATCGAAACTCCCGCTTCTTTCACATGCGGGCTTCCATGCAAAGGAGGAAGAACTTGATCAAGGCTCTACAAAAACCGGATGGACAGGTGACCACGGAGCTAACTGAAATGCAGCAGATAGCATTTGATTTTTACAAACAACTATACACCGCAGAGGGTGTTGGGGGAATACATGACGTTCTCCAACATGTCCCTTTGAAGGTTACTCTGGAGTTGAATGCCTCACTGTTGGCCCCGTATGAGGCGAAGGAGGTTAAGGTCGCTCTTTTCCAGATGTTTCTCACAAAAGCTCCAGGTCCAGACGGGTTTCTAGCTCACTTCTTTCAGCGACACTGGGATGTATGTGGCGAAGCGGTCACGAGGGCAGTTTTGGCTATTGTGAGGGGCGAGGAGAGCCCTGCGTGCTTGAATGATACTGTTGGGGAACGTAGTAGAAATTCAAAATTTTCCTACAAGTCACCAAGATCTATCTATGGAGAAACCAGCAACGAAGGGAAGGAGAGTGCATCTACATACCCTTGTAGATTGCTAAGCGGAAGCGTTCAAGAGAACGGGGTTGAAGGAGTCGTACTCGTCGTGATCCAAATCACCGGAGATCCTAGTGCCGAACGGACGGCACCTCCGCGTTCAACACACGTACAGCCCGGTGACGTCTCCCATGCCTTGATCCAGCAAGGAGAGAGGGAGAGGTTGGGGAAGACTCCATCCAGCAGCAGCACAACGGCGTGGTGGTGGTGGAGGAGCATGGCAATCCTGCAGGGCTTCGCCAAGCACCGCGAGAGAGGAGGAGAAAGAGAGGTAGGGCTGCGCCAACAGGAGAAGAACTTCGTGTGTTGGGCTGCCCCTTTGCCTCCACTATATATAGGGGGATAGGGGGGATGCACCCCCACCTAGGTTTCCACCCCTAGGGGCGGCGGCCATCCCTAGATCCCATCTAGGGGGCGGCCAAGGGGGGGAGAGGGGAAACTTGCCCCCCAAGAAAGGTGGGTGCGCCCCCTCCCCAAACCCTAGGCGCCTTAGGCCCTTGTGGGGGGCGCACCAGCCCACCTGGGGCTGGTCCCCTCCCACACTTGGCCCATGCTGCCCTCTGGTGATGGTGGCCCCACTTGGTGGACCCCCGGGACCCTCCCGGTGGTCCCGGTACGTTATCGATAAAACCCGAAACTTTTCCGGTGACCAAAACAGGACTTCCCATATAAAAATATTTACCTCCGGACCATTCGAGAACTCCTCGTGACGTCCGGGATCTCATCCGGGACTCCGAACAACATTCGATAACCACATACAAACTTCCTTTATAACCCTAGCATCATCGAACCTTAAGTGTGTAGACCATACGGGTTCGGGAACCATGCAGACATGACCGAGACGTTCTCCGGTCAATAACCAACAGCGGGATCTGGATACCCATGTTGGCTCCCACATGTTCCACGATGATCTCATCGGATGAACCACGATGTCGAGGATTCGATCAATCCCGTATACAATTCCCTTTGTCTAGCGGTATTGTACTTGCCCGAGATTCGATCGTCGGTATGCCGATACCTTATTCAATCTCGTTACTGGCAAGTCTCTTTACATGTTCTATAACACATCATCCCGTGATCAACCCCTTGGTCACATTGTGCACATTATGATGATGTCCTACCGAGTGGGCCTAGAGATACCTCTCCGTCAACCGGATTGACAAATCCCAGTCTCGATTCGTGCCAACCCAACAGACACTTTCGGAGATACCCGTAGTGCACCTTTATAGCCACCCAGTTACATTGGGACGTTGGTACACCCAAAGCATTCCTACGGTATCCGGGAGTTGCACAACCTCATGGTCTAAGGAAATGATACTTGACATTATAAAAGCTTTAGCATACGAACTACAGGATCTTTGTTCTAGGCTTAGGATTGGGTCTTGTCCATCACATCATTCTCCTAATGATATGATCCCATTATCAACGACATCCAATGTCCATGGTCAGGAAACCGTAACCATCTATTGATCAACGAGCTAGTCAATTAGAGGCTTACTAGGGACATGGTGTTGTCTCTGTACCCACACATGTATCTGAGTTTCCTATCAATACAATTATAGCATGGATAATAAACGATTATCATGAATAAGGAAATATAATAATAACCAATTTATTATTGCCTCTAGGGAATATTTCCAACAGTCTCCCACTTGCACTAGAGTCAATAATCTAGTTCACATCGCCATGTGATTAACACTGATAGGTCACATCGCCATGTGACCAACATCCAAAGAGTTTACTAGTTTCACTAAACTAGTTCACATCACCATGTGATTAAGACTCAATGAGTTCTTGGGTTTTATCATGTTTTGCTTGTGAGAGAGGTTTTAGTCAACGGGTCTGCAACATTCAGATCCGTATGTACTTCGCAATTCTCTATGTCATATTGTAAATGCTGCTTCCACGCTCCTCTTGGAGCTATTCCAAATGGTTGCTCCACTATACGTATCTAGTTTGCTACTCAGAGTCACTCGGATAGGTGTTAAAGCTTGCATCGACGTAACCCTTTACGCCGAACTCTTTATCACCTCCATAATCGAGAAACATGTCCTTATTTACTCCAAGGACAATTTTGACCGCTGTCCAATGACCCATTCCTGGATCATTCTTGTACCCCTTGACTGACTCATGGCAAGGCACACTTCCGGTGCGGTACATAGCATAGCATACTATAGAGCCTATGTCTGAAGCATGGGGGACGAACTTCGTCCTTTCTCTTTCTTCTGCCGTGGTCGAGCTTTAACTCTTAACTTCATACCTTATAACTCAGGCAAGAACTCCTTCTTTGACTAATCCATCTTGAACACCTTCAAGATCATGTCAAGGTATGTGCTCATTTGAAAGTACCATTTAGCGTTTTTGATCTATCCTCATAGATCTTGATGCTCAATGTTCAAGTAGCTTAATCCAGGTTTTCCATTGAAAAACACTTTTCAAATAACCCTATATGCTTTCCAAAAATTCTACATCATTTCTGATCAACAATATGTCAACAACATATACTTATCAGAAATTCTACAGTGCTCCCACTCACTTCTTTGGAAATACAAATTTCTCATAAACTTTGTATAAACCCAAAATCTTTGATCATCTCATCAAAGCACACATTCCAACTCCAAGATGCTTACTCCAGTCCTTAGAAGGATTGCTGGAGCTTTGCATACTTGTTAGCGTCTTTCAGGATTGTCAAAACCTTCTGGTTGTATCACATACAACCTTTCCTTATGAAAATCTGGTAAGGAAACTTGTTTTGACATCCATCTGCCAGATTTCATAAATGTAGCTTATGCTAACATGATTCCAACGGACTTAAGCATCACTACGGATGAGAAAATCTCATCGTAGTCAACTCCTTGAACTTGCGAAAAACTCTTCGCCACAAGTCGAGCTTCATAGACGGTAACATTACCGTCCACGTCTGTTTTCTTCTTAAAGACCCATTTATCTCAATGGCTTGCTGATCATCGGGCAAGACCACCAAAGTCCATGTTTTGTTCTCATACATGGATTCTCCCTCGTATTTTATGGCCTCGAGCCATTTGTCAGAATCCGGGCCCACCATCACTTCTCCATAGCTCGTAGGTTCATTGTTGTCTAGCAACATGACCTCCAAGACAGGATTACCGTACCACTCCGAAGCAGTACGCATCCTTGTCGTCCTACGAGGTTTGGTAGTGACTTGATCCGAAGATTCATGATCACTATCATAAGCTTCTACTTCAATTGGTGTAGGTGTCACAGGAACAACTTCATGTGCCCTGCTACACACTAGTTGAAGTGATCGTTCAATAACCTCATCAAGTCTCCACCATCCTCCCACTCAATTCTTTCGATAGAAACTTTTGCTCGAGAAAGGACCCGTTTCTAGAAACAATTACTCTTGCTTCCGGATCTGAGATAGGAGGTATACCCAACCATTTTGGGTATCCTATGAAGATGTATTTATCCGTTTTGGGTCGCTTATCACGATGAAACTTTTTCACATAAGCGTCGCAGCCCCAAACTTTCAAGAAACGACAACTTAGGTTTCTCCAAACCATAGTTCAAATGGTGTCGTCTCAACGGAATTACGTGGTGCCCTATCAAAGTGAGTGTGGTTGTCTCTAATGCCTAACCCATGAACTATAGTGATAATTCGATAAGAGACATCATGGTACGCACCATATCCAATAGGGTGCAACTATGATGTTCGGACACACCATCACACTATGGTGTTCCAGGCGGTATTATTTGTGAAACAATTTCCACAATGTCTTAATTGTGTGCCAAAGCTCGTAACTCAGATACTCATCTCTATGATCATATCATAGACATTTTATCCTCTTGTCACGATGATCTTCAACTTCACTCTGAAATTACTTGAACCATTCAATAATTCAGACTTGTGTTTCATCAAGTAAATATACTCAGTATCTACTTAAATCATCCGTGAAGTAAGAACATAATGATATTCACTTCATGCCTCAGCACTCATTGGACTGCACACATCAAAATGTGTTACTTCCAACAAGTTGTTGTCTTGTTCCATCTTACTGAAAACGAGGCTTTTCAGTCATCTTGCCCATGTGATATGATTTGCATATCTCAAGTGATTCAAAATCAAGTGAGTCCAAATGATCCATCTGCATGGAGTTTCTTCATGCGTATACACCAATAGACATGGTTCGCATGTCTCAAACTTTTCAAAAACGAGTGAGTCCAAAGATCCATCAACATGGAGCTTCTTCATGCGTTTTACACCAATATGACTTACATGGCAGTGCCACAAGTAAGTGGTACTATCATTACTACCTTATATCTTTTGGCATGAAAATGTGTATCACTACGATCGAGATTTCAATAAACCATTCATTTTAGGTGCAAGACCATTGAAGGTATTATTCAAATAAACAGAGTAACCATTATTCTCCTTAAATGAATAACCGTACTGCGATAGACATAATCCAATCATGTCTATGCTCACGCAAACACCAAATCTCGATGGTAGAGGGAGCGTGCGATGCTTGATCACATCAACCTTGGAAACACTTCCAACACATATCGTTAGCTCACCTTTAGCTAGTCTCCGTTTATTCCATAGCTTTTATTTCGAGTTACTAACACTTAGCAACCGAACTGGTATCTAATACCCTGGTGCTACTAGGAGTACTAGTAAAGTACACATTTAATTCAATGTATATCCAATATACTTCTATCGACCTTGCCAGCCTTCTCATCTACCAAGTATCTAGGGTGGTTCTGCTTCAGTGTCCGTTCCTCTCATTGCAGAAGCACTTAGTCTCGAGTTTGGGTTTAACCTTGGGTTTCTTCACTAGAGCAGCAACTGTTTTGCCGTTTCATGAAGTATCCCTTGTTGCCCTTGCCCTTCTTGAAACTAATGGTTTTACCAACCATCAACAATTGATGCTCCTACTTGACTTCTACTTTCACGGTGTCAAACATCGCAAACACTTCAAGGATCATCATATCTATCTCTGATATGTTATAGTTCATCACGAAGCTCTAGCAGCTTGGTGGCAATGACTTTGGAGAAACATCACTGTCTCTTCTGGAAGATCAACTCCCACTCGATTCAAGTGATTGTTGTACTCAGACAATCTAAGCACAAGCTCAACGATTGAGCTTTTCTCCCTTAGTTTGCAGGCTAAGAAAATCGTCGGAGGTCTTATACCTCTTGACGTGGGCACGAGCCTGAAATCCCAATTTCAGCCCTTGAAACATCTCATATGTTCCGCGACATTTCAAAAAATGTCTTCGGTGCCTCAACTCTAAACCATTTAACATTACCGAACTATCATGTAGTCATCAAAACGTGTATGTCAGATGTTCGCAACATCCACAGACCACGTTCGAGGTCCAGCACACTGAGCGGTGCATTAAGGACATAAGCCTTCTACTGTCCGCACAATTGCTACTGTCAACTTTCAACTATATTTTCTCTAGGAACATATCTAAAATAGTAGAACTAACCGCGAGCTATGACATAATTTGCAAAGGGCTTTTGACTATGTTCAGGATAATTAAGTTCATCTAATGAACTCCCACTCAGATAGACATCCCTCTAGTTATCTAAGTGATTACATGATCCGAGTCAACTAGGCCGTGTCCGATCATCACGTGAGATGGACTAGTCATCATCGGTGAACATCTTCATGTTGATCGTATCCACCATACGACTCATGCTCGACCTTTCGGTCTCTTGTGTTCCGAGGCCATGTCTGTACATGCTAGGCTCGTCAAGTTAACCTAAGTGTTCCGTGTGTGTAAATCTGGCTTACACCCGTTGTATGTGAACGTTAGAATCTATCACACCCGATCATCACGTGGTGCTTCGAAACAACGAACTTTCGCAACGGTGCATAGTTAGGGGGAACACTTTCTTGAAATTTTAATGAGGGATCATCTTATTTACTACCGTCGTTCTAAGCAAATAAGATGCATAAACATGATAAACATCACATGCAATCAAAAAGTGACATGATATGGCCAATATCATTTTGCTCCTTTTGATCTCCATCTTCGGGGCTCCATGATCATCATCGTCACCGGCATGACACCATGATCTCCATCATCGTGTCTCCATGAAGTTGTCTCGCCAACTTATTACTTCTACTACTATGGCTACCGGTTAGCAATAAAGTAAAGTAATTACATGGCGTTGTTCAATGACACACAGGTCATACAATAAATAAAGACAACTCCTATGGCTCCTGCCGGTTGTCATACTCATTGACATGCAAGTCGTGATTCCTATTACAAGAACATGATCAATCTCATACATCACATATCATTCATCACATTCTTCTTGGCCATATCACATCACATAGCATACCCTGCAAAAACAAGTTAGACGTCCTCTAATTGTTGTTTGCATGTTTTACGTGGCTGCTATGGGTTTCTAGCAAGAACGTTTCTTACCTACGCAAAAGCCACAACGTGATATGCCAATTGCTATTTGATGAAGTCATGTACCTAGGGTAGGGTCATGGTCCTATCTAGGATACCCTACCCAAGGACATCCTTAGAAGAAGCTACCTTCCAGTCGACCAAGAGGGACTTCACTCGACCAAGAGGGACTTCACTCGACGATGAAGATAGCCACTCGACCATGAAGCTAACCACTCGACGGCCAGGAGACCTAAAGTCACTCAGCATGCAACGGTCTGTCATTAAGTAGCTTTAATAGTCTTCATGGTGTTTTATGAGGGCGTTACCAGTAACCCCCTGTCTTAATGTACTTTAAACCCTGCATAACTGAGGGTCGGAGGGGTCTGGCGAACTCTATATAAGCCACCCCCTCCTCAGTGTAAAGGGTTCGCACCCCTGTAACTCATATACACAGAAACCAGTCGATCGCCTCCGGGCTCCGAGACGTAGGGCTATTACTTCCTCCGAGAAGGGCCCGAACTCGTTAAACACCCGTGTGTACAACTACTCCATAGCTAGGATCTTGCCTCTCCATACCTACCCCCCATTCTACTATCAGACTTAGAACCATGACAGTTGGCGCCCACCATGGGGCAGGGGTCTTAGCGACTTTTTGGAGAAGTTGCAATTTGTCCGATTGCCTTCATCATGGTTTCTGGCGGAGCTCTGGTCGAGGGCCGCGAGATCCGTCTCGGTGCGCTCGCTTTCATCGCCAACGACTCCGCTTGGCTCCAGGAGGCACCACTCGACATCGACGCGCTCCCCGTTCGCGGGGCGACGCACTTTCGGGCGTGTGTCCGCGGCGTCCTGCTGCGGCAGCCGTCGACCCCATACCGGTTGACTCCTGTGCCGTCCTCCCTCCCTGTCTCCCGCCAGCGCAAGCGCTCTGGTCGGTCGAGACTTCAGCGATGGGTGAGACACGCAGTGGCTCGCCAATTGGCCACCACCCAAGTCGCGGCAATTGAGCCCGACGAATCTCTCTACGGCATGTTCGATCTGTCGACTGGCTCCGTGGAGACTGCATCCGAGTGCGATAGCAGTGATCCAGCGGCGGAGGTCCTGATGGTCAACGGGCCTCGTAGCCCTCCCGGTTTCCCCCGCACTGACGGGATGGACGACGGAGGCGACCCCGCTCAGGCCCACGAAGAGTATCAACCCGAGCCACTCACTACTCAGCAAAGAGAAGATCTTCGCCGCCGGAACATGGATGCCCTACACACTCCCATCGCAGGAGAAACTCCTGAGGCTCGTGCTTTGGAAGAGGCGCGTTTGGCCAACTTGGCTGAACGCACTCGACTAGAGAACCTCCAGCGAGCACTCGACGAGCATGCGCGTCAATGAGTACCTGACTCCAGACGACGTCAGCTCTTTCCGCAACCGACTCAGGTATACCGAACCCCGATTCAGAATTTGGCAGCTGCAGCCCGTATAGCGGAGTCAATTCAGCCCTCTCAGTCGGAGGCTGGAAGAGGCTTGATGCAGATCAGGGATTTGCTCCGGGCGGCAGGAGATCAGAATTCAGTTGTGTCACAGTCGCGCAATAGGATTCACAGTCGATCCGTCGCTGCGAATACTGTTCAGTCGGCTCACAGCCCAAGGTCACCTCCGAGGCGCGTGGGACGTGAAGGCCGGCGGGACCACTATGATGACCGATTTGACCGTGATGATAGGCATCGAGTGCCCACTCCTCCCACGAGAAGTGGGTCTAACGCCCATCGGCAGCAAGATGACAGGCGCCAGCTCAGTGTTGGGCGGAGAGCTCTGGTCGATCCCAGAGAACCAGGCTTTGATGCGAGAACCGTCATCGTGCAAGGTTTGGTCGACCGGAACAGAGCTCATAGAGGTGGCCACGACAGAGATGTACCCACTAGCAGCCGAGTCCATGTCTCAGGTCCAGAATGCTTTAGCAAAGCCATCAGAGCCGCAATGATACCCCCCAACTTCAGGCTGGCGACTGGGGTAAGTAAGTTCACCAGAGAGTCCAAGCCTGAGACTTGGCTTGAAGACTACCGAGTGGCGGTACAGATTCGTGGTGGTAATGATGAGGTGGCCATGAAGCATTTGCCACTCATGCTAGAGGGTTCGGCCAGGGCGTGGTTGAATCAGTTAGCTCCTAGCAGCATTTACACCTGGGAAGATCTTTCCCGAGTGTTCGTCAGGATGTTCGAGGGAACTTGCAAGTGACCGGCCGGATTGACGGAGCTGCAAGTCTGCGTACAAAAGTCGAGTGAAACATTGAGAGATTACATCCAGAGATGGATCACTTTGCATCATACCGTGGAGAATGTGTCGGACCATCAAGCGGTCTACGCCTTCAAGGATGGTGTCAAGAACAGAGAGTTGAGCCTGAAGTTTGGTCGAACCGGAGATATGACCCTGGGTCGAATGATGGAGATTGCCACCAAATATGCTAACGGTGAAGAAGAGGCCAGGCTCCGGAGTGGCAAGTATAAGCCGAGTCAGTCGGAAAAAGGAAACCCCAGTCGCAAGTAGAAGCGGAAGGCCGAGCCAGCTGCTCCTGGAGAGGCTCTGGCCGTGACTCAGGGCAAATTCAAAGGGAAGCCCAAAGGATCTTGGAACCCCAAGAAGGTAAAGGATAAAGAAGGAAATGACGTGATGGATCTACCATGTCACATCCACACGAAGAAAGACGAAGAGGGTAACTTCATCTACCCGAAACATACCACTCCCCAGTGTTGGCTCTTAATCCAGCAGTTTCAAGGAAAACAGCCCAAGGACAAAGAGAAGGAGTCGAACAAGGCTGAGGACAAGGAGGACAGTGATGGAGGGTACCCTCATGTCAATTCCACCCTGATGATTTTTGCTGATGTAGAGAGCAAAAGTCGACTGAAAGTGATCAACTGAGAGGTAAATATGGTCGCCCCGGCGACACCAAGCTATCTGAAATGGTCGCAAACTCCCATTATGTTCGACCAATCCGATCACCCCACTCACATTGCCACCCCTGGGAGGCAAGCGCTGGTGGTCGACCCAGTCGTCGAAGGCACTCGACTGATGAAGGTCTTGATGGATGGCGGCAGTGGGTTGAATATACAGTATGCAGAGACGCTCAAGGGAATGGGCATTCCGATGTCCAGGCTCAGCTCCAACAACATGAGTTTTCACGGAGTCATTCCTGGGAAGAAGGCTGAGTCACTCGGTCAAATAGCTCTGGATGTAGTGTTCGGCGACTCGAAGCATTTCCACAAGGAGAAGCTGACGTTTGAAGTCGTGGAATTCCAGAGCGCTTACCATGCTATTTTGGGAAGACCAGCCTATGCCCGCTTCATGGCTCGACCATGTTATGTGTACCTCAAATTAAAGATGCCTGGCCCCAAGGGCGTGATCACTATCACTGGCAGCCGGAAGAAGGCAGAAGAGTGTTTCCAGAAAGGCTCGAAGATTGTGGATGCCCAGATAACAGTGGTAGAGCTGGAAGAATACAAGAAAAATGCAGATCCGAGTGATTTGCTGCGGGCCAAGAAGCCCGCCACAGAGTCAGCGTTCCAGTCGTCAGGGGAGACGAAGCCAGTTCATATCCACCCGACTGACCCCAACGCAGCTCCGACCCATATTTCCACAACACTCGACTCTAAATAGGAAGAAGCGCTCATCCAGTTCCTCCATGAGAACTGGGACATCTTTGCATGGAAGCCAGCTGACATGCCGGGTGTTCCCAGGGGACTGGCTGAGCATCGCCTTAGAGTCGACTCAAAAGCGAAACCTATTAAGGAACATCTTCGACGGTCCGCCATTCAGAAGAAAAAAGCCATTGGCGAGGAGGTGGCTCGGCTCCTTGCAGCAGAGTTTATCCAAGAGATATACCACTCCGAGTGGCTCGCCAATGTCGTCATGGTTCCCAAGAAGGACAACTCACTTCGCATGTGCATTGATTTCAAACATATCAATCGGGCCTGCCCAAAAGATCATTTTCCTCTCCCTCGCATCGACCAAATTGTCGACTCGACTGCGGGGTGCGAGAGATTGTCTTTTTAGACGCCTATTCCGGGTATCATCAGATCCGTCTGTATGGACCTGACGAAATCAAAACAGCTTTCATCACTCCATTCGGGTGCTTCTGCTATATCACCATGCCATTCGGTCTCAAGAATGCCGGAGCCACGTTCATGAGAATGATTCAAAAGTGTTTACTCACTCAAATCAGTCGGAATGTGGAAGCGTACATGGATGATATCGTGGTCAAGTCACGAAAGGGTTCCGACCTGTTGACTGACCTAGCTGAAACATTTGCCAATCTCAGGAGATATGATATCAAGCTCAATCCATCAAAGTGCACATTCGGAGTGCCTGGCGGAAAGTTACTCGGTTTTCTCGTTTCAGAGCGAGGAATCGATGCTAACCCAGAAAAAGTTAGCACCATACTCCGAATGAAACGCCCTGTGCGTGTGCACGATGTCCAGAAGCTTACTGGATGCTTGGCCGCGTTAAGTCGATTCATCTCTCGCCTCGGTGAAAAGGCGTTGCCTCTTTACCGACTGATGAAGAAGGCAGACAAGTTCGAGTGGACTCCAGAAGCTGATGCAGCGTTTGCCGAGCTAAAAGCTCTGCTCTCCACCCAGCCGGTGCTTGCTGCTCCAATCAGCAAAGAGCCTCTGTTGCTTTACATTGCAGCCACAGGACAAGTCGTCAGTACAGTACTTACGGTCGAGCGGGAAGAGGAAGGTAAAACCTTCAAAGTTCAGCGCCCAGTGTATTATCTCTCTGAAGTTTTGACCCCATCGAAGCAAAGATATCCTCATTATCAGAAGCTCGTATATGGGATCTACATGACCATGAAGAAGGTTGCTCATTATTTCTCTGATCATGACATTACAGTCGTCAGCGACGCACCATTGTCAGAGATTCTGCACAACAGAGATGCAACTGGTCGAGTGGCTAAATGGGCGATTGAACTCCTTCCCCTTGATATCAAATTTGAGGCAAAGAAAGCCATTAAGTCCCAGGCTATAGCAGATTTCCTTGTCGAGTGGATTGAACAGCAGCAGCCGACTCAAGTTCACTCGGAGCATTGGACCATGTTCTTTGATGGCTCTAAGATGTTAAATGGTTCTGGTGCTGGGGTAGTTTTGGTTTCTCCTCGAGGAGATAAGCTCAGATATGTGCTCCAGATCCACTTTGATTCCTCCAACAATGAAGCAGAATATGAAGCACTTTTGTATGGGTTGCGCATGGCCATTTCACTCGGCGTCCGTCGCCTTATGGTTTATGGCGACTCAGATTTGGTGGTCAATCAGGTGATGAAGGAGTGGGACGTTAGAAGCCCAGCCATGACTGGATACTGCAATGCAGTGAGGAAGCTCGAAAAGAAATTCGAAGGGTTAGAGCTCCATCACGTTCCCCGACTGAAAAATCAAGCAGCCGATGACTTGGCGAAGATAGGTTCCAAGAGGGAAGCCATTCCGAGTGGTGTGTTTTTGGAGCATGTTCACACACCATCGGTTCAAGAAGATCCTTTCACTGAAGAAGTCCCGCAGCCCAAAAGCACCACAGATCCGACTGAAGTCGAGGTCCCAGCTGTGGTCGACTTGATCATGGAAGTTTTGGTCATCACTCCCGATTGGACAGTGCCCTATATCGCATATATTTTGAGAAAACAACTCCCCGAGAATGAAGAAGAGGCTCGGGAGATCGTCCGCCGATCCAAAGCCTACACCGTCATGAGGGGTCAGTTATACAGAGAAAGTGCGACTGGAGTCAGCCAGAAATGCATAACACCGGAGGAAGGTCGAATGATTCTCAACGACATCCACTCGGGGACCTATGGCCATCATGCGTCTTCTCGAACCATCGTGGCTAAAGCATACCGAGCTGGTTTTTATTGTCCCAGAGCGAATGAAATGGCAAAGGAGATAGTCGACAAGTGTGAGGGATGTCAATTTTACTCCAATATGTCACACAAGCCCGCCTCAGCTTTAAAGACCATACCACTTGTTTGGCCCTTTGCAGTATGGGGGTTGGATATGGTCGGCCCTTTGAGAACAGGCAGAAGCGGTTTCACCCATGTGCTGGTAGCAGTCGACAAGTTCACCAAGTGGATTGAGGCCAAACCCATCAAGAACCTCGATGCCGGTACTGCTGTCAGCTTTATCAGAGAATTGATATTCAGATATGGAGTCCCGCACAGCATCATCACTGACAACGGGTCAAACTTCGATTCCGAAGAATTCAGAGCTTTCTGCACGTCTCAAGGCACACGAGTCGACTATGCTTCAGTCGCCCATCCACAGTCGAATGGACAGGCAGAACGAGCCAACGGCTTGATTGTCAAAGGGTTGAAACCCCGTTTGATGCGTGATCTCAAGCATGCGGCTGGTGCATGGGTCGACGAACTTCCCTAGGTGCTTTGGGGGTTAAGGACCACGCCCAACCGGTCGACTGGAAGAACTCTGTTCTTCTTGGTCTACGGAGCTGAAGCAGTCTTGCCGAGTGACCTTCTCCACAATGCTCCTCGGGTCGAGCTCTACACCGAAGCTGAAGCATAACAAGCACGGCAGGATGCAGTCGACCTTTTAGAGGAAGAAAGAGAGATGGCTCTGATCCGATCGACCATTTATCAACAAGACTTGTGTCGCTTCCACGCCAAAAACATGAAGAGTCGAGCCTTCCAGGAAGGAGATTTGATCCTCCGAGTGGATCAGCAGAAACCACACAAGCTTGCTCCTTCTTGGGAAGGACCCTTCATCGTCACCAAGGTTCTCCACAATGGAGCATATCGTCTTTACAATGTCGAGCATCAGATCGACGAGCCCCAAGCTTGGAACGCGGAGCTTCTCCGCCCCTTTTACACTTTAGTATTCACTCGGATGAGTTGTAATAAAAGTACTTCTGTAGTTTGTTTATCAAAGATAAGAGATTTATAGTTTTCCCAGTAATTATTATTACTTTTGTCCACATAAAACAATCCCCCAGTGGGTGGCTTGGCTGCGAATTTGATACGCCTAAGTCTATAAAAAAATCCTAACTGAGTGGTGAGCCAGCCTCCCACTCGAAGGCTTAGCTGCGAAATCCGTTTCGCCTAAGTTAAACAAAATCCTACCGAGTGGTAAGCCAGCCTTCCACTCGGAGGCTTAGCTGCAGTACAAGTACTCGCCTAAGTTAAACAAAATCCTACCGAGTGGTAAGCCAACCTTCCACTCGGAGGCTTAGCTGCAGTCCAAGTACTCGCCTAAGTTTTTGAAAATCCTACCGAGTGGTAAGCCAGCCTTCCACTCGGAGGCTTAGCTGCAGTACAAGTACTCGCCTAAGTTAAACAAAATCCTACCGAGTGGCAAGTCAGCCTTCCACTCGGAGGCTTAGCTGCAGCATTGCGCTCGCCTAAGTACAAATACAACGTGCACTCTACAAGGAGGATGAGGTGCAGGTCAACTGCTACCCTCTCCTTCCGAGCTACGCCACAAATACAACGTGCGCTCTGCAAGGAGGACGAGGTGCAGGTCGACTGCTACCTCCTTCTCCAGAGGTACCCCTTGAAAATCCTACTGAGTGGAGAGCAAACCTCCCACTCGGGGGCTTAGCTGCAGCCCAGTGCTCGCCTAAGTTTTTGAAAATCCTACCGGGTGGAGAGCAAACCTCCCACTCGGGGGCTTAGCTGCAGCCCAGTGCTCGCCTAAGTTTTGAAAATCCTACCGAGTGGAGAGCAAACCTCCCACTCGGGGGCTTAGCTGCAGCCCAGTGCTCGCCTAAGTTTTGAAATCCTACCGAGTGGAGAGCAGACCTCCCCACTCGGGGGCTTAGCTGCAGCCCAGTGCTCGCCTAAGTTTTTGAAAATCCTACCGAGTGGAGAGCAAACCTCCCACTCGGGGGCTTAGCTGCAGCCCAGTGCTCGCCTAAGTTTTTGAAAATCCTACCGAGTGGAGAGCAAACCTCCCACTCGGGGGCTTAGCTGTAGCCCAGTGCTCGCCTAAGTTTTTGAAATCCTACCGAGTGGAGAGCAGACCTCCCCACTCGGGGCTTAGCTGCAGCCCAGCGCTTGCCTAAGTGTATCGGGGAACAAGTCGATTGCAATGAGCGCCTCGCTTTAGCCTGCAAAAGACACCTCAAACCAAATGCAAACATATTCAACGTCGAATCCAAGTTCGGATAACACCTAACAGAACCGAAAGTGCTCAGGCGCTAAGCCTGTTAAGGTTTGTCGGTTACAAAACTCACTCGGCATACCGAGGCAAATTTAAAGTATCAAGCTCAGAAGTTTTTTACCCCTCCTGTGGAGGGCTGGAAGGTGCAACAAACTCATCCAGGTCGATTCCATCTGCAATCCGAGTGGCAGCGGCGATGAAGGTCTCCATGAAAGATCGGAAATCATGCTTCTTGGTGTTAGCCACCCTAAGGGCCACCAGCTTGTCCTCTCGTGCATCCTTGCAGTGAACGCGGACCAGAGACAGAGCAACATCCGCGCCACACCTGGCAGAAGACTTCTTCCACTCCTGCACTCGACTTGGGACCTCGTTCAGTCGAGTCATCAGAGACTCGAGGTCGTTCTGGAGCGTCTCTCTTGGCCAGAGTGTTGTGTCGATGCGAGAAGTTGCGACCTTCAGCCTTGCAAGATAGTCGACGACAGCAGCAACGCGAGATTCAAGCCGGAGCACATTCATGGCGACTTCATCTTTCATAGGAGAATTGACGGGATCCAGGTTTGTTTCCAGTCGACCAGTTTCCTCTTCAAAGTTCTGCCAGAACTCTGCAAAAACAGCCCCAGAGTCAAGACCGCAGTCGGATGGAGGGATCATAGTTAAAGTGCCTGTTCGATACCAAAACATTACCTTCAAGCATGAGTAATAGCTTTTTGGCGAGTCCTCCCAGATAAGCCTCTAGATCATTCTTCTTTCCCGTCAACTCGCTGGCCTTGTCACTCAAGGCAATCAAGAGCAGCTTTCAGACTAGTATTTTCTTCTTCAAGCTTGGTGATTGAAGCCAGCTTTCATCTGCGAGCTTGGTCTTCTCTAAAGCCGCTTTCTGCATCTCAGCCAAGTCAAGGTCTTTTTTCTTCAGAGCATCCCTCAGTTTGTCTACAAAGTCACAGTAAGATCAGAATCTGAAACGGGCAAGAGAACAAAAGCAGTCGTAGAGGTTCTCACCAAACATACCTTTTGCTTCCTCCTTCGACTTCGTGAAGTTCTCCTGAACCAGTTTCAGATCAAGCTCAAGCTGGATTTGGTTTTTCTCCAACTCAGTGTAACGAGCCGCAAGCTCGCAAAGATTTCTGCGAAGAACCGATCGACAAATGTCAAAGACAGTTCACTTCCGAGTGACTAAGGAAAAATCATATCATTTCTAAGACTACATCCGAATATAAACATTCGACCATAGTCTCGGGGACTACACCCAGTGGGTGCACTCAGCGTGCCCCCACTAGTTCTATCAGTTAGAGTCGATCAGTCGACCAACAAGTAGCAAAAAAAGAGAAGAGCGAGAGAGGTTATCTTCAGACTGACGTCGACTGCCAGCAGTCGACCACAGTCTCGAGGACTACACCCAGCGGGTGCACTCAGCGTGCCCCCACCGATTTCTCAATCCATTCGACCTGATCGAATAAAGGAAAAACTTAAGACATAAAGACTATGGTCGACTGCCAGCAGTCGACCATAGCCTTGGGGACTACACCCAGTGGGTGCACTCAGCGTGCCCCCACTAATCCGGAATGTCAATCAACACACCCACTCGGTGTACGACGAATACTAAAATTTTCAGAAAGAAGGATTTTAAGATATCATATCCTAACAGAACAGGTAGTGGTCGACTGACCTGAACATTGCTCTGAAGAGATGAACTGGCGTCATAAGCCGCCTGACTGGCGTCTCGGATTGCCTTCACTTGCTCCATCATGATCCCTGCCTGGCGTATTGCTTCTTTAGCAGCACTGGCTTGGTCTTCTGGAACATGGTGGGTCGAGAAAAAGCGAAGGCTGAGCAGCACTCGACGACGGAGGACGAGCACTCATCAACGGCACCGCAAAAGATACGGTAGGACGAGTGACATTGTCCCCTTCTACGACCAATGTTTTGGGTGCTCGCACGTCCTGAGTCTCCTTGCCAGCAGAAGCTTTCCTGTTCTTCCTCTGCCTCAGTGGTTCCTCGTCATCGTCGTCAGTAAGGTCAATCACGACGTTAGATTGAGCTGCAGAAAAGAGTCAAAATTAAAGACAAAGAGCCAACCGACTGAAGAACAGAACTACAAAGGTCATACCAGGTCTTGAAGTGACAGCATCTTCCATCTCGTGATCCTCAGCCCTGGCCGAGGTATCAGAGGTAGCAGCACTACAGTTCCAGAAGTCAGTCGGCCAGCTCACGAATCGGCCTAGAATAAATTCATGTGAAACGAAGAAACTCAAGCTACACTATTACCCTGAGATAGTGGGGATCGCCATCTTCATCTTCGGCAAGACCTTGGCCGGCTTCGACGGCGCCATTCGAGATTGCTTCGGAGCTTTTTCAGTCGGCACCGGAGAAGTCGTCCGAGGACGCTTGGTCGACTGCGCGACGGACGCAACCCCCTTACCACGCTCAGTTATTGGGTCATGGACAAGCTTCAAGCATCTTTCCGAACGAGGAGGTGCAACTTCCTCCTCCTCCTCCTCTACCTCTTCCTCTTCATCAGAGTTACCATCTTCATCATCGTCATCAGCATCCGAATCCCACTCCTCCGGGCTTTCGCCCCCACTTCCCTCCTCCTCCTCAGTCGGCGTTGCGCTCCATTGGGCATCGAGTACAACTCAGTGGTGGCCTGACAGATAATAGAACAAGACAAAGGTCAATCGACCAATTTGCTGTGAAGCAGAATGAATAAAGCAAGATTACAACCAAAGATAAGTGTCATACCGTGTCCGGCGTGTAGGTATGGTCGAGTGTGGAATCCTCCTAGCCCCTCGAGGGTTATCCTTATTCCCTGTGATGCCGCCATCCACCTCTCCAGCGTGGTGTCGTCGACTGCCTCTGGATGGACCCGAGTGGTATCTTCGGTGCCGCAGTACAACCACATCGGGTGGCCTCGGTATTGGAGCGGCTGGAATACACCGTCAAAGGAAAACCTCCAGAAGGTCCATGCCCGTCACTCCGTCCTGAATGAGCTGGACTATGCGCTCCACCAACATTTTACCCGAGCCTTCTCCTACGGAAGCACCTTCAGAGAAGAGGGTTTGTCCACTCGGTCCATGGAGAACGGAGGGAGACCAGTCGACTGCCCCGGCGTCGACTCGTCTTGGCAGTAGAACCAAGTCGACTGCCACCCTCTGACCGACTCAGGAAGGGTCATGGCCGGGAAAGTACTCTTATTCCTCATCTGAATCCCAAGACCCCCGCACATCTGGATAAGCTTAGTCCTCTCATCACCCGGACTCGCCTTTTTCACCGTCTGTGAGCGACAGGTGAATATGTGCTTAAAAAGACCCCAGTGTGGTCGACAACCCAGGAAGTTCTCGCACATGGACACAAAAGCAGCAAGATAGGCAATGGAATTGGGAGTGAAATGGTGGAGTTGCGCCCCAAAGAAGTTCAGAAACCCTCGGAAGAAAACACTCGGTGGCAGAGAGAATCCACGGTCTACATGAGTGGCTAGGAGAACACACTCACCCTCCTGCGGCTGCGGTTGACACTCGGTCCCCGGAAGCCTTGCTGGCCCATGGAGGATCAGACCCTCGTTGGCCAGGTCATTGAGATCCGTCTCGGTGATGGTCGAACGGATCCGATCCCCTTGGACCCAACCTTTTGGCAGGCGGGACCTTGACGAAGATCCGCCCCGACTAGACGCTCTCCCCTTCGCTTTCCCCGTCGTCGTCGCCTTCTTCGCGCGCTCCAAGGCCGCCGTCTTCTCCTTCACCATTGTCACCGGCGAAGCACGCGAGGAGTGGATAGGCGGAGGCGAGAGCAGGCACAGCGGGCGGAGGCAAAGAGGGCAGAGAGGGGAATGGGAAGGCACTGTTCAAAAACCCTCGCCCGGCGCTTTATATAAGGACGCTTCCGAGTGGCTGACAAGTAGGCCCGGGCGGTCCTGTCACATCCCGAAACAGTCGTGCACGCATGATACGTGGCGAAAAAGGCGGCGTGGAAATCGAGGCGTCCACGCCTTATCCCATCCGAGTACCGCGGTCCGCCCCGCTTCACGCGCTTCCCAAAATTTGGATCCCACAAAATCCGCTAACGGCAGATCAATCTGTCAGACGATAGATTTCCTATGATCCGTCGCTCGGAAGTTCACTAAGTTCAAAAGTTCACTCGACAGAAGAAAAGAATGGATCAAGGCGATTGAAGGAAAGGTTAGTGCCAACGCCAAAAAAGAAAAATCGCTGATCCAGGATACGACATAATCAGAGCACGGGAAATAGGTCGGAGAAAATTATCAACCCCTTCCTCACTCGAACCTCAATCCATTCGGGGGCTAATGATGAAGTCATGTACCTAGGGTAGGGTCATGGTCCTATCTAGGATACCCTACCCAAGGACATCCTTAGAAGAAGCTACCTTCCAGTCGACCAAGAGGGACTTCACTCGACGATGAAGATAGCCACTCGACCATGAAGCTAACCACTCGACGGCCAGGAGACCTAAAGTCACTCAGCACGCAACGGTCTATCATTAAGTAGCTCTAATAGTCTTCATGGTGTTTTATGAGGGCGTTACCAGTAACCCCCTGTCTTAATGTACTTTAAACCCTGCATAACTGAGGGCTGGAGGGGTCTGGCGAACTCTATATAAGCCACCCCCCTCCTCAGTGTAAAGGGTTCGCACCCCTGTAACTCATATACACAGAAACCAGTCGACCGCCTCCGGGCTTTGAGACGTAGGGCTATTACTTCCTCCGAGAAGGGCCCGAACTCGTTAAACACTCGTGTGTACAACTACTCCATAGCTAGGATCTTGCCTCTCCATACCTACCCCCCATTCTACTGTCAGACTTAGAACCACGACACTATTTACCCTTCATAAGGACCCTTTTCATCGAATCCGATCCGACTAAAGTGGGAGAGACTGGCACCCGCTAGGCACCTTATGCAACAAGTGCATGTCAGTCGGTGGAACCTGTCTCACGTAAGTGTACGTGTAAGGTCGGTCCGGGCCGCTTCATCCCACAATACCGTCGAAACAAGATTGGACTAGTAACGGTAAGCATATTGAACAAAATCAACGCCCACAACTACTTTGTGTTCTACTCGTGCAAAGAATCTACGCAATAGACCTAGCTCTGATACCAATGTTGGGGAACGTAGTAGAAATTCAAAATTTTCCTACGAGTCACCAAGATCTATCTATGGAGAAACCAGCAACGAGGGGAAGGAGAGTGCAACTACATACCCTTGTAGATCGCTAAGCGGAAGCATTCAAGAGAACGGGGTTGAAGGAGTTGTACTCGTCATGATCCAAATCACCGGAGATCCTAGTGCGAACGGACGGCACCTCCGCGTTCAACACACGTACAACCCGGTGACGTCTCCCATGCCTTGATCCAGCAAGGAGAGAGGGAGAGGTTGGGGAAGACTCCATCCAGCAGCAGCACAACAGCGTGGTGGTGGTGGAGGAGCGTGGCAATCCTGGAGGGATTCGCCAAGCACCGTGAGAGAGGAGGAGAAAGAGAGGTAGGGCTGCGCCAACAGGAGAAGAACTTCGTGTGTTGGGCTGCCCCTTTGCCTCCACTATATATAGGTGGAGAGGGGGGGCTGCGCCCCCACCTAGGTTTCCACCCCTAGGGGCGGCGGCCAGCCCTAGATCCCATCTAGGGGGCGGCCAAGTGGGGGGAGAGGGGAAACTTGCCCCCCAAGAAAGGTGGGTGCGCCCCCTCCCCAAACCCTAGGCGCCTTGGGCCCTTGTGGGGGGGCGCACCAGCCCACCTGGGGCTGTTCCCCTCCCACACTTGGCCCATGCTGCCCTCTGGTGATGGTGGCCCCACTTGGTGGACCCCCGGGACCCTCCCAGTGGTCCCGGTACGTTACCGATAAAACCCGAAACTTTTCTGGTGACCAAAACAGGACTTCCCATATATAAATCTTTACCTCTGGACCATTCCGAAACTCCTCGTCACGTCCGGGATCTCATCTGGGACTCCGAACAACATTCGGTAACCACATACAAACTTCCTTTATAACCCTAGCATCATCGAACCTTAAGTGTGTAGACCATACGGGTTCGGGAACCATGCAGACATGACCGAGACATTCTCCGGTCAATAACCAACAGCGGGATCTGGATACCCATGTTGGCTCCCACATGTTCCATGATGATCTCATCGGATGAACCACGATGTCGAGGATTCGATCAATCCCGTATGTAATTCCCTTTGTCTAGCGGTATTGTACTTGCCCGAGATTCAATTGTCGGTATGCCGATACCTTATTCAATCTCGTTACCGGCAAGTCTCTTTACACGTTCCGTAACACATCATCCCGTGATCAACCCCTTGGTCACATTGTGCACATTATGATGATGTCCTACTGAGTGGGCCCAGAGATACCTCTCCGTCAACCGGAGTGACAAATCCCAGTCTCGATTCATGCCAACCCAACAGACACTTTCGGAGATACCCGTAGTGCACCTTTATAGCCACCCAGTTACGTTGTGACGTTTGGTACACCCAAAGCATTCATACGGTATCCGGGAGTTTCACAATCTCATGGTCTAAGGAAATGATACTTGACATTATAAAAGCTTTAGCATACGAACTACACAATCTTTGTGATAGGCTTAGGATTGGGTCTTGTCCATCACATCATTCTCCTAATGATGTGATACCGTTATCAATGACATCCAATGTCCATGGTAAGGAAACCATAACCATCTATTGATCAACGAGCTAGTCAATTAGAGGCTTACTAGGGACATGGTGTTGTCTATGTACCCACACATGTATCTGAGTTTCCTATCAATACAATTACAGCATGGATAATAAACGATTATCATGAACAAGGAAATATAATAATAACCAATTTATTATTGCCTCTAGGGCATATTTCCAACAGATACCCTGCTGGTCCTTATTCCGAAGGTATCAAATCCAACCTTGCTCTCTCAGTTCCGCCCTATAAGTTTGTGTAAGGTGTTTTACAAGATCGCTTCAAAGGTGCTAGCGAATCGCCTTAAGTTAATTCTCCCGGAGATTATATCAGAGGAGCAGTTGGCTTTCGTCCCTGGAAGGCTAATAACTGACAACATAATCTGGGGCATATGAATGTTTACACTTCATGAAGAGGAACAGATCAAAGAACAATAGTTATGCAGCTCTGAAGCTTGATATGATGAAGGCATACGATCGTGTGGAGTGGACTTACTTGAGATCGATCATGCAGAAGTTGGGTTTTGTGGCACCTTGGGTGTCAGTTGTGATGAACATGGTGAGCTCAGTATCTTTTTCAGTAATGTTCAATGGTGTGAAGTCAGAAGTTTTTAAACCTTCAACGGGTATTCAACAGGGAGATCCAATCTCTCCATACCTTTTCTTGTTAGCAGCAGAGGGCCTTTCGTGCCTCTTAAAATCCCAGAACCAATCATCCTAGCTCAGCGGCATTAAGGTAGCACTGACGGCAATGATGGTGAACCACCTTTTATCTGCGGATGATAGCCTGCTATTTTTCAGGGCAAGTGTTGATGGAGCTGAAGCAGTATCAAACCTGTTGGACACTTATTGCATGGCATCGGGCCAAAGGATCAACAAAGAGAAATCATCGATTTTCTTTAGCAAGGGTTGCCCAGAGATAGTTTGTGCTGCTGTTAAAGGCCACTTGGAAGTTGCCAATGAGTCATTGAGCGACAGATACTTGGGCCTGCCAACGGACATGGGTGTGACGCCCCCGATTCAATCGTACACTAATCATACACGCAAATGTGTATGGTCAAGATCAGGGACTCACGGGAAGATATCACAACACAACCCTAGACACAAATTAAAATAATACAAGCTTTATAGTACAAGCCAGGGGCCTCGAGGGCTCGAATACAAGCTCGATACACAAGAGTCAGCGGAAGCAACAATATCTGAGTACAGACATAAGTTAAACAAGGATGCCTTAAGAAGGCTAGCACAAAAGCAACACGATCGAAGAGGCAAGGCCTCCTGCCTGGGACCTCCTAACTACTCCTGGTCTTCGGCAGCCTCCATGTAGTAGTAGTCGATGGGGGTGGCATATGGCTCCAAGGATCCACCATCTGGTTGCATCAACCGGAAAGAAGAAAGAAGGGGGGAAAGGGATAGCAAAGCAACCATGAGTACTCATCCAAAGTACTCGCAAGCATCAGATCCATACTAAGTATGCACTAGTATCAAATGGAAGGTTTGTATCTTTGGACTGAACTGCAGAATGCCAGAATAGAGGGGGGAAGTCCTAGCCTATCAAAGACTAGCATCTTCACGCAGCTCCAAGCATCTTGCAGCATGTAGAAGAGTAAAGAATAGCAGTTTATAATTAACAAACATGTTGTAGCATCAACGCCCAGAGATCCTTCCTCGACTCCCTGCGAGAAAGCAATCCCGGAGCCACATATCCATCACATATCTCAAGTATCCATTTCTAGTTATATAAGATCAGGATATAAGTCTGAACGTCCATTACCATGGACACGGTATTCAAATATATAACTTCCCTGCAGGGGTGCACCACGTTACCCAACACGATCGTTCACTCTGGCCGGACACACCTTTTTGGGGTCAATGCCCGGCCTCGGAAGATCAACATGTCGCAGCTCTACCTAGGCTTAGTAGAGAGGCCCCCTCCGGTCTACATCCTAAGCACTCCGGGGTCTTGGGCCCATCGCCCGCAGCACTCCGGGTCGTTGCGAGCAGGGTGGATACTAGCACCGCCTGGATGGCCAGCACGATCCGACCATGCCGCACTGCTGAACTGGACGTCTGACAAAGCTTTGGCTGATACTGCGACGTCGAGGCCCATAACTATTCTCGCGTAGTGGTTAGTGCGTAAAGGCCAGAGGCCAACTCAGAACAAATACCCAAACCTGTTAGTGCATTGGGGGCTTGCAGAAACGAGCAGAGACTCATGATAAGGTGACCTCGTCGCCCCGTCTCATGGACTTACGGCAAGGGCCCAGACTGCCCGGCCGTGCCATGTGGAAAACTCGCGTGTGCTCTACGGGCCCGCCTGACTTTCACATCAACTCGCGGGTACCACTCAGGGTCGACCCGACTTCAACAATGGTCGCAAGTAAAGTCAAAGTAACCGTGCGTCCAAACATCAAGGGGAAAACCCGAGGAATCGCCCCCGGTGAATTCCACTCAATGTAATCATCAAGGTGAACGTAAGAGGAACCACCCTCGAGGTTCACACTTGAGGTGTTGCACAACAGAGCCGTATCGGGAATGGTGAAGGAGGAACCACCCTCGTTGACCACGACCGAATAGCTACACTACGGAGATCTCATCAAGAGTGATGTATGAGGTTCCACCCTCGGCATTTGATGGTAACTCTGCAGAGTCGAGCAACAAAAAGGGCGTGATGTGATGTGAGGTGTCGGGCTCTGGTCGTCGATCACGTTGATCGAGCCGTTGATGATGAAGCAGGGGCAACAAGGACAAGTGGGGGTCACTGATGGATCACCAACCAACCTATACTAAGCAGCTTAGAATAAGCAAGTAAGGTACAACAGTAGGTACAAAAGCAGGCTATGCATCAGAGTAGGAGCAATCGATTACAGTAGCAAAATCTAATGCAAGCATGAGAGAATAGAATGGGCGATATCGGGATGATCAAAGGGGGGGCTTGCCTGGAAGCTCCGCTGAAATGGAAGAAGTGTCGTCGATGATGTAGTCGATCACAGTGGCATCAACAGCGGTCTCGGGGTCTACCGGAGAGAAGAGGGGGAAGAAACAGTAAATACACGCAAACATATTCATAACAAGACAACAAGCGGGGCTAAACGTGTTCTAACGCAGTGCTACACAATACGGGCGAAGGGGGAACATCCGGGAAAGTTTCCCGGTTCCGGACGTTTGTCAGACAGATGAACCGGAGGGGAAAATTTCAACATTTGCTATGATAAGGACTTGTGGCGGGCAAACAGACCACGTATTCGGATTCGTCTCGTCATTCTGAGCAACTTTCATGTATAAAACTTTTTCATTCGATCTACGGTTTATTTTAGATGATTTTTCAAAGCTTTAATAATATTCTGAAATTATTATTAATTCAAAATTGGAATTATGACGTCAGCCTGATGTCATCATGATGTCAGCGATCAACAGAGCGTTGACTGGCCAAACTAACGTGTGGGGGTCGTTCTATCATAGACCTAACCATCTAACAGATTTAAATTAACTAAACTAGTTCATTAGGCTAACTAGCAAGGTTAATTAAGTTAGGTAATTAACTATTTAATTAATTAACTAATTATTTTTATATATAGTTTTTTTTAAATCTATTTTTTTACACAGGGGTGTGGAGACCCTTGGCCAGTGGCCCAGGCCTTAGCGGGGCGGGCTTGGCTACGCGATAGCCGGGCGCGGGAGCCGCCCGTTAGGGCGCCCTCCTAGGCCACCAGGGGAGAGGGCGCGCGGGCGACGGGGCGCCGGCGACCAGCGGGGCGTGGGCCGGTGTGGGAGGCACTACGCAAGCCGGCGGGGCGGGCAGCGGCGGCGATCGCTAGTGGTGGCGGTGGCTAGCAGTGGCAGCACTCAGCGGCATCAAATGTAGGAGCAACGGCAGTAGCAGCAACCGCGCGCGGCAGCAGCAGGCAACATCGCAGCGGGCGAAGGCGGGATCGCGACAGGGAGGTTGGGGCATCGTGAGCGCGGGCACGGGCCAGATCCGGCAACGGGGAGAGAGGAGGGCAGACGTGGCTCACGGGGAGGGTCGTGTGCGAGCTCGAGGAGGTGCAGGGGCGGTCCGGTGATGGAGAGGCGGGGTGGGGCAGTCCAGCGAGCGGCGAGGTGGCGCGTCAGGGTCGTGGAGGCGACGGGCGTCGGGGCAGCGTCGGGGACGTTGAGGGCGGGGCGCAACGGGGGCGGATGGCGTCCAGGTCGAGGAGAGAACGGGGGAGGCGACGCGGTTGGGGCGGTGGCGACCGTTGTGGTGGCGCCGTCGTTAGGGCGCCACGGGCGGCGGTCGTCGGGGCAGATCTGGCGATCCAGACGGGGGGGAGAGGCGCGGTGGCGAGCGAGTGGGGGAGTGGGGATCGGGAGAGGTTAGGGTTCAGGGAGTGGTGTGGGGTGGCCTAATAGGCCAGGAAGTGGGTCGGTCTGGCTGGGGTCGTTTGGCCCAGGGGTTCTTTTCCCCTTTTTTGATTTGCCTTCCCTTTTTTCCTTTTATTTAAATTCTATTTATCAGTTTTATTTATTTTAAAGCACTTAAACATTTTATAAAAAAGGTTGGCTCCTCACCAATATTACTCAAAGATTAAATGCAATAACTTGAACATTTTAGCTTTCATGTTTGACAAAATTTAAATTTTGACTTTAAACTTTGTTTTGAATTTGAAAGGTGACGTGGATCAAATGAGGATTAGCAACAGTAGTGTGATGACGTGGCACCATTAGCAGGGGTTTACTGTAGCTTAATTATCCGGGCGTCACAGTGGGTCATTCTAAGAAGGGGACATTCAAATACTTGAGTGACAGAGTATGGGACAAAGTAAAGGGGTGGATGAGCAAATGTTTGTCTGCAGGTGGGAAAGATGTGCTAATTAAATCGGTACCCCAAGCTATCCTAGTGTTTTCTATGTCATGTTTCAAACTCCCTAGAGGCTTATGTGATCATATGAAATCCATCATCAGAAAGTTTTGGTGGGACTGCAAACAGGGAGAACGCAAGCCGGCATAGGTGTCATGGGATGTGATGACACGCCCGAAACACCTTGGTGGACTGGGTTTTAAAGATCTTGAAATTTTCAACCTATCTTTGTTGGCGCGTCAGGCTTGGAGACTCTTGTAAGAACCAATGAGTTTGAGCGCTAGAATACTGAAGGCGGCATACTATCCTGACATGATGATCCTTAGCGCTGAGTTGGGGTCTAGACCGTCTCAGATATGGCGAGCTATCTTGGAGGGGCTGGATTTGGTTAAGCAGGGAATCATCCGCCGGATTGGCAATGGACAAACAACGGAGATATGGAATGATAACTGGATACCAAAGGAGATGACACCAAGGCTCATCACGTCGCTGGTTGCCAACCCCCCGAGGTATGTTTCGGAGTTGCTCTCCCCGGCAACAGCCTCATGGAATGAGACTCTAGTCCGGATAGTTTTCCTGCTGAAGATTCCGGTATGCACACGTAATATAGAGGATTTTTGGGCTTGGTACCCGGACAAGAAAGGAAATTTCAGCGTCAGCTCAACCTATAAATTTTTGCGTAGGACAAAGATGCAAAGGGAGGAGTGGTTGAACGGTGGTACTGGATCATCTCACACTGAAAAACATGAAAAAGCTTGGACCTCTCTGTGGAAATTGAGAATCCCGTCGAAGGTGAGAATCTTCCTTTGGGGACTTGCTCACCATTCATTCCCCACGACGGATGTGTTGAAGAGAAGAAACATGTCAGTTCGAGATGTATGCCCGCTTTGTGGTTGTGAGGATTCATGGCGCCGTGCTTTGGTTGCATGCACGATGTCCTGTTGCGTCTGGGCGCTTTCAGATGAAACTCTGGTGACACTCATGTTGCTAGAAGAAAAGCTATCTATGAATCGATTTTTGAGAGCCCTCAACGCACAACATCTTTCATCAATAACTACATTGACGAGCTGGGCCAATTGAGAACCGGAGGAGTGCATGAAGGTAATGCCAGTGTTGCAATACCACGACCGAAGTGGTGGCTTCCTCCACCGAGCGGCATTGCGAAGATTAACGTTGATGGGGCGGTGGTTAGATCACAGAGAGGTGGGACAGTTGCAGCTTTATGCCACGACCAGGTCGGGCATTATTTGGGGTCAGTTTGCTTGTAACCTAGATATAGGTAGACATGTTTGGTTCGGCAACCCCCATGACCCAGAGCTCGTTGTCGACGTGGAATCCTGAAATAAATCCACGAATAATGCGAGCACCAGGATTTTAACTCTGGTGGGTTGGGGATACCACTGTCCACCTAACCATCTCAACCACGGGTTGGTTCGCTATGACAATTGCTTTTGAATGAATAAAGCGTGAGAGATTTCTAAAAAAAAAAAACTCCAGATGTTTGTACTGCCTAGCCTAACCTGCCTGCCCTCTCAACAGTACGAATCCCCAATCCTCCACCCAGACAGAGCAAGTCTAGGGTTTCTTCGCATAAGCAGAGCGGCGATGGCGGAGGCGGAGGCGGAAGTGGACTCCTACATTAATTATATGTTGATGGAGAGGAGGGAGGTGATGAGGGCTCAGGAGGAGGCGGAGAGGAGGATGAGAGGAGGCCCCGGCCGCAAAATGAAGAAACGGAAGACGGAGACGGGAAAGAGCTCAAAGAAGGCGGCGCCCGCGGTTCCGGTGGAGATGAGCGTCAGCGAGGTGGGGAGCAGCCCAGCGGAATCTGAAGATCTGGCGAGGACAAGGGAGATTGTGGAAGCAGCCATGGCCAAGATTCTGGCGCGGATGAAGGGGATCGTCATCAAGGAGCCGGCCAAGACGATGACAGAGGAGGACGTCGCGGCGGCGGCCGTGTACAGAGCCAAGGCGGAGGAGGCGCGCAGGAACGAGGACCGGCCGGAAGAGTCCAGCGCCCTCCGGAAGTGGATCGCCACGGGAGACCCCGAGGCCGTCAAGTGCCGCAAGGAGTGGATCGCGGAAGACATGGAGGCCCTGAGGCTCAAGGACATGGATCCCGACGAGGATACCTCCGACTGGCGTGCCTTCGAGGCCAAGGAGTTCCGCGAGTTCTGGGAATACCTTTATCCCAAATCCTTTGGTAAATTCGAGGACAACAGTAAGCTGCCAAATCGACTCTTCCCCTCTCCATTGCTTATTATTACTGCTACCTGTGAGCATCTTGATTGATTGATTGATTGATTGACTGGCAATTTGACATCGATAATATGCAGCGCGTATCCCATCCATGCTTTACACGGACAACAAGTCGTCAGGTGGCACAGCCCACCCCATAAGAACTCTGCAGGTCTTTTCAGTCAAAGTTGCGGGACTACAAGATGGAGTGCACTGGCCGCTGCAAGTGTTTGGCGTCGTTGCTGCACGAGATTGTTTGGATCATAATCGCAATGTTATCTTCCAGCGCCAAAGGGATAACTGCCAAATGATCCACAAGGAGGTTTGTATTCCTGGCCTGCCGCTGACAGTTAATAGTTTGGTGTCTATGTATGTACCTCCATCAAAACTATTTGGTCTGATCTTTTCAGCTGCGCTATACAGTGTGATGATATTAGTAAATATATGGTCAAATTACAGATTTAGAATATAAAGTGGAAGGGAAAATAATTTACTTTTTTTTGTAGACTTTGCGAAGATGAAACTGTCTGTGCAGTGGCGGAGCTTCAGCAAGGCTACATGGGCCATGGCCCGCCCAGCTTTGCACCACCTCCTCCTATTATAGCCGGCCCATGGGCCGGGGAAAAACCAATTTCATGCAATTTAGCCTACCCAGCCCGCCCAGGAATTTGCTGCAAGCTCCGCCACTGTGTCTGTGCCACATATATATGTAGATGTAGAATATATGATCTTGGCATTGTCATTGGCACATATATATGAAGAATTTTGGGGTACTCCCCTGTGTAGTTACTCCCTAGGCATCCATCGTTATTTAACCTTCCTGTGCCACAAGCCTGATCGGGTTAATGTGGATGCTTCAGAAGACATTTTGCTAATTAAGTTTATTAATTAAGTAAGCAATCCAGCAAGTGATGTGTTGGTTCAAACACCTCTTTAATTATTGGCCACATGGAACAAAGTTCTTGATCGGATAAGGATATTAATACCACCATGTTTATTATTCCATAAGATGGAACAAAAATATCTGGTTGGGGCACACTGTTTTTTGAAGGAAAAATAGTATGGAGCATGTATTAAGAAGTGTATCACATTTCAGGAGTATGCACTCTGTAATATGAATATGAACCTTTTTAAGAGTATGCACTATGCGGTATATTGTATTTAGAATATATAATATGGAGTATGTACACTTTGGAAAATGTATAGTTAGTGAGTAGTATATAGCTTTTTTAAGAGTATGGGAGTGTGGTAGAGTATGTGTTTATAGCTGCAGTATGGATTATATTGTTTTCTTAGAGCGTCGTGTGTGTGTGTGCGATTTGGAAAACCTGTTCACTTGCCGGCATATAGCTGTTCTGCTAGTATGTATAGCTGCCAATAAAACCATGGCCCTGGCAACTTTCGTTCAATCCAACCATGGATTGTGCACACACCCTGCTTCTCAAGTTCTCCACCTGCAATGAAATCGAACTTGGGGTATTCCCTTGTATCCAGAGTTATTACACAGCCGGAGAAACAACTGGATTTTATTCTCTAGAGAAAAGTTGCTATGCGATTTAAACAAGAGATTAGACTACTCACATTAAGCACCATCAGACAGTGTCAACCAGTTGAGACTTCTTCCCTAAGTGGCTGTTTACCCATGTGGTCGATCTTTCCTCTCCTGAAGCTCTTCCTACCTCACCTCCTCCTCTGGCCTCACTCTCTCTCCCATCTCCGGTGGTTCCAGCGGTGGAAAGAAGAGGGATGGAGGCCTGTATCCCCCTACTATGATATTAGGTGTTGTTATCTTTCTAATAAACCAGATGTGCCAGTTAGTCTTCTCCTGCTCTTCCTTGCTCTATACCTGGTGGCTGGAGCTCTTGCAAGCAGTGGAGGATGGCTCCCTGGCGGATCTGCTCCTCTGCAGGGTTTGGCCCCTGGCTTCACCCTCCCATACACTTCCCAGCTGCCGCCTGTCCATGTTGATGGCAAGTTGTTTGGCTTGGTGGGTGTCATCGACGATAGAGCCTATGCAGGATACGCGCCTTCTTTATCCATGGCATCTCGCCGTCTGCTAGATCCTTGTTCAGCGACGTCCTCTTCCTTTGGCCTTTCCCTTTTGCCCTGGTATCAATGAATCTGTTTCATTCCCCAGTTATCCAAATCGAATTTGGTGCTCCATTTTTTTCTCCGACGGCTTACTTTCGAAGCCATTGATCTGTCCCCTTCCTGCTTTGGGAGGGTTGGTTCGTGGGAATGGCATTCCATTATTCCTTTTTCTTGGCGCCTCCCTTCTTTTTCTCTGGCAAATTGTTTCTTGCCTCTTATGCACTGGACAAAGGCCTTCCATTGCCTAGGTGTTTGATGGGACGGCGGCAGCGAGCGCCTGGGACAATTATAATCATAGCAAGCCGTGTGATCGCATCCCATTTGAGAGAGCGGGAGGGGAAGGGAGTGGGTGGGAGAATTCTATGGAAGAGCGCCTACAACATTTAGCCTACTCTTGGTTGTTCCCTTTGAGGATACATTGGACCTCTTTAGTTGTGCTCCCACAGGGCGTAGGTAGATTCTCGAATCCATAGCGTCCCCTAGTCTGTGAGACCATTTTTATTTTGTTTGTACCTGTTACTTTATCATGTTCTCTTGTAAATTTCTGCTTGAAAATGCTGAACACAGTTGTGATCTGTTGACAAATTAACCTTTGAGATACCTGTTTTCAGTAGTATATGAACACCCTAATAATATGCCCCGTTCTTTGTATGTTGTTTGCAGACTACACATGTTTTTGCAAGTTATGTTTTCATTGTGATGATGCTCAATGCCTTTGGGTTTAGTTTACATATGTTTGTTAACTTGCTTCAGCTTTGAAGACTTGAAATGCTTTCTTACCTATCTCGACTCAAATCTACTGGCTCTAAATTACATCTTAATTTTGCATGTCACGAGTTTACCTTTCTTCTGTGCTTGCTATCGACAGATATTTAATTTAAGCTATCTCGACTCAAATCTACTGGCTCTAAAGTGGTCGGACCCTTCCCCAGACCCTGCGCAAGCGGGAGCTACATGCACTGGGGCTGCCCCTTTTTATTGTTTGTCGACGAATGCACATTCTCTCTTATTTTCAACATATATTTGTCATATATGTTGCTGTCCTATTTGAGATAAACGATACATTACTTACTAAATAATGTCTGCATGCAGAATCCGTATCTGACACTGACAGGTCCTAGCCGTGCTATTGTGGTGGTGGATCCTGTGTGGTTTGAGGTTGCATTGAAAGTGAAGGGCGCCACTGAATCTGAGGATAAAGAGTTGAGCTATCACGTCGATCCTTATTATATTTCCGGCTCAATGAATTCCTATGTGTTCAATCGCGTCAGGACTAGCAGGCTCAGCACAATGGAGTTGACATTGGGTGACATGGTTCACTCCGTGGAGGCCACCATCAGTGTGAAAGTGGTTGGCGGGGAGTGGCCACAAGGTTTCAGAGGTGTATTTACCGCCACTACCGCCAGCATAGACGAGGAGAAAATCGAGTTGCTTGGTTTCGGAGACGACAAATTGCCTGTTGCAGCTGATGGCTCGATACAGCTCTCACGAAGTGTTGTGTCTGTTGAAGACGACGGGCAGCTGAGAGTCTCTGTCATGGCGCGTCACCTGGTGGATCGATCTGTCCGACGGGATTCTGGAGTACTCGCAGCTAAGACATCCTCCAGAAGCTATGCTAAACTTGAAGTTTTCTCTTGTAAGATGGAAGTCACTGTCGCCTGGTCTCTTCTCCCGTACTGGCCACATTACCGTGACATGCCGTGTCCTAGCATATGAATGTGGCTTTGGTTTGGCTCTAGGTGCCGGCGGAAGTAGTTATTTATCTATGCATGTATGTATGGTTGGTAGCATGTGTTATGCGGTGCTACTGTAGCTTAAGCTGGGTGGGTGGTAGTAGGCCATATCCTTCTATTTGTCAGAATTACTATGTAATATGGACAGTTCAGATTCGATGGTTGTTCCAGTCTTTTATACAAGTCTGTATATGCTTGTATGATGAGTTACGGCCGTGCTGTTTCGGTCAGCTAGTCTTTTGGTTCAGTCCTTGCACCGGGAAAATAATTATATCGACATAAGTTTATGGCCTAACAATTTTTTACGAAAAGCCAACTGGCGATCATCTGCTGGGGATGGTGGCATTTTGAACGGTTTTGCCGTCGTTTTTAGTTGTCTTGGGGACGGCAGTTTCTTCGGAACAACATACATTTTCTAGGAGGGCGATATCTTTCAACCTTCATCCTAGAAAATGTCAAACTGCCAAAACCCCCCGGCTAACTAAAATTGCCAGTAAAATGTTCGCACATGCCACCTCTCAGCGAACGGTCACTAAATAAGAGGGTCCATTTCTTGTCGATGTAATGCCTTTTGGTACTTTATATTGGTTAACAAGCAGGAAAATATCCCTATAAACCTGGTGGTAGATGAACCCTATAAATATTGTTAGGTTTTTTTAGCAATTCAGGGAAAAAACTGAAACTTTTTTCGAGCAAACTTGACTTATTGTGCCAGTCATAAGAAAAATTGACAATAAAAGCTGCCGACAAAAAAATCTGAGCAGAAAAACAAATTGTCCTTGACAATATAGAGTGAATAGTACACCTAATATAGTGCCGATTTTGCCTTTGTCCTGGACCATACCCCAAAAGCCATTTCGCCTCCAATTTTTTTTTACGAGTAGGACAATGAGTCAAGTTTGTTGCCAACAAATTTCATGTTATTTCGACCATTTTTCAAATTACTATTTGAAAAAACGGGTCGTATGCCCCCCCCCCCCCCTTTTCCAAACGTGCCCCTCCTTAACAAGCATAGTTATGTAGTATATCGGTACAGAAGGAGTACAAGATGTCCGACAGAATATCAGTCGGAGGATCACCGTCGGTCACTCTGCGTGCTTGAAGGAATAGTCCTCAAAACGTTTGTGCAAGGGTACGTCGGGTTGCCCGCTGGCATGAGTAAAAGTTCATGAAATTTTCAATAATTCACGAATTTCATTTTTTTTTTAATTTTAAAATGTTAATGTACTTGAAAAAATGTTTTTGAATTTCTAAAAACTTCATAAAGTTTACAAATGTTTTAAAATATCATGAAGTTGAACAAATCTTCATGAATTTTAAAATGGTTTTCGAATTTGATTTTTTTTTGAGGATTTGGTTTTGGAATTTGATGAAAATAAAAAAAGAAGAAGAGAAAAAAGGAAAGAAGAAGAAGAAGCCAGCAGCGAAAACACAAGGAAAAATACCAGCGAGGAACCTCTATTTAGCGCGGGCACTATTTTTCGCTTTAAGCGGGCCCTAAGCATACGCATCGCTGCAGGTTTTTCAATATTGGGCCGGCCTGTGTCGCTTGGCTTTAAGAAAGGAAAGCACATGCAAAGTACGTTAGGCACGTATTACTTAAGGCAAAAACAGCTGCTTTTCCTGGTTTTCAATGTGGTTTTCATTTTATTTTGCTTGAGTTATTTTACTTCTCCGATTTTTTCATTCTTTTCTTTTCTTCCGGATTTTTTCCCGATATTGATGCTAGGAGAAGGCAAAGCACACATTTCTGCTCACACATATGTATGTGTCATCTTAGTTATAATACTATACATAACTGTTATGTGACATCTTAGTTACCCAACGTGTTATGCTGCCGAAATTTCTAACGGAAATTCCCATGACTTGTCTAAATTTTGGCCTTGTTTGCAAGGAAACAAAAGCTTTAGGGTGTTGAATGCAAAATCTTAGGCCCTTATTTGTGAGGAAACAAAATCTTTACGGTGTATAATGCATAGTAGAAAATAGGAGCACCTCAAACATAATAAAAATTACAACAGGATTCCCGAAAATTACAGCACGCATCAGGTACATGTACCCAAAAATCGGCATGTCGTCGGAGTTCAACCTAATTTGCGCAGCGGAGGTAGAAGTACCTGAAATGCTCAAAAAATAGAACAGATAAAACGTGGTTCAAAGTTTTAAATGGGGTAAAATTGATTAAAATTGCTTAATGAGGCAATCCCTGTAAAAATGACAAAAGATGGGACAAAAATAGATTCTTTTTTTTCATACGCCTCCCAGCTGGGAGCCAGGTTCCATTACGTCATCTTGGGCGAAGTTATTGTGTTTTTTTAACGGAGGCAAAAGATTTGCCTCATCAATTAATTAAGAAGAAGAGAGTTGTCCAGTTAATTAATGGAAAACCGGGTGAAAACCAATACAAACAAACCACATGCGGACTACTCCCAAAGTCTAAAACCCCATGATCGCACCGTCGACTCTACAGACATTTCCAACCGCGTGCGGGATACGCGTGCGACTTAGAACTTGGGACGCCGGGCAACGGAGAGAGGGAGGATGGTGGAAAGATACTGATAATCCGATGTGGATGACATGTATGAAAAAAGACTGAGAGATGTTTTATGTCCGTACCGAAAATGCAAAGAAAGAGTCAGGCTCGACCCCTTTAAGGGTGGTAAATTCAAAGATACTTTCTCTCTTCTCTTACATATAACTATCTTCATTTTGTCATTTTATTCTCTTACAATGACAATGCTATAACAAGGGAGGATGAAGACGATGGAGGGGCATGCAGAAATATGCTGCTTTGTCTTCTTGCAGTGAGACGGTGGCTAGCTAGGGAGACATGGGCGATTATCAAGGATAAAAGAAGCAGGATATAGAATCAATATTTGTCCTTGTATGATCACTTGTTGTCATGTTTGGAAAACGTTTTTGTATTAAATCAATTGTTTAAATAGTACACAAACATTCAACTAGTTTCCTCTATAATAAAATCAAGAGGTAATTACACCACTGGTGCTTGGACTTGTCACGAATGTGCACTTTAGTGCATGAACTTGAAAAATACATTGAACTGGTTCCATAACTTGGCATGGACGTGCAAATACGGTTCACATCTTATATGTATATGTCCACGGCCCTAACGAGGCACCCCAAGTGTCCTGATTTATGTGGAAAAACCCCTTGAATTGTTTTCTCCTTACATAAAGACCTCGGTGAGAAACAACAAAACTAAAATTACTAATTGGGTGAGGGATGAAGACGATGACAATGCTATAACAAGGGAGGATGAAGACGATGGAGGGGCATGCAGAAATATGCTGCTTTGTCTTCTTGCAGTGAGACGGTGGCTAGCTAGGGAGACATGGGCGATTATCAAGGATAAAAGAAGCAGGATATAGAATCAATATTTGTCCTTGTATGATCACTTGTTGTCATGTTTGGAAAACGTTTTTGTATTAAATCAATTGTTTAAATAGTACACAAACATTCAACTAGTTTCCTCTATAATAAAATCAAGAGGTAATTACACCACTGGTGCTTGAACTTGTCACGAATGTGCATTTTAGTGCATGAACTTGAAAAATACATTGAACTGGTTCCATAACTTGGCATGGACGTGCAAATACGGTTCACATCTTATATGTATACGTCCACGGCCCTGACGAGGCACCCCAAGTGTCCTGATTTATGTGGAAAAACCCCTTGAATTGTTTTCTCCTTACATAAAGACCTCGGTGAGAAACAACAAAACTAAATTTACTAATTGGGTGAGGGATCGAACCTGTTACCTGTACCTCTCATGTGGGAGTGGCTAACCAGCAGACAAGGTGAAATTTTTTGTCATATATATATTCACACGCTTTTTATACAGCAGGTTGAACAACATAAACAAATTAATTTATTCGATCAAAAATAGTGCCGGGTCAATTATTTGAACCTGCACCCTAATACTATATAGCAGCAACAAATACAACTACCAAGAACATGTAATTTTACAAAGGATAAATTTATCTTTATATAACATAATGCGCTCGTGTGGGTAAAATGGACCATTTTCAACATTTCAGTTTTTTCCAGTTTTTGTAAAACTATGTAAATTTTATAATTGTGTGTTATAAATGATATATATATATAATTAAATTAAAGTACATTAAAAATTTATATGATTTAATAAAATATCTCCACAAATAATTTTAAAATGAAAATATTAAATATTAAATGAAATTAATTTACAATTTTTAAAAGTGCTCACATTTTTAATGAAATATTAAAGTAATTTAAGAAAGTTTTGTATATTTAATAGATTCCCATATAATTCTATACATTTCCATGTTATAAATAAAATATTTATGTAGTACATAAAAGTGTTCATACTTTAAGAAAAAAAGTGTTGTTTTAAAAAGTTTATATAATATATAAAAGTTTGTGTGTTTTAAAAAAAAGCAAACCTAGTGCGCCCTCAGATTGCAGATCCTCACATGAATAATATTTGAATAAAATAGACATTTTTATAATTCATAAATATTTAAATTGTATGTATATGTTTTAAAATGACATGTCAAATTTAAATTCTTTTTGAAATCATGTTTGTTATATAGTCATAAATATTAATTATACTTTAGAAACATGAGACCTTTTTGGTAGAAGTGGTATCCAAGGCTGATATATAACATTTTGTCGGATGTTTGGATCACAGACCCGACACTATTTTTGCTGGATTGTTAAATTCCTTTAATTTATGTTGTTTCGCCTAGTGTACATAATGGTCATGAATCCAGTTTTGACTATACAACTGTGCTGCGGTCGACTGGCTAGCCGCGAGCTAACAGTAGTTCACTGGTTCGATTCCCTACCAGTCTAGCTTTCAGTTTTATTTCAGCCGTTTATCTGTGAGGTCCTATTTCTAAGAAAATAGTTTTAAGGGGTCTTCCAAAAAATAGGCCGCACGCCCTGCCATTCAGTAGCTGACAACAGGCCCCATGCCACGCCGGAATGCTTTGTCATTTTTCTTCACTTTCCCATTTTGCCCTCCTGCTCGCTCTCTCCCCGACCGCTCGCGGCTCTCACTCTCTCTCCCCGACAGCTCTCGCTGTCTCCGACCCCGACCGCTCGCCCTCTCGTCGGCCAGTCGCTCGCCGGCCAGTCGCCACCCTCTCCCTCTCGTCGGTGTCTTCCTCACCGCAGTCTTGCACCTCACCACCCATAACCCTAGCAAACCGCCTCCCTCTCGTCGGTGAAAGGTGACATTTTTACCAGCTGGGGTGCTCGATTCGTGGCGGCGGTGCTCGATCCGTGGGCGGCGGTACTCGATCCGTGCTGGAGCCGCGGGAGGAGGAGGCCAAGGTGGAGATCGTGGTGCGGGAGGGGGAGCTCGGCGAGACGGCGGCTGGATCTGAAGCGCGGCTGCTCCACCTTCCTCAGGGTGGCGGGGATCTCCGGCTCGTTGCAGAGGAGAAGGGCCCGACCGCTGGCGTCATCCGCCGCTTCCTCAGGGTTGGCGGCGGCGGGCTGCGGTTCCGGCGGGAGGGCGGCACGTTGAAGGTGCTGCAGGTGGCGGACATGCACTACGCGGACGGGCGGAGCTATGTGTTAGCTTGAGGGGGCAAGGGGGCAATGCCCCCCCCCCCCCCTCATACGGACAACAGACTGCAATAAGTGAGTATTGGTCTTGATTTCTTTTCTTCTTGTGAATCAATTGACTTGCCCTGGTTAGAATTATTTTGATAATTTAAATTCTTTGATGTTCTCATCTGTTACAATCTATCCGAAGGTTGATTGTCATGAAAACATTTGATTCGTTTGTAGCTCCTTTCATTTTCATATTTTCACTAACCATCACTTTACGTGACTCTATTAGAATAATCTCAGCTGCATGTTGACCTTTTGAAGTTCGGGGGTCATGCTGAGAATATTTTTCCCTATATAATGACTTTCCCGTTGCTTTCTTTTTCAAACTCACAAGTTTTCTTTTAGCTTGAAAACACATAGCCCTCACCACTAGATATTCTTCATATATCCATTAACGGTAACCAACTTACTTAATTTCAACATTTTTTCCTTCAAACATGCACATTGTACTTTTTCCCTGATATGTCCCAGGGGAATAAGAAATTCTTGATTATGTGTTTAAGTTATGAGCGCCACATGTTATTTTACTTTCTCTCTTCTCTTACAGATAAGTATCTTCATTTTTTCATTTTATTCTCTTACAACGACAATGCTATAACAAGGGAGGATGAAGACAATGGATGTGGATGGGAAGGAGGGGCATGCAGAAATATGCTGCTTTGTCTTCTTGCAGTGAAACCGGATAAAAAAACCTTGAAAAAACTTAAAACCCGAGGAGCAACACATCCTGCTAATGCAAGAACAAGGAAAACACAAAAAACACTCCACACACAGTTATAAGAGAACACAAAGTTCAACTGCGTAAGGATATTTAAGGCTGGGTGGTGCAATATAGGTTATGTTGTAGTGAAAAACTTCGTTTTTGCTACTCTATCTTTTGCCCACTTGGTTTATGTCACTTTAGAAATTGACATTTCACTTTTCCACTCTTAGTTTTTGAAAATACATTACAATTGACATTCCGTGGAAAAAGCAAAAAATTCACGGTGTGAATTGTGATACATTATCAAAAGTTAAGAGTGGTAAAAATGAAATGAAAAATATTTGCTTTTGCCACGGCCTGGCATTTGTGATATATTGTCAAAAGCTAAGTGTGATAAAAGTGAGATGTCACATTCTAGAGTGACATAACATAGTGAGCAAAAACTAGAATGGTGAAACAAAGTTTTCCCAATGTTGTAACCACCCACAAGACAACATGGTGAAAAAGTCAGCGGTCGAACGAGCAAACTACCAGCAACAACATTGAACCCACTAACATAGGATAAATGCAGTGTTCCACTGTCAAGGAGCTGCACCACTGCCAGCCCTGAGCCATCCACCACCACCCAACATTAGGGTGGTTTTGCCCGTAGCGAGGTAAGAATCCGTGACGAGGTGACAATGATGGAGGGGAAATTGCTGGATCCATTAGGGTGGTCTCACTTGTATCAAGGTGAGAAAAATGTGAATCCAACATAAGTATACCAGCAAGGGTAATTGTTGGTCAAAGCTCGCATTGGCAAGGCGTAATCTGCAAGGTATTTCAGAACAGAGGGAGTAGTACTGTTTTCAAGCAAGTGTGGAGGGAGCAGAAGAACCATCGCCTTGAGACGATAAATGATGATACACGTAACATAACATCTTGAGCAAACACATGATTCATTTTGCAGTACATATTTTTGTCCGTTATATTTTATATCGGTCGAATGTTCCGAGCTGGATAGGCTAGGTAGTGTTACTCAAGGATCAACTTACTATTGAAAAATAAAATAGGTAAAATGTGGTACAAAGTTTTAAATGGGGTAAAATTGATTAAAATTTCTTAAATGAGGCAATCCCTGTCAAAAATGACAAAAGATGGGATAAAAAAGTAGATTTTTTTTTCCATACGCCTCCCAGCTGGGAGCCAGGTTCCATTATGTCATCTTGGGCGAAGTTAATTGTTGCTTCTTACTTGGCATATATGCAGCAAACTATCGTCGTGAAGACTTGGTAAAAGAACTAGCTAGCTTCTAGTAAACCACTGAAGTTGTCGAGTTGCCAAGTGTGTTTATCTCCTATGCTTTTAAAAAACTATGCCTCGACAGTCACAAGAAACTCTCCAACGAATCAAATGCAAGTACAATGCCTGATCATAAAATACAAGTAGAATGCCAGACCATAACTATTCTTCTTGCTGTGCAAACCCCAACAAGAAACCCCAACAAGAACCAGCTCAATTTTTTAGAAGGTCCAAGAACGAGATTAACCACTGGAGCAACAAGAATTATACCTTCTTCTTGGCTCTTGGTGCGTGTCTCCACACTCTCTTCTCCCACTATAAATTCTGCCGGTCATTACACAGCATCGACAGCTACTAGCTAGGATCACCGCTGCCAAGATCTCAGTTATAATTACGTCAATGGCGTGTCCACCACACGCCATCGTCATCCCCTACCCGGCGCAGGGCCATGTCATCCCACTCATGGAGGTCGCGCACGCGCTGGCTGACAGGGGCTTCAACGTCACCTTCGTCAACACCGAGTTCAACCACGCCCGTGTCGTCGCCGCCATGTCGAACGGTGCCGGCAGTGGGCTGGGCCGGATCCGGCTCGTGGAGGTGCCGGATGGCATGGCCCCTGGGGAGGACCGGAACCAGCTGGTGAGGCTGACCATACTCATGGCGGAGTTCATGGCGCCGCGGGTGGAGGAGCTCATTCTCCGGAGCGGCGAGGACGGCGCGTGCCCGGGCAAGATCACGTGCATGGTGACGGACTACAACGTCGGGTATTGGGCGGTGGACATTGCGCGAAGGACAGGGATCCGGGTGGGGGCCGTTTGGCCGGCGTCGGCCGCCGTCATGGTCACCCTGCTGAGCTTCCCCAAGCTGATCGAGGACAACATCATCGATGCGGAAGATGGTAAACTGACCGAGCAACTTGTTTGACTTCTCTTACATTATTTACTGACAAGTTCGTCTTTGCATGCAGGATCTACAGTGGGTGAGGGAACGTTCCAGCTGAGCCCCGACATGCCTGTCATGCACAGCGCCCACCTCGCATGGAACTGCATCGGCGACCACGACCAGCAGGCGACCCTCTACCGGCTCCTTGTCGACGGCGTTCGTGCAATGGAGCAGTGCGACTTCGTCATCTGCAACTCCTTCCAGGACGCGGAGCCGGCGTCTTTCAAGCTCTTCCCCAACGTCCTTCCCGTTGGCCCAATACTCACCGGCGAGCGCAGCGGCAAGGCCGTCGGCCACTTCTGGCAGCCGGAGGACGACGAGTGCATGTCCTGGCTCGACACGCAGCCGGAGAGATCCGTAGTGTACGTGGCCTTCGGCAGCTTCACCATGTTCGACCGGCGCCAGTTCGAGGAACTCGCGCTGGGGCTCGAGCTCTCGGGCCGGCCGTTCCTGTGGGTCGTGCGCCCGGACATCGGCCACGGCGCCGTCCACGACTACCCGGAGGGCTTCCTGGATCGCGTTTGCGGTGTCGGCGGCCAAGGCAAGCTCGTCTCCTGGTCACCGCAGCAGCGTGTGCTAGCGCACCCGGCGGTGGCGTGCTTCGTGTCGCACTGCGGGTGGAACTCCACCATGGAGGGCGTCCGGAACAGCGTGCCGTTCCTGGCCTGGCCCTACTTCGCCGACCAGTTCGTGAACCAGGTGTACATCTCCGACGTGTGGAAGGTCGGCCTCAAGGCCGTCGCCGACGACTCAGGAGTCATAACCAAGGAGCACATCGCCGGCAGGGTGGAGGAGCTGATGGGGGACGCCGGCATGAGGGAGAGGGTGGAGGCCATGAAGAAGGCCGCGCACCAGAGCATTCAGGAAGGGGGCTCCTCGCACGGAAACTTTGATGCTTTCGCGGAGGCCATGAAGAATGCGGCGCCACAGGAAGTGAGCGTTCAGGACGGGGGCGCCTCACCCGGAAACTTCCATACTCTTGCGGACGGCATGAAGGCATGATCATCTGCTGCTCGAGTGTATGTGTGGTAGTGTGCAATTTTGTGTTCACACAAAGAATAAAAATGGTTTAACCATCACCATTTGCCTTTATATTTGCCGCTGTTGTCTTTGTGAGTTACTTCGGGACGGAGGGTAACATAAGACGATTTTTGACACTGTCGGACTCTAAACACATCTTACAAAAAGTTACCTGAGAATTTTGGATGCGTCCGTAGATAACATGATGAAGAGCAGCAACATACGTAGCCCCAAGGCCAAGACAGGGAGGCCGCGGCGAGGACTTGCCAGGAACTAAACGGAGGCAGGATGTCAGCCACTTCCTATTCTACGCTTAAAGCACAAGTTATAGCTGTAACGGTACACAGCGCACACACCACCTAATCGCTTGCGTAGTGAGCCGGCCCATGCGGAATTTTTTCCGCTGGTTTTTGGAAGGTTCCCCCAGTTTTCTGGTGCGGTTTTTTCTGTGGTTTATTTTAGAACGGTTTCTATTCGGTTTTCCTTTTTCTTTTTCTTCTTTTTTTCTTCTCTTAATTCGTGATTTTTTTCAAATTCATGATATATTCTCAAATTCATGAGCCTTTTTTATAACCTAAAATTACTTTTAAATTTATGAACTTTTTTTAAATCCACAACTCCTTTCCAAATCTGTGAGTATCTTTTAAATCCGCAAACTTTTTTGAAATGAATGAACTTTTTAAAATCCACAACTCTTTTCCAAATCCGTGGTTTTTTCAGTGGTGAACTACTAAAACAGTAAAGATACGATAAACTAGCCATGTTGAATCAATGTGAAGTGGCAGCCCATTAAATAAGCAGATTTATTTTTGATCAAGATTGCTTTTCACACAAAAACTTGACAGGAAGGGGAAGGAAGGAGGGGAGGGTCCGAGATGCTGCTGCTCCTGCTACTGCAAGCTTCTGGTCCTCTATAGGGAGGTCGGGGCGCCGCATCGGAAGGCCGGCAATAGGGCGCAGGTGGAGCCCATGATGGCCCTCGCGGGTACATACAAGAAACTGAGTTACATCAGTTTTAAGTGACCAGAAGAATAGCTATTAATCAGCCGTCTCCTCCGAATGAACACAGGAAATCGCAGCAGAGGTCACCCTGGAAGAAGAACAGGGCATGAAAAACAAATGTAAGGCAGTAGCTAGGTGGGCCTCTGCATCAGGTATATAGACATATAGTATTATTATGATAGACAGAACAACCAACATATATTATTATAATCGACAAATCGCGTTCAAGCAATTAAGTAGTGCTGCGACACTAACAATGACTAATACCCTACATTGACGACTGAGTTATGACTTATGAATCCATGGTTGGCATATGTATAGGACTGACTTGTGCAAGCCAAAGATTATGTCACAACATGAGAACTTGGCCACATGCACCACACTCGGAGCAAGGTAATTTCCACCAGCCACAACTAGACCAGAGAAATATATCTGCTCATCAACAAGTCAAAGATTATGCCACAACTTAAAAAGAACTTGGCCACACTTGCAGCAAAGTAATTTCCACCAACCACAACTAGAGAAATATATCTGCACATCGACATCACAGCTAGCTTTCATTGTCCTAGATTGCCGCCGCAGGTCCACCATCGTTCATGATCTCCACAACTTCCATGAAATCGGAGTTCGCCACTAGCTTCTTGAGTGATCTCCACAATCTAACAATGACGATTGACTTAGGACTTCTGAGGCCATGGTTGACATATGTATATGACTGACTTTGTTCAAGTCAAAGATTATGTCACAACTTCAGAAGAACTTGGCCACTCACTTGCAGCAAGGTAATTTCCACCAACCACAACAAGAGAAATATCTGCACACCGACATCACAGCAGCTTTCATTGACCTTGACTTTGCAATGTAAGACTGCTTTGCTTCTAGCTCAATCCACACGTGCTTCATATGAGGACAACAAAAGTATGATCCAAAGAAGCAATATTTTGCTGTGCACAATACAATACTGCAGGAGTTGGTCAGGGGATGCTTTTCCAGAGAATCTGACCAACTGCAGCAAAATACTGCCAAATAGTAGACGGCAAGCTTGCTTATGTGATTATGCCTCTCCATCTTTCTTCATTTTGTCCAGATACTTCTGTTCATCAGGAGCCATGAGAAGCATCAAGCGTCTCTCCTTGCTCCAACATCTCCTCTTCTTCCTCGTCCTTGATCTTTCAGAGCTTGCTACCGGGCAACAAGACCAATTCGTCTACTCCGGTTTCGCAGGCACCAACCTCGCCCTCGACGGCACCGCCACCATCACACCAGACAGCCTGCTTGAGCTGACAAATGGCACCTTTCGTCTCAGAGGCCATGCTTTCCACCCGACTCCATTCCACTTCGGCAAGGCGCCCAACGGGACAGCGGATCAGGCTCAGTCCTTTGCTGTCTCGTACGTGTTTGCTATCTACTGCGTCCAGGCCCAGACCTGCGGCCACGGCATGGCCTCCATCATCGCCGCGAGCAGCAACTTCTCCGACACCATGCCCACCCAGTACCTGGGGCTCATCAACGACCACAACAACGGCAACCCAGCCAACCGCTTCTTCGCCGTCGAGCTCGACACCAACTGGAACGACGAGTTCAAGGACATTGACAACAACCATGTCGGGATCGACATCAACAACCTCGTCTCCGTGAACTCCAGCAGCGCCGGCTACTACGACGACCGCGACGAGGGTAACTTCCAAAACCTGACACTCGCAAGCTACAAAATGATGCAGGTGTGGGTGGAGTATGACGGAGGTCGCAGGCAGATCAGTGTGAGCTTGGCTCCCGTAAACATGGCCAAACCCACCAAACCACTGCTCTCCACCACCTACAACCTCTCAACGGTGCTCCCAGACATGGTTTACGTCGGCTTCTCCGCCTCGACAGGCTCATTCGACTCGCGGCAGTATGTGCTTGGTTGGAGCTTCGGCATCAACAGGCCTGCTCCGGCAATCGACATCACCAAGCTGCCCAAGCTGCCTCATCAAGGCCCCAAGGCTAGATCCAAGGTACTGGAAACCGTACTGCCAATAGTTTCTGCGGCATTTGTTCTTGCTGTGGGCACCACCGCCATTCTTCTTGTCCGAAGGCGGCTAAGGTATGCCGAGCTTAGAGAAGATTGGGAAACTGAATTTGGGCCCCATAGGTTTTCATACAAGGACTTGTTTCACGCCACCGAGGGATTTAAGAACAAGAATCTACTGGGGATTGGAGGATTTGGAAAGGTGTACAAGGGGGTGCTTCCAAAGTCGAAAGTGGAGATTGCTGTGAAAAGGATCTCCCACGACTCTAAGCAGGGGATGAAGGAATTTGTGGCAGAGGTTGCGAGCATCGGCCGCCTCCAGCACCGCAATATCGTGCAGTTGCATGGCTACTGCCGTCGCAAGGCTGAGCTTCTTTTGGTGTATGAATACCTGTCGAATGGAAGCCTCGACAAGTACCTGTATGATCAGGAGAAGAAGCCTACTTTAACCTGGGCCCAGAGATACAAAATCATCAAAGACATTGCGTCTGCCTTGCTCTACCTTCACCAGGAATGGGAGAAAGTTGTGTTGCATCGAGACATCAAGCCAAGCAACGTGCTCCTCGATGATGGACTGAACGGGCGGCTGGGTGATTTCGGCTTGGCAAGGTTATATGACCACGAGACTGGACCTCAAACCACACATGTTGTTGGGACCATTGGATACCTAGCTCCTGAGCTAGCACACACCAACAAAGCAACCCCACTTAGTGATGTGTTTTCCTTTGGCATGTTTGTTCTTGAGGTCACTTGTGGGCGAAAGCCCATTGAGCCAGCATCACAAGGCAACCAACTCACCTTGGTCAGATGGGTGATTGACCATTGGCACCAAGGAATTCTCACAGATGCAGTGGATACCAAGCTCCGAGGTGCCTACAATGTTGATGAGGCATGCCTAGCTCTGAAGTTAGGATTGCTGTGCTCACACCCATTGATCAATTTAAGGCCCAACATGAGGCAGGTTCTGCGGTATCTCAATGGTGATATGCCACCACCAGATCTGAATCTGACACACATGAGCTTCAACATTCCATCCCTGATGCAGAATGAAGTTTCAATAGATGACTTGCGTGCAGCCTTGATGGTGTAAATTCCACTTTCTTATTCCAATTTAGATGCACATTTGTCCAAACGCTACCATTTGTCCAATGTATTTACATGTGGAAGACCTATATAGAGAATTATTCTTGGTTAGTATGAAAAGCTCTTATTTTGTATGGTTTATCATAGCCTGTAAGAACAAGACCTAGATATGTAGGGCGTGTTCAGGAGAACACAACTACACAAGTATTTACATGTGTCCTGCAAGGCGCTATGCACTTGTTGGGAGTAGCATGGTGCCTACCCCTTAGGGTATGTGCAATGGTAGAGAAGACAATATTCCCTAAACCCACCACAACGGTGGCCGGGTCGTGCTCAACAAGTGGAACCCATGCCTTCAAGTGTTGTGCCACTTAATGAACGCATACATGCCTCCAACACGAACTCATATACACACTTGTTCGATAAGTGGTCTTTGCTTTGAGCGACCAGAGCATAGTGGGCTTTTTGCAAAGGCATGTATCCGGTTGGAGCAAGCAGCCAAGGAGATGTTTACCCCAGATGGTGATGGTTTAGTCTTCGGATCCGCCCTCCAATACCTTAGGATGTACTCTTTTCGTCGAACCATGCCATTTTAATCTTTGTACGTGTGAGTTTGTCATGGTGCGGTGGTGAAGTACTCCCCACTAATGCCAAGAGGTTCTCTGCATTGCACCTCTGCAAGAATAAGGCTTGCCTTGTATAATCCTTTCTCCCACCTCACCTCGTGCGGAAGCTTCTAGAACTGGGTTTGTCTTTTTTTTTTTACGGCTGAGTTTGTCTTTGTTTGGACTCTGTGCATCTTGTTCTGTACAGACAGGGTGTGAACTCTATGCAGTCATATCGCCTCGATGCAACGTTGGAGTCAATAAAGCTCCCATTGAGAAAAGGGTTGTCCTACAACAGTTCCTGACAATGCCCAATTTAGAATGCTACATACTCCTAGACGTCTGCCTTATGCACGTGTAGCCATGGAAAGCTACATAGACGACTGACTTGTGAGGCCATGTGCAGTAGTCAACATGGAAAAGCAAGGCCGACGCACATGAGATAAATTATGAAGGCATGCGTAGCTGCAAATAAATTATAGCCGCAGAGCAAAGATTTTTCCACTACTTACCTAACCATGTATCCTGAAAGTCGGATTCCCTCCATGGTAGGTAATCTTTACACATCACAAACTGAAGCTATGATGTTAAGTTGACTGCACGCATTTATCTAGAGTAGTAATCATAAATAACTGTATCATAAGGAAAACATGATTAAAATAAAATTCTATTCTGATTTATGCTACAGGCTGTGTAAATTTGGGTGTCAGTTCTTTCCAGGAAACAGTAAAATATTTATTGTTTAATTATACAAATCAGAAGAAAAAAACATGGTAGCAGCCATTATAGACGTACTGAAATGACACTGCATAACAATGACCAATGTGGAAAGCTACATGGACGACTGACTTTTCAAGTCATGCATGCATGTGTAACCACCGAAAGCTACATATAAAATAGACTTGTGAAGCTATGTGTAGTGGAGAATATGGGAAAGTAAGGACGACTGACTTTTGCACTGAAGTCATGAGATGAGTGGCTAAGAATTTCCTACCCTGCAAATAAATTACAACCATGAGGAAAGGATTGTGCACTGAAGTCATGCCTATCATGTTTTTTCAAAACATGTTCTTAGTATAAAATACCAAAACTATCAATGTCAGACAACGATGCCTGTGGAAAAGAGAGGGCAGGATAACAACTTTTACCTCACTGCAAATTAAGTTAAATAGCATCGCAGTCTGCTCCTGCAAGCACAAAGAAGCACCCATCTCACATGAAGTTCCTCTTCCTCTGTTTCCTCCTCTGCTCTGGCCTCGAGCTTGCGTTTTTCACTGCAGCAAGTGATGACCAACTCTTGTACCATGGCTTCACAGCCGGTACCAACCTCACCGTCGACGAGGCTGCTTCAGTCACGTCGAACGGACTCCTTGAACTAACCAATGGCTCGCTTGGTTGCAAAGGTCATGCGTTCTACCCAACTCCATTGCACTTCCGCAAATCGCATGATGATACCGTGAAATCTTTCTCAGTCGCCTTCGTGTTTGCCATCCACTCTAGCTACCCAATCATGAGCCGACAGGGCTTGGCTTTCGTCGTTGCCCCAAGCATGAACTTCTCAACTGCATTGGCCAATCAATACTTGGGCCTCATGAACTCCCAGAACAACGGCAACTTGAGCAACCACATCTTCGCCATCGAGCTAGACACCGTCCTAAACATCGAGTTCAAAGACATCAACACCAACCATGTAGGTATTGACATCAACAGCCTCCAGTCTTTAGAGTCCAACCCTGCAGGATACTATGATGATAGGAATGGTACCTTCCAAGACATGGTTCTTGCTAGCGGTGATGCAATTCAAGTGTGGGTCGACTACAATGGTGAAGCCAAGAAAATCAGTGTGACCATGGCTCCCCTTCAAATGGCGAAACCTACAAGGCCACTCATCTCGACAGATTATGACCTCTCAAGTGTGTTACAAGATCCATCCTACATCGGCTTCTCATCTTCAGGTGGAGAGGTCGACTCAAGACATTATGTGCTTGGTTGGAGTTTTGGGATGAACAAACCAGCCCCACTGATCAATTCTGCGAAGCTGCCAAAGCTACCTCAGCCAAAGCATCAATCAAAGCTGCTGAAAATCATCCTACCTATAGCGAGTGCAATTTTCGTATTTGCTGTGGGTTCTATGGTCATTTTACTTGTGAGGAGAAAATTGAGGTATGCTGAGCTAAAAGAAGATTGGGAGATCGAGTTCGGGCCACATCGGTTCTCATACAAGGATTTGTTCCATGCCACAGAAGGATTTAAGAACAAACACCTACTTGGTGCAGGAGGGTTTGGGAAGGTATATAAAGGGACCCTTCCATCAACTAAACTAGAGGTTGCTGTGAAGAGGGTATCCCATGACTCCAGACAGGGCCTAAAGGAGTTTGTTGCTGAGGTTGTCAGCATTGGCCGCATCCGACATCGTAACCTTGTTCAGTTGCTTGGCTATTGTAGGAGAAAAGATGAACTCCTTTTGGTGTATGACTACATGTCAAATGGTAGCCTTGATAAGTATTTGTATTGTGATGATCAAATGCTTATACTAAACTGGGCTCAGAGGTTTCGGATAATAAAGGATATTGCATCAGGCTTGCTCTACCTCCATGAAAAATGGGAGAAAGTGGTCATCCACCGTGACATCAAAGCAAGCAACGTACTCCTTGATAGTGAAATGAATGGGAGGCTAGGTGACTTTGGCCTTGCAAGACTTTATGATCATGGAACTGATATGCAGACCACACATGTGGTTGGTACCATTGGGTACCTAGCCCCAGAACTGATATGCACAGGTAAGGCAACTCCTCTCACCGATGTGTTTGCCTTTGGGATTTTCCTTCTTGAGGTTGCCTGTGGGCAAAGGCCAGTTAACAGCAATGCACGAGGAGATCAACCTTTGTTAGCTGATTGGGTTCTTGAGCATTGGAATAAGGGATCACTGACTGAGGCAGTAGATACGAGGCTACAGAATGACTATAATGTTGACGAGGCATGCCTAGTGCTAAAGCTAGGACTACTATGTGCACACCCGTTTACCAATGCAAGGCCCAACATGCAGAGTATCATGCGGTACCTCGATGGCGATTTGCAACTCCCAGACTTGACAGATACAGACATGAGCTTCAGCCTGCTCTCTCAAATGCAGGGTCAAGGGTTTGACCGTTACGCATTGTCATATCTTTCAGTAAACACGAGCATTGGCACAATATCTGGTCTTTCAGGAGGAAGATGATACCAATGTTGGTTGATGTTATCATATATGTGAGCTTGCATGCCACATTTTGTTTACTACCAAGTCATGTAATGTTTGGGGCTAGGTTAGACTTCTCAGAGGCTTTTCTTATTGTGAGAGTAGTGCGTAATTGCTTTTCGAATAGGGTTTACAGCTCATAATTTTAATATCTAAATGAAGAAGCTACCAGCGTACTTGTGGGTTGATTTACATATGCATCATTCAATTGCTTATTACGTGGTGTCTCACAGCCCACAAATAAATACTATCTTTGTATTAATGGGTTGATCTACATGTATTATTCAGTTGCTTATTGCATGGTGTTTTACAGCTCACAAACATATATGTATATGACGTAGAAACTGTGGGAAGTGTATCTACCTCCCTGGAGGAGGCTGCGTTTATATATTTATTAGTTACAAACAGAGTAAAGGTAGGATTGCAGCCATCTCCACCATTAGAGATGACACACAACGATGAGGCGGCGATTCTGCAGCCTATCTTTCCTTCTCCAACAACCTAATGACGCCGCCGCCCCTTCGCAAGCTGCCCCCATCACACCTCCTTCCCTCCCGTCACCGCTCAGCAGCCCCACAATACCATCCCTCTATTGGGACCGAGTGTTACCACCCTGTGAGCTCGCCACCATGCCCGTTATTCTTTCCAGCCTGACTAGCCGTCGGTTGTGGACCCACGCAGTCCCTCCTCTCATCACCACCACTTATGCTGCCAAGCTGATGTGCGACGTCTAATCTCATCATGTATGATAAAGGCTACACAAGTGGAGTTCCAAACACTGCCCCCACTGATACGACCCTAGATGTAATTAATCTTTCAACCCCACCCATTTTTAACTCCAGCAGCAGGCAACTTTAAAACAAAATGAAAAGAGTCTACAGTACTTTATTTAGCTTATTAAGTGGCAACTTAGCAAGGACTGAAAATATAGTCTGGCTGGCTTCACAGAAATATTATACTATAACCACTACCTCAGACCAGTACGTAAATATGCCAATACATGTCAGTGTGCCAGACTAGAACAAAATCCAAAATGATTTCCATCAAATGTAAACCAAGACTAGAATAATTACCAGCTGACCTTGTCGGAGGTCATCTCCCTTTCTGAAAATTATCTTGGATGCTCCCCCATTCGCCGTCTTAAATGTAAGACGCGGTGGATTTCAAGGCACTCTTGAATATGGATGACTGTTAGGTGAACACTAGTAAGGATAAGTGTATGACTTAATAGTGAACGAATTGGCTGAAACGAAATTGCCAGATTAAATCAATTAAAGCACCTAGAATTCGAAACAAAATTAGCAAAAATAAGTCAATTAAAGCAACTAAGACAAGTTAATCCATACATATATGATCCATGTTTTTCTAGCATTCAACAGTAAACAGTGAGCAAATTAATGATGTAACAAGTATTGCCTCATCAAAGTTAGTATGCTCACTAACAACTACTGACAACACCTGCCCCAATTTCTCGACTATAAAAATTAGTATGAAACTAGCAATTTCAATATTTAATAAAGCAGAAATGGACAACAGATCATAACATGTGAGTTTTATATACAGTAGTTAAGTATAAAAAGAAATTGCTGATCATGATAACCAAATGCTGACTGAGTCATCATCACATCAATTGGTTCACACTTTCCATTTTCCAATCAATAATACAACAGCTTCTTTAGCCTCCCACACATTATCACAATACTAAAGATTACAAACTATATCAAGGTAATGTGGAGTCGACAGCTCGATATTATATAACAGGCTGCCTTGTCATTTAGCAATTAGATCAAGGAATGTGAAATGGAAATGCAGAAGTTACCACATAGATTCTTTTCAACACACATAAAGTTTGAAATGGTAGAAAAAAATAGTGACATTAGAAACCAATTTCCGGTGTCCTTTTTATTGATCACTGGACATGACCATATTATATTAATGAATTATTGGACTCGGTACGGCCCAGCATGCCTAGAAAGCACATTTCTCTGATGCACATACGAAATATGACAGTACAGAACATAAGCCGTGCTGAGATATAAGGATAACTAGATGTTTTGACTAACTTGGATATCACTCACTTGCACTGAACGGACAAACTTTGTAAGAGCTTTCTTCTCAGATACCAAAGAAAAACGGAAATTCCACAGCGGTTGCTTCTCCTCCACATGCATAATTCCCTGAATATCAATATTAGGTTACTCAACCTTTTCATGAGCATAATTCCTCCTATATGTAGGAATAGTTACCAGAGAAGCTACATGGGATTCAACAGATTAGTAAGGGCCAGTTTTTGCCACACACACACGCGCGCGCGCGCGCGCGTGCAAAATATCAACTGAAATGTATGAAAGCATGAACCATCAATTAGTTGCACAAATCAGTTAAACTGGACCAGATGAACATCGTATTTAGTATGAAAAGGCATACTTCCACTCAGAAAGATACTGATTATGTCGGTCTAGTTTTGCCAACAACATGTTCAGTACAGCTTTCAAATGATATAGCCTTCATGCTAGACGGGAATCAACCACTACACTCACGGTATAAGATGTTTAAATATTTTTCACAAACAGGTTAGGAAACTAGAAACATGATGAAGAATGAAAAAGAATGAAACACTCTGACGGTAAATCAGTTTCAACCTGGAAGACAACTCGCAATCAACAAATGTTCCAGCATCTCGCAATCCTCCTCAAATTTGTCCACGGCACTGAAGGCAATCCACGTGTTAACAAGCCTCTCACCTCGCTCCTTTGGAAATGTGAAGAGGGAGGTCAGAAGAGAGTGGAGATCTGGGGGCAGGGACATGAGGGGAGGAGAGGAACGAGTGAGTACCTCGAGAGGCGGAGGGGGGGAGGGGGGGGGGGGGTATGCGAAAGGTGAGGGCGGGGCGTGGGAGTCGCCGCCGTGCTTGCCCTGCTGATGCCGGTGGTCGACACGGCCACGGCCATGGCCGGCCGGCCGGCGAGGGGTGGTGATGAGTTCGTGACACTAGCTGTGCCGCCGGCAGCAGCAGCCGTCGCGAGGGAGTCCGGCTGGCTGAGGGTTGGCGCGGCGCGGTGGCGGTGGCGATCCGGCCGGCCGGCCGCCTCGTCGTCTTCACTCTGCTTTTTTTTTTCTTGGAGCTAATCGTCTTCACTCTGCAGAGAGACAGAGATGCAAACCGGCTAGTGTAGCTGGGCTGGGCATGTAATTCGGCAGCATCAGAAAACAGAGCCCAGTAAGAATATGAGGCCAAGCCTACTTGCATCAAACTTATGCGGCGACTATATCTCGCCTAAAGCAAGTCGTACATTTTTTTTGAGACAAAGCAAACTGTAGATATGCCAAAATCACTAATTAAAGAGCACTTCTTCCAACGGTCGGCACCGGCGGTGAACCACCTTTTATTCGCAGATGATAGCTTGCTGTTTTTCAGGGTAAGTGTTGATGGAGCGGAAGCAGTATCAAACCTCACTAGTAGAAAAGGGGCAAATGGTCCAGGCCGGTCAAGCCCATTAGTCCTGGTTCAATCCAGAACCGGGACCAATGGGGGCATTGGACCCGGTTCGTGAGCCCCGGGGGCCGGTCGGGCCACGTGGGCCATTGGTCCCGGTTCGTCTGGACCTTTTGGTCCCGGTTGGTGGGACGAACCGGGACCAATGGGACTCGCTCCTGGCCCACCATCATTGGTCCCGGTTGGTGGCATATGAACCGGGACTAAAAGGTTGGTCCTCGTTGCGGCCAGAGTTTAGTCCCACCTCGCCAACCGAAGGGGGCTCAGACCGGTTTATAAGCCCCTCCCTCTCTACCTTGTTGACCTCCTCTCAAAATGAAAATAGATGCCCTTATACAGGAAATTTAACCTAAATTCATACTGAATTTCTCTGAAGTTAGTAGAAATTTATTATGAAATTAGGTTGAATTTTCTCTATAAGCGCATCTATGCTCATTTCTGAGTAGTTTTTTATATAGTTTTTTTTCTTTTCTGCTATATTTATTTTTTTCCTTTTTATTTCTGAGTTGTAATAAGTCATTAAAAATAAGCATATATGCTCATTTTTTAGTAAAGTTAATCACCACTATTTTTTCTTCTATTTATTTCTGAATTGTAATAAGTCATTAAAAATAAGCATCTATGCTTATTTTTTAGTAAAGTTAATCACAACTATTTTTTCTTCTATTTATTTCTGAGTAGTTTTTTATATAGTTTTTTTCTTTTTCTGCTATTTTTATTTTTTTCTTTTTATTTCTGAGTTGTAATAAGTCATTAAAAATAAGCATCTATGCTCATTTTTTAGTAAAGTTAATCACAACTATTTTTTCTTCTATTTATTTCTGAATTGTAATAAGTCATTAAAAATAAGCATCTATGCTCATTTTTTTATAAAGTTAATCACAACTATTTTTTATTCTATTTATTTCTGAGTAGTTTTTTATACAGTTTTTTTTCTTTTCTGTTATATTTATTATTTTTCTTTTTATTTCTGAGTTGTAATAAGTCATTAAAAATAAGCATCTATGCTCATTTTTTAGTAAAGTTAATCACAACTATTTTTTCTTCTATCTATTTCTGAATTGTAATAAGTCATTAAAAATAAGCATCTATGCTCATTTTTTTAGTAAAGTTAATCACAACTATTTTTTATTCTATTTATTTCTGAGTAGTTTTTTATATAGTTTTTTTCTTTTCTGCTATATTTATTTTTTTTTCTTTTTATTTCTGAGTTGTAATAAGTCATTAAAAATAAAAAAGAGGCGCAATGCACGTTAATTAGCTTCAAGCCTTTCGAAATAGTGTAAACTGCACTGCACACAACACCGTGCAGTCTACCCTAATCCTCAAGGTTTGAAGCTAAACAACGTGCAGGTGAGCATTGAGCCTCTTCTTCATCGTCTCTGCACTCAGGGCTTATAAACCGCTGCGAGTGCCTCTCGCTTGGCGAGGTGGGACTAATTAAAAATAGCTGTAGAAAGAGGTGCATTGGAACCGGTTGGTGGCACCAACTGGTACCAATCCCGCTCTTTGGTCCCGGTTGGTGGCACCAACCGGAACAAATGCCCCTCTTTTGTCCCGGTTGGAGCCACCAATCGGGACCAAAGGTCTTCGTTTCCCACCCTTTGGGCTGCCGAAAAGAGGCCTTTGGTCCCGGTTGGTGGCTCCAACCGGGATTAAAGGTAGCATTGGTCCCGGTTTGTGGCACGAACCGGGACCAAAGCCTTTGCTATATACTAAGTAGCACTGCCGCCTCGCCCCGACTTTGATCTCTCCTCAACGCTGCGCGCCGTCCCCCTGCCGCCACCTCGCCGTCGCCGCCCCGCCCCGACGCCGTCGCCGCCCGCCCTGCCGCCCCGGCCCGCGCGCCGTCGCCGCCCGCCCTGCCGCCCCGGCCCGCGCCGCCTCGACGCCGTCGCCGCTCCGCGCCGCACCTCGCCGTCGTCGTCGCCGTCGCCATCGCCGGCCGTGAGCAACTTTTTTTTTATTTTTGCTAGATTTTTTTAGATTTTTTTGTAGTTCATAGATTTTTTTGTTAGATTAGATTTGTAGTAATTTAGATATGTAGTTCATATTGTGTAATTTAGATTGTGTAATTAATTTGTTTATATTATGTTAGATTATTTTCTGTTAATACATTTTTTTGTTAGATTAGATGTGTAGTAATTTAGATATGTAGTTCATATTGTGTAATTTAGATTGTGTAATTAATTTGTTCATATTATGTTAGATTTTTTCTGTTAATAGATTTTTTTGTTAGATTAGATGTGTAGTAATTTAGATATGTAGTTCATATTGTGTAATTTAGATTGTGTAATTAATTTGTTTATATTATGTTAGATTTTTTTTCTGTTAATAGATTCTTTTTGTGATATTATTGTTGAATATGCATGTTTGGTGATATTATTGTTAATAGATCTTTTTGTTAGATTAGATGTGGTGTAATTTAGATATGTGGTCCATATTGTGTAATTTAGATTGTGTAATTAATTTGTTCATTTTTAGTAAGTACTATTTTATTTTATTTATAGTAAGTGCTTCATATATATATAGTTGAACTAGCTAGTTGATTTAATAAACTAATTTATTTTACTACATATAGAAGTAGTTTGTTTTTAGTAAGTACTAATTTATTTATTTATAGTAATTGCTTAGTAGTACTATGTTTTTCAACAGATAATCCCGAATGATTGTGTGCCTCATCTGATGTATACGCACAGTACCCTTCATGTTTTGAACATACAACCAGGTCTTCCTACGAATCTCAACTGTCCATACCGGGTTTCTAAAAGAAGTGGAGACATGACAATCAAAGAATGAAAAAAATGTATGGACAGTCGTAAGGAGCTTCTTGGAAGCAGAAGGCAGCGAAGGGCAAGAATTGGAGACAGGATGATTACCATTCTTCATAATGGAGAGTCAGGGTCTATATTGTTTTATGCTATTTTACCTTAAGGGTGTTTTAGGTCCTACCTGATACTGATGATAATGTGCTAAGAACAATTATGTAGGGTTGGGTTCGATGACTATAAGGATGATGATCGTATGACTTATTATTAATAACGAGTAGAAGTTTGTATGATGATGCATGATTAGTAGAACTTGTTATTATATATGATGATGTATGATGCGAGCATGCATGAGTTGTTATATCAGCGGGTGAAATGAACATAGCAGCAGCGTTGGTAAACCAAGGACGAAGATATAAGAGAGGACACTTCTCTCTATTAGCTAGCTAATAACAACCTAAAAATAACACCCAAAACCCCTAAAGCAGCCACTTTTCTAAAAAAACATGGAATTTTGGTCCCGGTTGGTGCCACCAACCGGGACCAAAGGCCCCCCTGACTGGGCATGGCGGACCGGCCACGTGGAGGCACATCTGTCCCGGTTCGTGTTTGAACCGGGACTAATGGGTGGAGGTATTAGTAACGACTCATTAGTCTCGGTTCATGAACCGGGACTAAAGGCCCTTACGAACCGGGACTAATAGGTGTTTTTCTACTAGTGCCTATTGGACACATATTGTTTGGCATCTGGTCAAAGGATAAACAAGGATAAATTTTCAATTTTCTTTAGCAAGGGCTACCCAGAGATAGTACGTGATGCTGTCAAAGGCCACTTGCAGGTTCCTAATGAATCATTAAGCGACAGATATTTGGGCATGCCAACGGACGTGGATCACTCAAAGAAGGGTAGTTTTAAATATTTGAGTGACAGAGTTTGGGACAAGGTAAAGGGATGGATGAGCAAATGCCTGTCCGCGGGTGGAAAAGATGTGCTAATTAAATCGGTAGCCCAAGCTATCCCAGTGTTCTCTATGTCATGTTTTAAACTCCCGAGAGGCCGGCTTATATGATCATATCAAATCCATCATCAGGAAATTTGGGTGGGGCTGCAAGCAGGGAGAACGCAAGTCGGCTAGGGTGTCATGGGATGTGATGACACGCCCGAAACACCTAGGCGGGCTAGGCTTCAGGGATCTTGAGATTTTCAACCTATCTTTATTGGCTCGTCGAGCTTGGAGACTCTTGCAAGAACTGATGAGTTTGAGTGCAAGAATATTGAGGGCTGCATACTACCCTGACATGACGATCCTAAACGCGGAGTTGGGGTCTAGACCGTCTCAGATTTGGCGAGCTATACTGGAGGGGCGGGATTTGTTGAAGCAGGGACTCATTCGCCGGATTGGTAATGGTCAAACAACGGAGATATGGAGCGATAACTGGATACCGAAGGAGATGACGCCACGACCCATCACATCACTGGTTGTTAATCCTCCGAGGTATGTTTCGGAGTTGCTCTCCCCGGCAACAGCCTCCTGGAATGAGGCTATAGTACAGACAGTGTTCCTACCCATAGATGTTGATGCTATCTTAAAGATCCCGGTATGTACTCGCAATGTAGAGGACTTTTGAGCTTGGTATCCGGACAAGAAAGGCAAGTTCAGTGTTAGTTCAGCCTATAAGTTTTTGCTTAAGACAAAAATGCAGAGGGATGAGTGGCTGAAAGGAAGCAGTGGATCATCTCATACCGAAAAAGATGAAAAAGCTTGGACATCCTTGTGGAAACTTAAAATCCCGTCGAAGGTGAGGATCTTCCTTTGGAGGCTTGCTCATCACTCACTCCCCACAACAGATGTCTTGAAGAGACGAAACATGTCAGACAGAGATGTATGCCCGCTCTGTGGATGCGAGGATTCATGGCGACATGCGTTGGTTGCATGCACGATGTCCCGTTGCGTGTGGGCGCTTTCAGATGAAAATCTGGTGTCACTCATGTCTGAGAATGAGGAATCCAACGCAAGAATATGGCTGTTTGAACTTAATGAGAGACTGGACCATGCTAGCTTTACAAGGATGGTCATCACGCTATGGTCCATATGGTATGCCAGGAGGAAGGCTATCTATGAATCGATTTTTCAGAGCCCCCAACATACGGTGTCTTTTATCAATAATTACATTGACGAGTTGGGACATATGTGTTGGGGAACGTAGCAGAAATTCAAAATTTTCTTACATGTCACCAAGATCTATCTATGGAGAAACCAACAACGAGGGGAAGGAGAGTGCATCTACATACCCTTGTAGATCGCTAAGCGGAAGCGTTCAAGAGAACGGGGTTGAAGGAGTCGTACTCGTCGTGATCCAAATCACCGGAGATCCTAGTGCTGAACGGACGGCACCTCCGCGTTCAACACACGTACAGCTCGGTGACGTCTCCCACGCCTTGATCCAGCAAGGAGAGAGGGAGAGGTTGAGGAAGACTCCACCCAGCAGCAGCACAACGGCGTGGTGGTGATGGAGGAGCGTGGTAGTCCAGCAGGGCTTCGCCAAGCACCGCGGGAGAGGAGGAGTAAGAGAGGTAGGGCTGCGCCAATAGAGGGAGAAACTCCTGTGTTGGGCAGCTCGCAGGCCTCAAGTATTTATAGGGGGAGGGGAGGGGGCTGCGCCCCCTCTAGGGTTCCCTCCCCAAGGGTGGCGGCAGCCCCCAGATGCCATCTGGGTGGCGGCCAGAGGGGGAGAGAGGGGAGGCGCGCCTGGGGTGGGCCTTAGGGCCCATCTGCCCTAGGGTTTGCCCCCTCCCACTCTCCCTTGCGCCTTGGGCCCCTTGTGGGGGGCGCACCAGCCCACCTGGGGCTGGTTCCCTCCCACACTTGGCCCATGCAGCCCTCCGGGGTTGGTGGCCCCACTTGGTGGACCCCCGGGACCCTCCCGGTGGTCCCGGTACTTTAACGGAAAAACCCGAAACTTTTCCGGTGACCAAAACAGGACTTCCCATATATAAATCTTTACCTCCGGACCATTCCAGAACTCCTCGTGACGTCCGAGATCTCATCCGGGACTCCGAACAACATTCGGTAACCACATACAAACTTCCTTTATAACCCTAGCGTCATCGAACCTTAAGTGTGTAGACCCTACGGGTTCGGGAACCATGCAGACATGACCGAGACGTTCTCCGGTCAATAACCAACAGCGGGATCTGGATACCCATGTTGGCTCCCACATGTTCCACGATGATCTCATCGGATGAACCACGATGTCAAGGACTCAATCGATCCCGTATACAATTCCCTTTGTCTAGCGGTATTGTACTTGCCCGAGATTCGATCGTCGGTATGCCGATACCTTGTTCAATCTCGTTACCGGCAAGTCTCTTTACTCGTTCCGTAACACATCATCCCGTGATCAACCCCTTGGTCACATTGTGCACATTATGATGATGTCCTACCGAGTGGGCCCAGAGATACCTCTCCGTTTACACGGAGTGACAAATCCCAGTCTCGATTCGTGCCAACCCAACAGACACTTTCGGAGATACCTGTAGTGCACCTTTATAGCCACCCAGTTACGTTGTGACGTTTGGTACACCCAAAGCATTCCTACGGTATCCGGGAGTTGCACAATCTCATGGTCTAAGGAAAAGATACTTGACATTAGAAAAGCTTTAGCATACGAACTACGATCTTTGTGCTAGGCTTAGGATTGGGTCTTGTCCATCACATCATTCTTCTAATGATGTGATCCCGTTATCAACGACATCCAATGTCCATGGTTAGGAAACCGTAACCATCTATTGATCAACGAGCTAGTCAATAGAGGCTTACTAGGGACATGGTGTTGTCTATGTACCCACACATGTATCTGAGTTTCCTATCAATACAATTATAGCATGGATAATAAACGATTATCATGAACAAGGAAATATAATAATAACTAATTTATTATTGCCTCTAGGGCATATTTCCAACAGTCTCCCACTTGCACTAGAGTCAATAATCTAGTTCACATCGCCATGTGATCAACACTGATAGGTCACATCGCCATGTGACCAACATCCAAAGAGTTTACTAGTGTCTTAAACTAGTTCACATCACCATGTGATTAAGTCTCAATGAGTTCTGGGTTTGATCATGTTTTGCTTGTAAGAGAAGTTTTAGTCAACGGGTCTGCAACATTCAGATCCGTATGTACTTCGCAAATCTCTAAGTCATATTGTAAATGCTGCTTCTACGCTCCACTTGAAGCTATTCCAAATGGTTGCTCCACTATACGTATCCGGTTTGCTACTCAGAGTCACTCGGATAGGTGTTAAAGCTTGCATCGACGTAACCCTTTACGCCGAACTCTTTATCACCTCCATAATCGAGAAACATATCCTTATTTACTTCAAGGACAATTTTGACCGCTGTCCAATGATCCATTCCTGGATCATTCTTGTACCCCTTGACTGACTCATGGCAAGGCACACTTCCAGTGCGGTACACAGCATAGCATACTATAGAGCCTACGTCTAAAGCATAGGGGACGACCTTCATCCTTTCTCTCTTTTCTGCCGTGGTCGAGCTTTAAGTCTTAACTTCATACCTTACATCTCAGGCAAGAACACCTTCTTTGACTGATCCATCTTGAACACCTTCAAGATCATGTCAAGGTATATGCTCATTTGAAAGTACCATTAAGCGGTTTTGATCTATCCTCATAGATCTTGATGCTCAATGTTCAAGTAGCTTAATCCAGGTTTTCACTTGAAAAACACTTTTCAGATAACCCTATATGCTTTACAGAAAATTCTACATCATTTCTGATCATCAATATGTCAATGACATATACTCATCAGAAATTCTATAGTGCTCCCACTCACTTCTTTGGAAATACAAGTTTCTCATAAACTTTGTATAAACCCAAAATCTTTGATCATCTTATCAAAGTACATATTCCAACTCCGAGATGCTTACTCCAGTCCTTAGAAGGATCGCTGGAGCTAGCATACCTTTTAGCATCCTTAGGATCGACAAAACCTTTCTGATTGTATCACATACAACCTTTCCTTACGAAAACTGGTAAGGAAACTTGTTTTGACATCCATTTGCCAGATTTCATAAATGCAGCTTGTGCTAACATGATTCCGACGGACTTCAAGCATCGCTACAGATGAGAAAATCTCATCATAGTCAACTCCTTGAACTTGTGAAAAACTCTTCGCCACAAGTCGAGCTTCATAGACGGTGACGTTACCGTCCACGCCCGTCTTCTTCTTAAAGATCCATTTATCTCAATGGCTTGCCAATCATCGGGCAAGTCCACCAAAGTCCATGCTTTGTTATGATACATGGATCCTATCTCGGATTTCATGGCTTCTAACCATTTGTCGGAATATGGGCCCACCATCGCTTCTCCATAGCTCGTAGGTTCATTGTTGTATAGCAACATGACCTTCAAGACAGGATCATCGTACCACTCTGAAGCAGTACGCGTCCTTGTCACCCTACGAGGTTCGGTAGTGACTTGATCTGAAGCTTCATGATCACTATCATAAGCTTCCACTTCAATTGGTGTAGGTGCCACAGGAACAACTTCCTATGCCCTGCTACACACTTGTTGAAGTGACGGTTCAATAACCTCATCAAGTCTCCACTATCCTCCCACTCAATTCTCGAGACAAACCTTTCCTCGAGAAAGGACCCGATTCAAGAAACAATCTCTATTGCTTTTGGATCTGAATTAGGAGGTATACCCAACTATTTTGGGTGTCCTATGAAGATGCATTTTATCCGCTTTGGGTTCGGGCTTATCAACCTGAAACTTTTTCACATAAGCGTCGCAGCCCCAAACCTTTAAGAAACGACAACTTAGGTTTCTCCAAACCATAGTTCAAACGGTGTCGTCTCAACGGAATTACGTGGTGCCCTATTTAAAGTGAGTGCGGTTGTCTCTAACGCCTAACCCATGAACGATAGTGGTAATTCGATAAGAGACATCATGGTACGCACCATATCCAATAGGGTGCAACTATGATGTTCGGACACACCATCACACTATGGTGTTCCAGGCGGTATTAATTGTGAAACAATTTCCACAATGTCTTAATTGTGTGCCAAAACTCGTAACTCAGATATTCATCTCTATGATCATATCATAGACATTTTATCCTCTTGTCACGAAGATCTTAAACTTCACTCTGAAATTACTTGAACCATTCAATAATTCAGACTTGTGTTTCATCAAGTAAATATACTCAACATCTACTCGAATCATCTGTGAAGTAAGAACATAACGATATTCACTGCATGCCTCAGCACTCATTGGACTTCCCACATCAAAATGTGTTACTTCCAACAAGTTGCTATCTTGTTCCATTTTACTGAAAACAAGGCTTTTCAGTCATCTTGCCCATGTGGTATGATTTGCATATCTCAAGTGATTCAAAATCAAGTGAGTCCAAACGATCCATCTGCATGGAGTTTCTTCATGTGTATACACCAATAGACATGGTTCGCATGTCTCAATCTTTTCAAAAACGAGTGAGTCCAAAGATCCATCAACATGGACTTCTTCATGCGTTTTATACCAATATGACTTACATGGCAGTGCCACAAGTAAGTGGTACTATCATTACTATCTTATATCTTTTGGCATGAAAATGTGTATCACTACGATCGAGATTCAATAAACCATTCCTTTAGTTGCAAGACCATTGAAGGTATTATTCAAATAAATAGAGTAACCATTATTCTCCTTAAATGAATAACCGTATTGCGATAGACATAATCCAATCATGTCTATGCTCAACGCAAACACCAAAAGACAATTATTTAGGTTTAATACTAATCTTGATGGTAGAGGGAGCGTGCGATGTTTGATCACATCAAACTTGGAAACACTTCGAACACGTATCATCAGCTCACCTTTAGCTAGTCTCCGTTTATTCCGTAGCTTTTATTTCGAGTTACTAACACTTAGCAACCGAACCGGTATCTAATACCCAGGTGCTACTAGGAGTACTAGTAAAGTACACATTAACATAATGTATATCCAATATACTTCTATCGACCTTGCCTGCCTTCTTATCTACCAAGTATCTAGGGTGGTTCTGCTTCAGTGTCTGTTCCTCTCATTACAGAAGCACTTAGTCTCGGGTTTGGGTTCAACTTTGGGTTTCTTCACTGGAGCAGCAACTGATTTGCCGTTTCAGGAAGTACCCCTTCTTGCCCTTGCCCTTCTTGGAACTAGTGGTTTCACTAACCATCAACAATTGATGCTCCTTCTTGATTTCTACTTTCGCGGTGTCAAACATCGCGAATACCTCAAGGATCATCATATCTATCCCTGATAGTTTATAGTTCATCACGAAGCTCTAGCAGCTTGGTGGCAATGACTTTTGAGAAACATCACTATCTCATCTGGAAGATCAACTCCCACTCGATTCAAGTGATTGTTGTACTCAGACAATCTGAGCACAAGCTCAACGATTGAGCTTTTCTCCCTTAGTTTGCTGGCTAGAAAACTCGTCGGAGGTCTTATACCTCTTGACGTGGGCACGAGCCTGAAATCCCAATTTCAGCCCTCGAAACATCTCATATGTTCTGCGACGTTTCGAAAAACGTCTTTGGTGCCTCAACTCTAAACCGTTTAACTGAACTATCACGTAGTTATCAAAACGTGTATGTCTGATGTTCGTAACATCCACAGACGACGTTTGGGGTTCAGCACACTGAGCGGTGCATTAAGGACATAAGCTCTACTGTCCGCATAATTGCTACTGTCAACTTTCAACTATATTTTCTCTAGGAACATATCTAAACAGTGGAACTAAAGCGCAAGCTTATGACATAATTTGCAAAGGGCTTTTGACTATGTTCAGGATAATTAAGTTCATCTAATGAACTCCCACTCAGATAGACATCCCTCTAGTCATCTAAGTGATTACATGATCCGAGTCAACTAGGCCGTGTCCGATCATCACTTGAGATGGACTAGTCATCATCGGTGAACATCTTCATGTTGATCGTATCTACTATACGACTCATGCTCGACCTTTCGGTCTCTTGTGTTCTGAGGCCATGTCTGTACATGCTAGGCTCGTCAAGTCAACCTAAGTGTTTCGCGTGTGTAAATCTGTCTTACACCTGTTGTATGTGAACGTAAGAATCCATCACACCCGATCATCACGTGGTGCTTAGAAACGACGAACTTTCGCAACGGTGCACAGTTAGGGGGAACACTTTCTTGAAATTTTAATGAGGGATCATCTTATTTACTACCGTCGTTCTAAGCAAATAAGATGCATAAACATGATAAACATCACATGCAATCAAATAGTGACATGATATGGCCAATATCACATTGCTCCTTTTGATCTCCATCTTCGGGGCTCCATGATCATCATCGTCACCGGCATGACACCATGATCTCCATCATCATGATCTCCATCATCGTGTCTTCATGAAGTTGTCTCGCCAACTATTACTTCTACTACTATGGCTACCGGTTAGCAATAAAGTAAAGTAATTACATGGCGTTGTTTAATGACACGCAGGTCATACAATAAATTAAGACAACTCCTATGGCTCCTGCCGGTTGTCATACTCATCGACATGCAAGTCGTGATTCCTATTACAAGAACATGATCAATCTCATACATCACATATCATTCATCATATTCTTCTTGGCCATATCACATCACATAGCATACCCTGCAAAAACAAGTTAGACGTCCTCTAATTGTTGTTTGCATGTTTTACGTGGCTGCTATGGGTTTCTAGCAAGAACGTTTCTTACCTACGCAAAACCACAATGTGATATGCCAATTGCTATTTACCCTTCATAAGGACCCTTTTCATCGAATCCGTTCCGACTAAAGTGGGAGAGACTGGCACCCGCTAGCCACATTATGCACCAAGGACCCTTTTCATCGAATCCGTTCCGACTAAAGTGGGAGAGACTGGCACCCGCTAGCCACATTATGCACCAAGTGCATGTCAGTCGGTGGAACCTGTCTCACGTAAGAGTACGTGTAAGGTCGGTCCGGGCCGCTTCATCCCACAATACTGTCGAAACAAGATTGGACTAGTAACGGTAAGCATATTGAACAAAATCAACGCCCACAACTACTTTGTGTTCTACTCGTGCAAAGAATCTACGCAATAGACCTACCTCATGATGCCACTGTTGGCGAAGGTAGCAGAAATTCAAAATTTTCTTACGTGTCACCAAGATCTATCTATGGAGAAACCAGCAACGAGGGGAAGGTGAGTGCATCTACATACCCTTGTAGATTGCTAAGCGGAAGCATTCAAGAGAACGGGGTTGAAGGAGTCGTACTCGTCGTGATCCAAATCACCGGAGATCCTAGTGCCGAACGGACGGCACCTCCGCGTTCAACACACGTACAGCCCGGTGACGTCTCCCACGCCTTGATCCAGCAAGGAGAGAGGGAGAGGCTGAGGAAGACTCCATCCAGCAGCAGCACAATGGCGTGGTGGTGATGGAGGAGCGTGGTAGCCCAGCAGGGCTTCGCCAAGCACCGCGGGAGAGGAGGAGTAAGAGAGGTAGGGCTGCGCCAATAGAGGGAGAAACTCCTGTGTTGGGCAGCTCCCAGGCCTCAAGTATTTATAGGAGGAGGGGAGGGGGCTGCGCCCCCTCTAGGGTTCCCTCCCCAAGGGTGGCGGCAGCCCCCAGATGCCATCTGGGTGGCGGCCAGAGGGGGAGAGAGGGGAGGCGCGCCTGGGGTGGGCCTTAGGGCCCATCTGCCCTAGGGTTTGCCCCCTCCCACTCTTCCTTGCGCCTTGGGCCCCTTGTGGGGGGCGCACCAGCCCACCTGGGGCTGGTTCCCTCCCACACTTGGCCCATGCAGCCCTCCGGGGTTGGTGGCCCCACTTGGTGGACCCCCGGGACCCTCCCGGTGGTCCCGGTACGTTACCGGAAAAACCCGAAACTTTTCCGGTGACCAAAACAGGACTTCCCATATATAAATCTTTACCTCCGGACCATTCCGGATCTCCTCGTGACGTCCGGGATCTCATCCGGGACTCCGAACAACATTCGGTAACCACATACAAACTTCCTTTATAACCCTAGCGTCATCGAACCTTAAGTGTGTAGACCCTACGGGTTCGGGAACCATGCAGACATGACCGAGACGTTCTCCGGTCAATAACCAACAGCGGGATCTGGATATCCATGTTGGCTCCCACATGTTCCATGATGATCTCATCGGATGAACCACGATGTCAAGGACTCAATCGATCCCGTATACAATTCCCTTTGTCTAGCGGTATTGTACTTGCCCGAGATTCGATCGTCGGTATGCCGATACCTTGTTCAATCTCGTTACCGGCAAGTCTCTTTACTCATTCCGTAACACATCATCCCGTGATCAACCCCTTGGTCACATTGTGCACATTATGACGATGTCCTACAGAGTGGGCCCAGAGATACCTCTCTGTTTACACGGAGTGACAAATCCCAGTCTCGATTCGTGCCAACCCAACAGACACTTTCGGAGATACCTGTAGTGCACCTTTATAGCCACCCAGTTACGTTGTGACGTTTGGTACACCCAAAGCATTCCTACGGTATCCGGGAGTTGCACAATCTCATGGTCTAAGAAAAAGATACTTGACATTAGAAAAGCTTTAGCATACGAACTACGATCTTTGTGCTAGGCTTAGGATTGGGTCTTGTCCATCACATCATTCTTCTAATGATGTGATCCCGTTATCAACGACATCCAATGTCCATGGTTAGGAAACCGTAACCATCTATTGATCAACGAGCTAGTCAATAGAGGCTTGCTAGGGACATGGTGTTGTCTATGTACCCACACATGTATCTGAGTTTCCTATCAATACGATTATAGCATGGATAATAAACGATTATCATGAACAAGGAAATATAATAATAACTAATTTATTATTGCCTCTAGGGCATATTTCCAACAATATGATCGCTGGACGAGTGCATGAAGGTACTCCTGTTGCTGCACCACCGCAACCGAAGAGGTGGCTTCCTCCACCAAGCGGCATCACGAAGATTAATATTGATGGGGCTGTGGTATGATCACGGAGAGGCGGGGCAGTTGCTGCCCTATGCCGTGACCAGGACATACATTATTTGGGGTCATCGGCGATGGTTTACTATGGGATCACGGATCCCTTAACTTTGGAGACATATGCATGCCGCGAGGCGCTTGCTTTGGCGGATGACCTGGGACAGCAGAAGATTTGCGTGGCATCGGACTGCCAAGAGGCGCTAAATGATATCAATAGGGGAACAGGAGGCCCCAATGCTGCGTTGGTACATGAAATAATGAACCACTGTGATAGTTTTATTTCTTGCTCTTTTGTTTTCGAGCGTAGGAACTTCAATTATGAAGCTCACAATCTCGCCAAGTTTGTTTGTAACCTAGACATAGGTAGACATGTTTGGTTGGGCAACCCCCATGACCCAAATCTTGTACCTATGACAATTGCTCCTGAATAAATAAAGCAGGCGAGATTTCTCAAAAAAAACTTCTTCCAACGGTCACTCTCACCTTTCCAGGTTGCGACAAGTGGCGCACTGCAGCGCTACTTCTTGCAACCTATGAGTTTTCCCTTTTTTATAAATCCGTTTGTTCAAAACGATTTATCTCTTAAACCGTGAGTCCAAATCATGAACTGTTTTCACTGCGATGTTCAAAACTAGATCCAATGTTGATAGGTTTTGACGAATTTTTTTTCACGAAGAAAACAGGAGGAAAAACCGGCCGAAAAAACCACATCTGAAGCACGTTTTCTTCCCCTTTCCGAAAGCCGTTTGCGAGAGGCACAACCGTTTCTCCCGCGGAAGAAAAATCATGCCTTTCGCGGAAGAAAAAAAATAAAACATCTTTTTTCCCGTTTCCAAAAGGCACGATCGTGCCTCTCGCGGAAGCAAATCCATGCCTTCCGCGAAAACAAAACCGTGCCTTCATGGAAGAAAAGAAAATAAACAGTGCCTGTCGTGGGAGCAAATCCATGCGCCCGTGCCTCCTTTCGAAGGAAAAAAAACGTGTTTCTTTTTCATTTTTCGAGAAGCACGGTTCTGTCTCTCGCGAAAGCAAAAAAAACACATATTTTTCCATTTTCGAGAGGCGCCTCTCGCGGAAAAAAAAATCTGTGCCTCTCACGAAAGAAAATCCGTGCCTCTCACGGCAGCAAAGAAAAATATATTTTTTCGCGCAATTATTTTTGTCCACAAGTTAAAAAATACCGGTGGGAAACGCCCCAAAAAATATCTAAAAAGCCAAAAACGCGGGCGGAAAATATATAAAACAAAATTCGGAGGAAGCGCCCAGAACGTGACACGCGTGACAGCGGCTGAGAGCGCACCAAGTTGCGTGCTCTCAGCCCACCGCATATGGACCTTTGGGAGGCTCCGAAAGGAGTGCACCTCAATTAGTTGCTGTCTAGTTATGCTTATCTAAAGCTCTCCCCTATGCCCTATAGTATTTTTTTTCCGGGGTTGCCCTACATTAAATGGGTGGGCCCATTTTAGCACATTCATTTTCTTGCTCGTTCACCCGATGGCTGCATTCGCTTTGGTTTTCTTCAGGTTTATTTTTATGTTCATATTTTTGTCTTCTTTGTTTTTATTTGTTTTAATTGGTTTTTCTTATTTTCTTTCTCATTTTCATTGATTATTCAATTATTTTAATTTTATTATTATTCTTTCATTTTTTTGTTTCTTTCTCAATTTTCTTGTTTTCTTGTTTTCTCTTTCTTTTTCACACTGGCTTGTTTTATTTTCTTTTTCTCTTTGGTTTTTATTGTTTATTTCTCCTGTATCTTTAGGTTGTTTCTTCTTTTTAATTTTTTATGACACATAACTACATTTTTCTTACATGCTGCAGATTTTTTGTATACGTAAGAATATTTTTAGTGCATATTTAATATATTTTTTAAAATATCATTATCATTTTAAAAAATATATGTTTTGATGTCTATTGTTTTATATACATTGTGCAGCTTTGGTATACATATATAATATTGTTCATACATGTTTAATATTTTTCATATACATGATTACATTTTTTTATAAAATATATGTTTCACAAACATGGTACATTTTTATATCTAAAAAAACTAACACAGGTTTAACTTTTAAACATATAATAATTAACATATTTTTACAAACATATGTTTTGATGCTAGCGTTTTCAAACACATCAAACATTTTTAATCAGGTTTAGCATTATATATATATGATTAAGTATTTTTTTTTCAAATATAGTCTTGTTTTTCGTACACATCGTAAAGTTTTTCTTATACATCCGAAACACCTTTCTATACATGTTTAACATTTTTTTGTTACATGAACATCTTTTACATTGCATAAACATTTAAAAAAATGCATGTACATGTTTGTCAAACGCATGAAATTTTGTAAATGTCAGAAAACGTTTTTTGAAAGCTACCAACATGGTCTTAAGTTATTCTAACAAAAACATTATATTATGTTAACTTCCCCCAAATTCTCAATTATAATTTTGGAAGTAAATTAACATTTTGAATACATGTACTGAATATATATTCAAGTAATACAAAAAAAGTAAGAAAAAAAACAAAGAATGCAAAACATACAAAAGCAAGGGACTAACCTGAAAGTTGGGTCGGCCCATTATTTGTGGCTGGGACTGGGAGGGCGCTGCTTCAGCAAGACCTTCTTTGGTCTCGCTATAAGTGAGGCATAGGCCGAAATCACTAGTTAAGGAGTACTCGTTGCGAAGATCAATCTAATTCCCTAGGTTGCGACAAGTGGCGCACGACAAGTGGCGCGCTGCATGTGCGCCACTTGTCACAACCTGAGAGTTTTTCCTTTTTTCGTAGATCCGTTAATTCAAAACGTTTTATCTCTTAAACCGTGCGTCAAAATCTCGAACCGCTTTCGTCGTTGGATTCCTCGCGTCGAGATCTTCAAAACTAGATCCCATGTTGATAGGTTTTGACGAACTTTTTTTTCAGAATAAAACCGAACCGGGAGCATGGGTTTTTCCCTTTCCGAAAGAGGCACACCCGTGCCTCTGACGAAATCACAACCATGCCTCTCGCGGAAGCAAAACCGTGCCTCTCGCGAAAGAAAAAAAATACACGTTTTTTCGTTTCCGAGGAGGCACGGCCGTGACTTTCGCGAAAGCACAACCGTGCCTCTCGCGGAAGCAAAACCGTGCCTCTCGCGAAAGAAAAAAAAACCAGAAAACATACTTTTTTTCCGTTTCCAAGAGGCACGGGCGTGACTCTTGCGAAAGCACAACCGTGCCTCTTGCGAAAGAAAAAAAAACAGAAAACACGTTTTTTTCCGTTTTCAGGAGGCACGGCCGTGCCTCTCGTGAAAGCACAACCGTGCCTCTCACGGAAACAAAACCATGCCTCTCGCGAAAGGAAAAAAAAGAAAGCATATTTTTTTCGGATTTTTTTTGAATTTTTTGGTCGGAAAGCTAGGGAAGACCGGTGGAAAACCAAAACATCAAAAAAAACCCCAGAAAAAACCATTTAAAAAGCCGAAAACGCGTGCGGAAAAATTAAAAAAAAATGAAATCCGGAGGGAGCGCCCAAAGCGCGACACGTGGGGAATCGCTGAGAGCGCGCCAAGTGGCGCTGATTGTTGCGAGACTTCCGAAGAAGCGCTCGTTAATTAGTTGCTCTCGGCATAGACTCTCCCTCAAACTTGGACACAATCAAACCTGGTCAACTGGGTCATTCCTGGCGTGATGGCCCACTAGCAAGTGTGTCTGGCCCACCATCGGCCTGGCCTGACACATGGCTAAACGAGTTGTGCCTGGCGCGCGGCACGCCATGGTTGTTCCAACGGCCACATTACACCCATATGATCAATTGTGCAAGCCATGTATGTCTATCCACGTAAACTATCTCAATACTAATAATTTATAGGGTGAAACATACTTATTTACCCAATCCGCCCTCGATAATACAAAGGGATTCCCAAATCGACTATCCTATGAAATAATTGAGTTCATAAAGTTAAGTCAAGTTATAAAATAAGTCAACATTGATCTGGTTTGGAAGATCTCGTTAAGATGAAGATGATGGTGAATATTTATCCCATCGGGCATCCTATCTAAATATATATGGTCCTTTCTTAGTTTAAGGGGCAAAAATATAAAATGTATGGATGGAACGAGTTGTGTTTTAATTTGAACGAAGCAAATGGTTGTTTGACAATGTTGATTTTTTATATATGAAAAAACACTAGGGTTGATTTGAGCAAGTTCCTAGTGAGGAGAGAAGGACAATTACGCCATCAGATCGGAATTAACAAAAGTATGGCCTCATGTCCTTGATTCAATGATCGAGCTGGCTTGAGAAGGGAGTACATTCAGAATGTTTATATGACCTAACCCCCAACCTGCCATCGAACCAAACATGAGTAAATTACACATAACCATCACATTTGGGCTAGAATACCACATAACCATATGTACTCTCTTTGTAAACAAATATAAGACGTTTTAGCTAGAGACTTGTGTTTACAAAGGGTGTATAAAGCAAAAGATATTGGACCAACATATATGGTTATCTATTTCTAATTTTGTTTGAGTGTTGATCTAGTTTTAGTCAGTGTTTTAATGCCTCCTATTTACACATAGAAATTCTGAAAATATGCACACAAGAAAGGAAAAATGAGAAAAAAAGAACTGGCGGCCTCCAAAATTACCATTTTAGAGTACGCACAAAGGGTTAAAAATTTCAACGAAATTTCAGTGAAATTCCCAAATTTCACATATTTCAGTGGCGTCCAAACCATTTTTGACCCTGAAATTTCGAGGCAGATTCAAACTATTTTTAAAATAAAATAAAATTATGTTAGAATTCATTAAAATGAAGTGAAATTTGAAATCTCAAAATCCGAAATAATTTCTGAAAATTTCGCATATTTCAGTGAGGTCCGAAATTATTTGGTTTCCGAAACTAAAAACCTTGCGCAGAGTATACACGTTATAGAGGATATTTGTTTTGACGATTCTACCGGATTTGCTCTTAGACACCACAAAAGACAAAAGATTTTGAAAAGTAGTCACATCATCACACCCCGCGTTGAACAGTTCAGATGCCCACCTTCGTGGCAATTGACTCTGTCACACCAAGCTATCAAAGTCTCCTACTCCTGTTCATTCATTACTAAAAAATGAGCCCAATCCGGGCTAGATTAGCCTGCTGGCATTTTTTATAGAAGAAAGCTCCGTGAGCACCAAATGCTTAAACCAAGACCTGAACCCTGATGGGCTGGCTGCGAACTCCAGCGCCTTGCCAACTCGCTCAGTTCTTCTAAACTAGACCAATCCGGGCTAGACTAGCCTGTTGGCATTTTTTTATAGAGAAAACTCTGTGAGCACCAAATGCTCAAGCCGAGACTTGAACCCTGATGAACTGGCTGCAAACTCTCACGCCCTGCCGTGCTCAGTTCTCGTCCATTCATTACTAATTAGTCGCTATACAATAGTTTCCACGCGTTAACTATCCAATAATAATCCCCTGCCTTCCTTGACCCAGTCGCCGCCACTCGTTGATATTGGTACTGCTACTACTATATATCATCTGTATCTGTGCGTCTCTCTTCTCTCAGGTCTCAGCAGCATCATCGCCGTCATTTACAGCTTTATCGACCCATAGCCCATAGGCCATAGCCAATTAGCCATATGGCAACCAAATCGACTCAAAGAACGGGACCTTCATTCTTCAACTTCCTAAAGGAAGGCCTCCTGCTCCCGACCCGCAACCGGAGGCTCTTCTTGGCGGTCTACGCCATCATCATCGCCTCCACCGCGCTGCTCCTCCTCGGCGGCGACCTCGCCGTCCAGCCCCTCGCCGACGAGATCCAGCTCGACGCCAAGGCGCTGAACAGCACCGACCCCGGCAGCCCGGACTTTGCCAAGCTCGTGCAGGAGATCCAGGATGACACCAAGGCGCTCCTGCTCGTGGGCGCGGGGTACCTCCTGCTCGCTGTCGTCGTCAGCTCGGCCGTCCGGATCGTCCTCCTCTTCGCCGCCGTCTCGACGTACTCCGGCGAGGAGCAGCACGCTACCTTGGGCTTGGGTGCGCTCCTGGGGAAAGCCAAGGGCCCTCTGATCACGCTCGCCTTCGTCTACGTCCTGGAGATCGTCTGCACCGTGCTTCTGGCGTTCGTGGGCGCGCTTCTCGGCGTCCTCATGGTCATGCTGAAGCAGTACTTCGCGGTGCTCCTCCTGGCGTCAATTCTAATCCTCGCTGCGGCCACCGTCTTCCTCGTGTACTTCTCTTTCCTGTGCTCTTTCAGCATCGTCGTGGCGGTGGCCGAGCCCGGCTGCCACGGCGCGGCGGCGCTAGGCAAGGCGTGGAGGCTGGCCAAGGGGAAGAGGAGGCAGGTCGTGCTGTACGTCGCCGTTACCGGTGCCCTGGCCGCCGTCTTATCGCCGGTGCACACGCTCGCAAGGACATGCGCGGGTGATCATAGCGTCGCGCTTGGGCTGCTCCTGGGTTTTGTGTACGCGGCTCTGATGGCACTCGTGCAGTTGTTCGCCGTCTGCACCATGACCGCGTTCTACTACGAGCGCAAAGAGAACAGCGAGAACCAGTTGGGGGCTACTGGATACGCCAAGTTGTCCACGGAAGAAGCAACCGCTTGATCATTCTACTTGTCATCCCGATTGGTTGCCATGTAATTTCCACTTGTCGGGCAAGCCAGATTGTTCTGCTATAGTATATGTTTTTCTTTCGGAATGCACCTATACTACTATCTTTACCTATTTTATTATATATATATATATATATATATATATATATATATATATATATATTAATAAAGAGAATTGGGTTTCCTTCGTCCGTCACACATATTTACAGAAAACCCCCTATTGTTTCCTGAAATCAACCCGCACTACCGGTTTTAGTAAGTCAGAAAAACGTTTCAAATTTACAAAGAGGACCCTGTATTTTCGTCTATTCAACCTGCAATCTGTAGAACGGCGGCGACGGCTAGAGCTTGCAGCGAATGGATCCGTGCACGGCAGGGGCCGGGGAGGATTTGGAGGCGGGCGGTGAGGAAGGGGGTTGCCGGTGTCGAAGATTAAGGCCTGAGCGCGATTTCCCGGGCGAATTCATGGCATCTGGGCTCCTGTCAGAAAGAAGATGGGGACATGGGGAGAGGAAAAAACTGGGGAAAGAAGGGGAGACGAGGCGACAGCTTGCTGTAGCAAACGACGTCGGGAGCAGGAGGTGCGGCAGCGCGGTGCAGGGTGCACGGTGCTGTCCACGGGCGTCATGGGCATTCGCTCGCTCAGGTGAACGCGAGCAGAGGAGTCCAGGGACGAGCTCGTGCTCGACAGAAGGCAGCGACAGCGCCGGTGGCAAGCTCGGCGGGCAACGCGGTCCCGTCCGGACGGGTCCGGCGAGATCCGAGGCGGAGGGATGGCTGCAGGGCCTCGACGTAGAGGAGGCTGGCCGGTGCGACGGACTGCAGAGGGCGGCACAGCTCGATCCGGCTTGGTGCTCGGCCATGGCTGTTTCCTGGAACACAGAGAGGGAGAGAGACGCGTGGGGGTGAGGACGATCCAGGGAGGAGAAGGAAGGAAAAGAGGGAGAAAGAGAGGTGCCGCAGGGGACACGGCCTGGTTCGCTGGCGGTGGAGCGCTCCGGTGGCAGGGCTAACGAGGCGGCGGCGCGAGGCAGGGGAGGTCCGGTGCAAACTCCATGGCGCGCGACACTAGTAGAAAAATGGTCAAATGTGAAGCACAATAGTGCCGGTTTGAATTTCAGCCGGCATTAATGTGTACATTACTGCCGGTTCGTGGCGGCGATCAATAGCACCGGTTCGTGGCGAACCTTTAGTACCGGTTCATGCCACGAACCGGTACTAAAGAGGCTGTGTCAGCCTGCGGTCAGGCTATGGCCCCACCATCACCATTTAGTGCCGGTTCGTACCACGAACCGGTACTAATAAGGTTATGGCAAGCTATTTTTAGTCCCACCTCGCTCCCCTAACAAGCCTTTTACCACCTTAAATATGTTATTTCTCAAATTATCACAAGCACTTGGTCTTCATTGAACTCTATGTGTAGAATTTGTGGCCACAATACGAGTCTTCATCGGTTTATAAATCGTTGATGACTCATATTGATAATTCAGATTGTACACACAAAGATCATTGATGATCAAAGTATTTTTGATGTTATAAGATCATATTGACAATTTAGACTGTAAAGAAATATAAGATCATGATCTAAATGCTTTTATATTTTTTGTGTTCAGTATGCACCAACTGCTAGGCGGGAGGAGCTGTTTAGTACCGGTTCGTGGCGAACCTTTAGCACCGGTTCGTGCCACGAACTGGTACTTATGAGGTTGTGTCAGGTAAGGTTGGGCCTCACGAGCACCTTTAGTATCGGTTCATGGATGAACCAGTACTACAGTTTCTTAGTAAGCTGTTTTTTAGTCCCACATCGCGAAGAGAGAGGGACTAGGAGCGGTTTATAAGCCCTGAGTGCAGAGACGATGAAGAAGAGGCTCAATGCTCACGTTGCTTAGCTTCAAGCCTTCAGGAATATGGTAGACTGCACGGAGCTATGCGCAGTGCAGTTTACACTATTCCGAAAGGCTTGAAGCAAATTAACGAGCATTGCACCTCTTTTTTATTTTTAATAACTTATTACAACTCCGGACTTCTTCTGTTATGGCAAAAACTAATTGCACATCGGCATTTCTTTTTTTTAAACTTTGGTTATAACTCCAGACTTTGACCATCAAGTTTTGCAGAAAAGAAAAAATAGCAAAAAAGAAAAAAACTATATAAAATGATCGTGAAATTAAAAATCACTACAAAATGAACTCTAAAAATGTTGAATTTTGGCAAACTAGATGAAAAACTACTCACAAATAAATAGAAGAAAATAAATATAACAGAAAAGAAAAACTATACAAAAACTACGCAGAAATAAATAGAAGAAAATAAAGCAAAAAAGAAAAAAACTATTAAAAAAATTGGGGCGCTGCCCTGTGGGCCTGCTAGGCCACGGGCGTGCAATTACAGGCCTTAAAGGCCCAGCAGACTCACAGGGCAGTGTGCAGAGTTTAGGCTCACCAGCCTGCTATATAGAGGAGTTCAAAGAGGTAGCCGCGGCTGGGTTTATAAACCAGTGCGGCTGCCCTTCGCCCGGCGAGGTGGGACTAAACTTTGGGGTGGCAGCGCGAGGCCTTTAGTACCGGGTCGTGGAACAAACCGGCACTAAAGGGGGGCCTTTAGTACCGGTTTGTGCCACCACCCGGTACTAAAGGGGGTCGTCTCCCGCCGCTTGGCCTGGCCAAAACAGGCCTTTAGTACCGGTTGGTGGCTCCAACCGGTACTAAAGGGGAGGGGGTCTATATATACAACACGTCCGAAAATTTCGTTTTCCCTCTCTGTTTGTTCCTCTGTTTCCGTCTCCGTCGCCGTCACCGCCGCCCTCGATCGTCTCCGTCGCCGCCCCCGTTCCCGTCGCTGCCGTCGTCTACGTCGCCGCCCGGGCCCGCCCCCGTCCCCGTCGCCGCCCCCGTCCCCGTCGCCGCCCTCGTCTCCGTCGCCGCCCCCGTCCCCGTCGCCGCCGTCGTCGCCGTCGCCTTGCCGTCGCCTCGCCGTCGCCGTCGCCCCGCTGTGAGCTCTCCCCCTCTAACCCCTCTCCCTCGCCCCCGGCGGCCACCATGGGCGCCGCCCCTCCCCGAGCACACACACACACACACACACACACAAGAGCATGATTGACACACACACACACACACATATGTATGAATTAGTTTAGATTATTATTGTTTTAGTTATCAAAATTTTTTATATCGAAATTAGTATTTAATTAGTGTTTAATTACTATGAATTTTTTTATGTTTAATTAGTATATAATTTAGATTATTATTATTAGTATATAATTAGTGTTTAATGTTTAGTAAATATAATGCTTAGTTGAACTAGTTGAATTAATATATAGAACTAGTTTATTTTTAGTAAATGCTTAGTTGAACTTGTTGAATTAATATATAGAACTAGTTTATTTTTAGTAAATGCTTAGTTGAACTTGTTGAATTAATATATAGAACTAGTTTATTTTTAGTAAATGCTTAGTTGAACTTGTTGAATTAATATATAGAGGTAGTTTATTTTTAGTAAATGCTTAGTTGAACTTGTTGAATTAATATATAGAACTAGTTTATTTTTAGTAAATGCTTAGTTGAACTAGTTGAATTAATATATAGAACTAGTTTATTTTTAGTAAATGCTTAGTTGAACTAATTGAATTAATATAACTAGTTTATTTTTAGTAAATGCTTAGTTGAATTAATAGAAGTAGTTGAATTAATTGAATTAGTAAGTGTTTAATGTTTCGCCTAATATGAACATAGGAAATGTCGTCTGATGACGGAAAAAATTTCGGTATGTGCCAATACTGTGAAGACCAGCGCGGCCAGTGCGACAGAAATTTCCTTGTTGATGGTAGGCGATTCAGCATCAAGCTGGATGAGACCTTCGAATTCGATACAGTAAGTCACAACGACAAGTCTGTTTTCGTAATTAAGCATGATTTATATATGCTTCATTTGCCTGACTTATAATTTTTAATTTTCACTATTCTACTAGCGCATCCCATGCCATGCAAGAATTTTTGTCTTGGATAAGATAGGTTTCAAAGATATGGAAACTATGGAGGTAAAGAGAGCTTACCTGAAAACTGAGCATGATGGTTATACTTTCAACGTCAAAGTATACAATGCACACACGTACACCTATTTTGAATGCAAAACTTGGCAAGCACTATGCAAGGCTTATGCATTTGAGCCTGGTATGGTTATCACCTTTGATATTCGTCCGGAAGATGATATTGAAGGTAATAGAGACATATGGGTCGATGTGCAGACGCCTCCAGTTCTACCATTATGTGAGTTCTTCTCAAATATATTTTTGTCTTTGATATTGCTTATTTCAAAAATAACTGACAACTAATTTCTATTGACAGCTTATCTCCATTCAACCAAACATGTCCGACGCTTGGTAGACAGGACCTTCTACTGTCCCGGAGCTGAACTAAACTGCGAGGAGATAAGTCATTATGTTTCATGGCTTGAGGATCTTCATACTGTCAAGACAAATTTTTTTCCTGCACATAGAAATGTTAGTACTCAAAACGTGCGACCAATAGTGATGGTATTGAACTACGGTCACATCTATTTAGGAATGATGGTAAGATATTTACTATTTGTCCTCAGTGCATATTTTGCATACATATTTTTTTGATAAACTTTCATTGCTAAGTATATTAATTAAGTACTATACGATGTTCTTCAACAGGGACTCCCGATGACAGTTGTGCCTCAGGGGATCTAGACTAAAGGTCAGATGTCAATTGTTAGCTTAAGACCAAGATATCCTGCATTGCACATGAATGCATTCAGGATTTTTAGAAGCGATGAATGCTTAATAGTGAAAGATTGGAGGAAAATTGTTAATGATCGTAGAGAAGTACTAGGGGGCAGCAATGAGAAGAGCAGCCCACGATTAGGAGACAGGTTCATCAGCATGCTCCAGTATGATCAATCAGGAGAGCTATACATGTTCTATGCTATTTTATCAGAGAGAGTAACTACCAGGAGTGATTTAGCTAGTTCTTCATGCTGCTCTTAATTAGTACTTGTCCTTTCATGTCCGTGTTCTTCGTTCTGAACTTAAGTGATTTGCTTTTGTGGTGTTATATATGAACGCTTATAATATCATGACAATCATATTAAACTCGATGATTGGTTCTACTAGAAATTCTATATATATATATATATATATATATATATATATATATATATATATATATATATATATATATGCATAACGTTTACAATGTGTAGTATCGTAAAATACCAGCAAACGAAAAAGAATTAAAATGGAAACACAAAATTAAATGAAAAAGAAATCATAAAACTAAAAACCCCCAAACCTTATAGTACCGGTTGGTCTTACCAACCGGTACTAAAGGGCTCCAGGCCCCCGGAGCTGGCTCGTGCCACGTGGTTGCCCTTTAGCACCGGTTCGTGCTGAACCGGTACTAAAAGGGGGGGGGGCTTTAGTGACCACACTTTAGTGCCGGTTATGGAACCGGCACTAAAGGGCCTTACGAACCGGTGCTATTGCCCGGTTCTGCACTAGTGCGAGGAGCTCCTGTAGCGAAAAGAGAGGGAGGGAGAAACAGAGTCGTGGTGGCGAAGGCATGAGAGGGAGCCTGCCATGGTAGGGATGGGGAGGTGTGGTGGAGGTAGGACGTGGAGGAGGAGAAAGAAGGGAGGAAGAAGAAATTCGAGGAGTGGTGGAGAGGCGGCGAAGGAAGGACCACCATTATTCCAAGCAGAGAGAGAGAGATGGGAGTCATCTTTCTTTTTTGCATGGTATGGGTGGGATGGATCATCCAGCCTTTTTCCTGCACGGGTTGGGCGGCGGCAGCGGCTGTGCTGTACTGCTGTTGCATGTGTCTAACTCGTGGCTGTGCATGTGGTGTGCGTGGGGTGTGTGACGTGTAGTACATACACGGGCGTCAAAGCATACATGATTACTGGTCGACTGCGTCTCCGGCGCGGCGTCCGTTCGGCATAGGAGAACGGCAATCGTTGTGCTGTATTTGAAATATGATCCAAAAAAGCATATATCACAGATTCATTGAAATCCAAAGGTGCATCAAACATGTCCATAGGAATCTCTCAATCAAAGAAAAAACAAATCATGTTGATATGAAAAACTAAAACTAGACCATATAAGCCATAATACGCGCAGACTGGTCGGCGCCTGTAATTGACACTTCTTTCTCGGCGTCGCTGGGCAGACGTCTTGCTCGACCCGCTGGTGCCCTTAGACACCGGCATCACATTTCGCCATGTCTCGCCTGGCATCTATATCCTCCCCTATCACTCTGTCCTTGACGAGCTTTTCACCTCCCTTAATGTTTCGTGACCTAGTTCCTCAATTTTGACCAAATTCATGGCAATAGGCTACGTAGCGGCGTGCTTTGTGCAAAAACAAACAGGAATACAAGGGAAGATGTAGAGACAGGTGCAGGGTGCAGAGGGCGTCCTCATGTCCAACTTGACAAATTACTCTTTGAAGTTGTAAATTTTCCCTTGCGTGGATGCAGCGACATGTGTGCACGTGGGGTGCCGTGCTCATTGTCATGAAATTGATCACGTTTGGACACATTGTAAACTGGACCATAGGCGAGGGTAGAAAGAAAGATAAGTGATGAGTGCTATCTACATTGGAGATAGAGGATGTAGGCCCCTTGGGAGTCTTGAGCTACGTTCATTATGTCAGTTGAACTTTCGATGAACAATTTTCGTGACGATGATGCTTATGGTCATATTAATGAAAACCTTATGTATCGAACTCACTATTCATTATGGTCAAGTTTTTTCAGCTTTCTAAGCATATTTATTTATTTACTCCCGTTGCAACGCACGGGCATATTTGCTAGTACAATGTAACTTGTGCTTCGCTTGTAGGCAGTGTAACTTGTTACCTATATAGTATATATGATTTGATTTTATTTTACGAAAAGATCAGATCTATACAGAAGTTCATCGAAAGTAGAAAACATCTCAAACATAATAAAAATTACATCGAAATTCCGAGACTATCGAACGACCAAATCTCGCCACATAATGAGAAACCCTAACCTCACCATCCAAAGAGATTGGCAGAAATATATGCCGGCCGGAGCTCCGTTGACTATGTCCACACAGATGAACTTGAGGGGAATCGAAATTTGAAAGACATACTCGAAGAAGAAACATCGCCGTCCGCTTGAGCGCCATAGTAGGAAGTCCATGTTAGACTGACTGACAGGTCCCACCGGTTAGATTCTCTATTAGGCTGGTCATAGTGGGAGGTCACATAGACTAGTAACATGTATAAGTTACTAGTCTATGTTAAACATATGTTACCTTAATACTGGATAGTGAGTGTAGGAGTAGTACAGGCCCTGAACGCTCTCGATCTTCCTGTGGCCCCGCATTCTGCATTAGTGACATATGTGTGGTATTATGCAAGTCTTCATTTATTTAGATGTACTCATTTTACACTGGGTGTGTTTATGTTAGAACATACTCCCTCCGATAGTACTGGATCTAGCCCAATGAATCAGGGTGGGCCAACAATAGAACTGTTCATAAAAATATTTTTTTCTTAATATTTTTTACCCGTTTTCCATGCTATGAAGCTATTCAAAAAAATCCCAGGGTGGGCCGTGGCCCACGTCCACCCTCTACCTCCGCCATTGCCTCGTTCTAAAATAAGTGACTCAACTCTTTTTTTTTCGAAACGGAGGCAAAAGGATTGCCTCATCGATTAATTAAGAAGAAGAGAATTGCCCAGTTAATTTACGAAAAACCGGGCAAAAACCGATACAAAAGTGACACTCCAGAAGCGACTCACTCTCACGACCACGTAGACGGGTCCGCCAAATGCTCCCAACACACAACAACCACAACCATCAACGCTTCTACGACTCAAAAGACCAAAGCCGCGTGGACAACACGAACACTGAGCACTACTATCATGAAATTGCAGCTGCCTTCCCTTTAGCATCATCAACCAAAGGAACCTCCAACTGCTCACTTGACAGAGACGAAACTTGTCCTTCAATCGAGGCCGCCGACATGTCCACCTTCGTATGCTCCACTGATAGACTCAGGCATAGCTCCCTAAGCTCGGGCATGATCTGCAACACAGGAGCCACAAGCACGGCGATGGACTCGTCCTCAGTGGAAGACACCATAGGAGGGGAGGTAGGCACCGACGATGAGACTCCAACACGAGAGGAGAAAGAGCCGTACAACTCCTCACCCCTGTCTTCCGTGGAGCAAACACTGGCCGCACAAGACTCAACTTTATACTAAACAAAGTTGAGTCACTTATTTTGAAACGGAGGGAGTATTATGTTACCACAAACACCACTCTTCTCATTAACTATTTGCCACATATGCAAGTTTTGAACACAGAGACACAAGTTAGTGCTACGTGTTATAACCCTGCACCAAACGTGGTGGCTTTCTATGATTTTTTTTTCAAAAATGAGATGATATGCGACGATTAAAATGTCGCAGAGTGATGTTTGGGTACATAACTATTAGTAGACTAAATCGATAGGCAGTGTCACAATTCGACGTTACTAATAAATATGGCGGTTGCAAGGGCGACCTTGCTAGGGTTTAGGCCTGGGCGATTGCAAGGGTGACCTTGCTAGGGTTTCCGCCGCCGCTGCCGGCGGCGGCGTGGGGGGCAACAAATCCGGCGCTGGTGTAGGCGTTGTCTGCTGTTCTTCTCCTGCTCCTCTGCTGGGCTCTTGCAGTCCATGGAAAGTGTAGTCTTAACATGCATGTGGGCTAACTAGATTTGGCGGTGATCTTGGCTACGAACTCACTGGAGTTGTCTACAGTCCCAGCACGCTACGGCGTGGTGCTGGTTTTTTGTCCCGGCACGGATCTTTGTGGTGCGAGGTTCCGTGATCGGTTTTTCTTCTCTTGCTTTGTCAAGATTTCGTCTTTGCTACGTGAAGTTACAAGGAGGACAGTTCGGAGCAATTCAGCGACTCCTGTTGGAAACAAGTTTATCAAGTGAACCCTCGGCGGCATCCTTTGAAGAGGATCGCCGTCAGCAATGAAAATTCTCAGCTAGAACTGCCGCGGGTTGGGAAGCACCCGGGCAGTTCGTGCACTTCTGGAGGTCTAGAGGCAGAATAAAGCAGATGTGGCTTTCATGTCTGAGACACATCTGAATAAAGTTAAGGCGGGAAAAATCATGCGAAAATTAGGCTTTCATCACTTGCTCGTGCATGAGAGTGATGGGAGGAGTGGAGGCTTGCTTATGATGTGGGATAAGAGCGTTCCAATTGTGGAAAGAAGTGTTACTAGTCAACATATTGATGTAACGGTTAACCATGGGTCAAGATGGAGGCTCACGGGAGTTTATGGTGAACTTGACTGGGAGCATAAGGATAGAACGTGGACTGATATTCGATCACTCCATATTGGTCAAACTAATGCGTGGGTTTTGTTGGGAGACTTCAATGAAATTCTATTTAACTCGGAGAAGGAAGGTGGCAACATTAGGCCAGAGTGGTTTATGAAAGCATTTAGGAATGCATTGTCAGATCGTGATCTGGAGGATATGCCCTACTTGGGAGATAAGTATACATGGAGGAGATAGATCTGTGTGTAACAGACTTTGGTATGATTTGTTCCCTCAGGTGGCGTCTATATATCAATTGTGAATATACGAAGTCAGATCACCAGCCGGTCCTGGTTGACACGGAATATTATGGGGAAACACATGACGGGCCAGCTGGGGCGAGATGTAAGCGTTTTGAAGCTAGATGGCTTGAAGAACCTACGGTGCAAGAAGTCGTTGAACAGGCCTGGGAAAAAGCAAAAGCTAAGGTACAGAGCTTGAGAGAGAATCTGGGAGATGTCCATGAAGAGTTACACGAGTGGGATCGTACTATTCTTAAAGGCCCGCGAAAACGTATTTACAAGTTGAAAAAGGAGCTTGAAGAGTTACGGCTGGGTCCTATGATAGATTATTCACTTGGGTGTCAGCAGGAAATTTTGGCGTCCTTGGAGCTACTGTTTGAGTAGGAAGAAGTTGCATGGCTCCAGCGAGGGAGACTAGGTTGGTTGAGGCGTGGTGACCGCAATACTGATTTCTTTCATCGGTTTGCGTCTGAGAGAAAGAAGAAAAATACTATCAAAAATCTAGTGAATGATAATGGTGATGAGGTTGAGGGGAATGAGGTACTATCAGAGCATATTTTAGAATATTTTTCCTCACTGTTTACGTCTGGAGGGTTAGCTCCCGATGATGCGCTTATGAACAGTATAACCCCAAGAGTTACATCAGGTATGAATGAAATGTTGCTTGCACCTTATACAACGGGAGAGGTGAAGAAGGCCATGTTTGGTATAGGAGATATGAAGGCTCCTAGGCCTGACGGTTTATATGCGATATTTTATAAATGTTTTTGGCCGATGCTCGAGGATGATTTGATCGCGGAAGTGCTTGAGGCACTGAATTCTGGGAAAGTGCCTGCCGGATGGAATGAGACAGTTATTGTTCTAATTCCAAAAAATGATGATCCAAAGAAGGTAACTGAGTATCGCCCAATTAGCTTATCTCTACTCCTAATGGAGGAGTTGGTAGTCTTGCCTCACTCCCACCAACCCCTCGCAACCCTATATTACGCCCGCGTGCGTCCTACATGCGACCTTTTGAGCCGGCCCATTTGACATGTGCATTAAATCAATTAAATCAACACTTCCTGAAATCAACATCATGCATTAACTCATTCAAATCATATCTTAAGAAATCTCTATCAAATTCAAGCTTTCCTTATCTTTCACTACTCATACTCCAATCAGATTCTTACCAAAACATCAATTACAGTCAATTTGGCCGACCCATTTGACGCTTGCGCTTGTTTTTATTTTCCGTTTTTGTTTTCCTTTTTATGCTTCATATCTTCTAAGACCAATATGTTGGGTTTTGCTCGGTATACTATCAGAATTGGCATAGACTTGTACGCCATGGTGATTTCGTTGTGTCAGCTCCATTCCAGTTAAAGCTCCCCCACAATTATTTTTCTATCCCACCGATTTATTTAAACTGGTTTTTAGCCCACTGATATACTTAAATCCTGTTTTTATTTGTCAATCTATACTCCTAATGGAGGAGTTAGTAGTCTCGCCTCACTCCCACTAGCTCCTCGCAAACCCTCTATTACGCCGGTGAACGTCTTACATGCGACCTTTTGGGCCGGCCCATTTGACATGTGCATGAAATCAATCAAATCGACACTTTTCGAAATCAACATCATGCATTAACTCATTCAAATCACATCTTAAGAAATCTCTACCAAATCCAAGCTTTCCTTGTCTTTCACTACTCATACCCCAACGAAATCAAATCTTACCAAAACATCAACTACAGTCAATTTGGCCGACCCATTTGACGCTTGCGCCTGTTTTTATTTTCCGTTTTTGTTTTCCTTTTTTATGTTTCATTTTTTCTATGACCAATACGTTGGGTTTTGCTCGGTATACTATCAGAATCGGCATAGACTTTTACGCCATGGTGAGTTTGTAGTGTCGGCTCCATTCCAGTTAAAGCTCGCCCACAATTTTTTTCTATCCCACCGTTTTATTTAAACTGGTTTTTAGCCCACTGATATACTTAATCCGGTTTTTATTTGCCAAATTTAGTAATGTCGTTATGAAAAGGAATCAATCACGATGATCTCTAATCAATCTTTAAAGACCAAATCTACGAAAATGAATCATTGTTTGATAGCACAAGACAAAAATTATGAAAATGAACCAATGTCAAATGCATCATGGATACACTCTTAAATTCATCGATTAAATAATTTTTATCTCTTGATATTTTATTATGGTTGTTGATATAACCATTCACATATTATTCTTAGAAAATACTTTTCGTTGATGCAAAAAATAAAGGAATAAAACAGCGATTTACCGGTAAAACAGAAGTCGCCAAGGCAGCCTGGTGTGCAAGAGAATTTTGAATATGTATGCAAGATACAACTAATGTTGGATTGCTAAAATATAAATGCCCTCGTTGCAATGCATGGGCAATTAACCAGCATCGTAGTAGGTCACTTGAAGTGTCGATATTATGTTTTGGTACAACAGTTTAGCTGAATATATCGTTGATGTGAGATTATATGGGATGTCCACTTGTCCCGTCAAAATTTATGTGGACACATGTGAGCCTCCTACTTATACATGATGCAAGTGATGTGGATGTGGATATGGATAGGATTTGGTTGTTCTGTTTAGTTACGGCTGTCTGAGCGGAATATTTTTCTTCTACTTTAGAAAATATGACAAATTGCATTTCCTTAGAGATGGATTTGCAGAAAATTGCATGAGCAAGTATTTCATGTTTTGTTCAACTAGGTCTACAATTTTTTAGTTATAATAGATGGCTAAATGTTGCTTGGTTACTTTAAGAGTTAATAACGGACAAAGTGGCGTATCAGTTGCATGCAAAACAACGGACACCATCTTTTTGTGGAATCCATGACATTCAACTCTATAACATGAAAATGGCTCAAGAGACATTCGATCTTCCTTCTTGGTTCGGAGGGCATTACAGGCAGTGCATTCCTCCTACCCCTTGATGGGGGTGGCGGATTGGCATGAACACGGTGGGAGGGGATCAGGACGGAGAGCGGGGCGGTTGGCAGTGGAGTCCTCATTGGCGGTCTGTGGAGAAGTACGATGTGAAGGAGAAAGGCTGCGATGGGGAAGATGAGCTAGGCGTTATCCGGTTTTAAGGAGAGGGATCCAGTAAGAAATATCCCGCTACAGAGGAAAACCGAGCGGGAAGGGGAGGGTATGGCAGGAAGAGGAAAGGGTGTGTCGTGGCTTGGGGTTTTCTGATGCATGGGCACACATGTTGGTGATAACATGACGGATAGTCCGGACAACCACAATTCCAGTGGGGGGAGGGGGTCAGGGAGGAGAGCGGGGCGGGTGCCGGATCGACACAAACACGAGGGGAGGGGATCAGGACGGGTGGCAGATTGACATGAACACGAGGAGAGGGCATTAGGGTGGTTGGGAGGGGAGTCCTGCTTGGTTATTTGTGGAGATGTACAGTGTGAATAAGAGAGGGCGCCATAATGAAGGTGGGTTTTGCTCAACAACAAACATCATATTTTTGTGGAATGCACAACATTCAATTGTATGTTACAATCGTGGCAATGCCTTAGGAGACAATGGATCTGTGTTCTTGGATCGGGGTCCGTCATGGGTGGCGCACACCACCTACCCCTTGTTGGAGGTGGTGGATCGACACTAACCAGCTAGGGGAGGGGTCAGTGTGGAGAGTGAGGCGGTTGGAGGGGCACTCCTCCTTGGCGGTCCATCAAGAAGTACAGTGTGAAGGAGTGAGGTCTCCATGGAGAAGGTGACATGAGCGTCATCCAGGTTTAAAGGAGATGGCTCTAGCAACAACTGTCTAGCTACCTCGGGAAACCGAGTGGGAAAGGGAGGGTTCGACATAAAAAGGAAATGGTGTGTCATGGGGTGGGGTTTTTGTGTTGGGCCCATATGTTGGGGATTACATGACGTGTTGTTCGGACAACCACCCCCCACACACACACACATATGGTCTGGATTTGGGGAGCCTGGACTGTCAAGATGATTGAATTTTTGGAACGCTGCTAGACTCCCATTTGATGTTCGAACACACCTGGACATATGAGAAATAAATAAGTTTCGATTTTGTAGACGAACTTAATCATTTGTTTGCTTTAGTTTATGCATTGTAGCCCGTAGCAACACACGTGCGTTATACTAGTGTAATCTAATACACAAGATTATCAGTAAGCTATTGGCAAATAGACCTAAGCAAAATTTACCGGAGATTATCGGGGCACCAAAGTGCTTTTGTCCCGGGGAGGATAATTACGGATAATATTCTTATTGCATATGAATGTTACCATTCCATAAAAAAAAGAAGGGCAAATAAGGAGTATGTGGGGTGAAATTGGACATGCACAAGGCTTACGATAAAATTGAGTGGTGTTTTCTCTAAGAAATGATCGTGAGAATGGGATTCTATGTTACTTGGATTAATCTAATCATGGATTGTGTGTCCTCGGTAAGATACAAGGTGCGGTTTAATTCTATGGAAACTGAGAATTTTCTTCCAACTAGGGGATTGAGGCAGGGGGGTCCCCTATCCCGCTACCTATTTTTATTATGCGTAGAAGGCCTCTCGGATTTACTATATAATGCTGAAGCAGCTGGAGATCTAGTTGGAGTAAAAGTGTGTCGTGATGCACCATCTGTATCTCATTTACTTTTCGCGGACGATTCTCTTATCCTTATGAATACTGATAGTAATAATGAAAATTGTTTGAGAAATATATTGGATTCTTATTGTCATTCATCTGGACAACTAATGAGTGTTGCAAAGTCTAGTGTTTATTTCAGCCCTACTACAAGTGTGGAAAGCAGAGTGGAGGGTTTGTACAATCCTTGATATAATGACAGAGGCCATGTATGACAAATACTTGGGGTTACCTGACGATGCCAAAGACCTAGGGTAGGGTCATGGACCTGACCTATACGCTCTACCCAAGGTCACTACCTTAGAAGCAAGGACATCCAAAGTATAGCAAGAAATACCGACTGAAGTAGCCATGGAGTGCAATCCACTCGACCAGTCACCTCACTCGGATACCCACAATTTACTTGACCTGGATGAAGTCATTTGACCATACAGGAATCCACTCGGAGTACAGAAGACCTAGAGTCACTTAGGATGGCAATGGTCAGGGGTTCACTCTGTAGTCTTAAAGATCATTAATACCACTTTATAGCTGGCGTTACCAGTAATGCCCTATCTTAATGTACATTGAACCCCTGTAACGGAGGACAGCTGGGGTCCTGGCGCACTCTATATAACCCACCCCCTCCTCTGGGACAAGGGTTCTCACCCCTTGTAACACACACCCATATTCCAGTCGACCGCCTTAGGGCACCGAGACGTAGGGCTTTTACCTCCTACGGGAGGGGCCTGAACTCGTAAACTCGTGTGTACAACCTCGCCATAGCCAGGGCCTTATCTCCTCATACGTACCCCCTACTCTTACTGTCAGACTTAGTACCACGAAAGTTGGCGCCCACCTTGGGGCAAAGCGTCTTAGCAACTTCCGGCGAGGTTGCATTTTCTCCGATCTTCATCGACATGGTTCCCGGCGGCGGTTTGGTCATGGGGCGCGAGTTCCGACTCGGTGCGCTCACTTTCATCGCCGACGACTCTGCCTGGCTCCAAGAAGCCCCCCTCAACGTCAAGGCTCTCCCAATCCGCGAATCAACGCACTTCCGCGCGAGTGCCTGTGGCGTCCTCCTACGACAGTCGTCGACTCCATGTCGGTCGGTCTTCACATCACCTACTCACTCCTCTGGACGCTGCCGCAAGCGATCTGGTCGGTTGCGGCTCCAGCGATGGGTGAAGCATGCAATGGCTCACTAGACGACCACCCTCCAAGTCGCGACAATCGAGCCCGACGAATTTCACTACGGTCCAGTCGACCTGTCGACTGGTTCTGCGGATATGTTTTTCGAGAGCGGGAGCTGTGACCCCACGACAGAAGTTCTCGTGGTCGATTCCTGTCGCAGCCCACCCGGGTTTGGCTGCAATGGTGGCAACGGTGATGGCGATGGCCCATCATTCGGCCACGAGGAGTACGAGCCCCCAACCTCTCAATTCACAGCAGAGGGAAGAGCTGCACCGCCGCAACATGGAGGCCCTCTAGACCCCCATCATAGGGGAAACCGCCGAGGCTCGGGCCTTGGAGGCTGCGCGCCTGGCCACGCTGGCTGAGGACACATGTTTGGAGAATCTCCAACATTCTCTCGATGAATGCGCCCGTCGACTGATCCTCGAGTGCAGTCGACGTCAACGACATTTGTTTCCACCTGAACCTCAGGTATACCTCACTCCGATCCAGAATCTTACAGCTGCTGCGCGTATAGCAGAGTCTATTCAGCCGTCCCGTTCAGAAGCTGGAAGGGGCTTGGAACAGATCCGAGCGCTGCTCCGAGGAGCAGGAGAGCTGAACTCCGCCGTTTCTTAGTCGCGGAACATGATCCACAGCAGGTCAGTAAGGGCAGATACAGTTCAGTCGGCACACAGTCCCGGGTCTCCTTTGCAGCGTGAAGATCGTGATCACCGCCGGGATCGGCACCTGGGAAGAGCTCATGGAGAGTTTGATCATGAGTACGCCCGTGACAACCACCGTCGAGTGCCTTCGCTCGTTCCGAGGGATGGCTCGTATGCGCCCCGGTGGTATGATGACAGACGCCCGTATGGTAATGACCCAAGAGAGCCTGGGTTCGACGCAAGGTCAGTCTTTGTTCAAGGTTTGGTCGACCAGAACAGGGCATACAAAGATGGGTTGGATAGAGACAGGCCCGGTGGAAGCAGGGTCCATGTTTCCGGCCCTGAGTGTTTCGGAAGAGCCATCTGAGCCGCTGAGATCCCTCACAACTTCAGATTGGCGACCGGCGTCAGTAAGTTCGCGGGAGAGTCGAAGCCTGACACTTGGTTGGAAGACTGCCGAGTGGCTGTGCATATTGGTGGCGGCAGCGACGAGGTGGCCATGAAGCACCTCCCTTTGATGCTTAAAGGTTCTGCCAGAGCTTGGCTGAATCAGTTGGCCCCTGGAAGCATTTTCAGTTGGGATGAGTTGGCCCGAGTGTTTACCAAAACATTTGAGGGCACCTGCAAGAGGCCTGCTGGTTTGTTGGAATTGCATCATTGCATGCAGAAACAGAACGAGACCTTGAGAGATTATATCCAGAGACGGACCACTCTTCACCTCATGGTGGGGAATGTGTCGGAGCATCAAGCAGTTTGTGCCTTTAAAGAAGGCGTTCGCTACAGAGAGCTCAATCTGAAGTTCGGTCGGTCCGGAGACATGACTCTGACTCGGATGATGTAGATTGCCACTTGGTATGCTAACGACGAAGAAGAGGACCGACTCCGGAGTGGCAAGAATAGACAAGTCGCCCAGGACACCGGAGGAGGAAACTCCAGTCGGAAGCAGAAGCGAAAAGCTGAGGCTGTAGGCCCTGCCGAGGCAGCAGTTTTGAACCAAGGGAAGTTCAAGGGGAATCCTAAAGGGCCTTGGACCCCTAAAAAAGTGAAAGATCAAGCAGGAAATGATGTGCTTGATTTGCCGTGTCATATACACACCAAAAAGGATGAAGATGGGAATCTGATTCTCCCCAAACATACCACTTGACAGTGTCGACTCCTGATTTAGAGTTTCCGAGAGAGCCAACCCGATGAAAAGGACAAAGAGTCTGATAAGGAGGAAGAGAAAGAGGAAGATGGCAGTTACCCCAATGTTAATGCCATCTTGGTGATTTTTGCTGACCTCGAGAGCAAAATTCAATTGAAAGTTATTAATAGAGAGGTGAACATGGTTGCTCCGGCAATGCCAAGATATTTGAAGTGGTCAAAAACCCCTATTACATTCGACCAGTCCGACCACCCGCCACACGTTGATACCCCTCGGCGGCAAGCGTTGGTGGTCGACCCAGTCGTTGGGGGCACCCGACTGACTAAGGTTTTAATGGATGGTGGCAGTGGACTGAATATACTATACGCTGAGGCCCTCTGGGGGATGGGCATTCCGATGTCCAAGCTTAGCGAGAGCAATAAGAGATTCCATGGTATCATCCCAGGAAAGAAAGTCGATTCACTCGGTCAGATCACTCTTGATATGGTTTTCGGTGATTCCATGAACTACTGCAAGGAAAAGTTGACGTTTGAGGTAGTGGATTTTGACAGTGCCTATCGTGCCATTCTAGACAGACCTGCTTATGCTAGTTTCATGGCTCGATCATGCTATGTGTACCTCAAGTTGAAGATGCCTAGCCACAGAGGCTGATCATGGTCACTGGAAATCGGCAGAGAGCAGAAGATTGTCTCCAGAACGGTTCAAAGATCACCGATGAGCAGATGTCAGCAGTATAATTTCAAGAATACCAGAAGAATGCAGATCCGAGTGATTTGCTGCGTGCCAAGAGGCCGCCTCGGAGTCCACATTTTAGTAGGCCGGCGAGACAAAGCCAGTTCACATTCACCCGATCGACCACAATGCTGCTCCGACCCATATCTCAACAACACTCGACAACAAATAGGAAGAAGCGCTCATCCAGTTCCTCCGTGAGAACTGGGACATCTTTGCATGAAAGCCATCTAACATGCCAGGTGTACCCAGGGGACTGGCTGAGCACCGTTTGCGAGTCGACTCAAAAGCAAAACCCGTTAAAGAGCATCTCCGTCGGTCTGCCACGAAGAAGAGAAAGGCGATTGGCGAGGAGGTGGCTTGGCTTCTGGCTGCCGAGTTCATCCGCGAGATATACCACTCTGAGTGGCTCGCCAACGTTGTTATGGTCCCCAAGAAAGATAAATCACTTCGAATGTGTATTGATTTCAAGCACATCAATCGGGCCTGCCCGAAAGATCATTTTCCTCTGCCCCGCATCGATTAGATAGTCGACTCAACTACGGGATGTGAGCAATTGTCCTTTTTGGACGCCTATTCTGGGTACCATCAGATCCGACTATATGGACCCGACGATATAAAGAAAACTTTCATCACCCAATTCGGTTGTTTTTGCTATGTTACTATGCCCTTTGGCCTTAAGAATACTGGTGCCACATTCATGCGCGTGATCCAGAAGTGCCTGCTCACTCAAATCAGTCGGAATGTGGAAGCATACATGGATGACATAGTGGTCAAGTCACGCAAAGGTTTCGACCTACTGACTGACCTCGCTGAAACCTTTGCCAACTTAAGGAGATATGATATCAAGCTCAGTCCATCAAAGTGCACATTCGGAGTCCCAGGCGGAAAGTTACTCGGTTTTCTCGTTTCCGAACGGGGGATTGACGCAAACCCAGAGAAGATTGGCACAATCCTCCGAATGAAACACCCTGTGCGTGTGCACGATGTTCAGAAGCTTACTGGATGTTTGGCTACATTGAGTCGATTCATCTCATGCCTCGATGAAAAGGCATTGCCCCTTTACCGACTGATGAAGAATTCTGACAAGTTAGAGTGCAATGACGAAGCTGAAGCAGCGTTTGAAGAGCTCAAAGCCCTGCTTTCCACCCAGCCGATGCTTGCCGCTCCAGTCAGCAAGGAGCCTTTAATGCTTTACATCGCAGCCACTGGACAAGTCGTCAGCATAGTGCTCACGGTTGAGCAGGAAGAAGAAGGAGAAGCCTTCAAAGTTCAGCGCCCTGTGTATTACATTTCAGAAGTCTTGACCCCGTCCAAGTAGAGATATCCTCATTATCAGAAGCTTGTTTATGGAATTTACTTGACCATGAAGAAAGTTGCACACTACTTCTCAGACCACTCAGTTTCAGTCATCAGCGATGCTCCATTGTCAGAAATTCTGAATAATAGAGATGCAACTAGTCGAGTGGCAAAGTGGGCGATTGAACTCCTTCCTTTAGATATCAAGTTTGAGGTAAAGAAAGCCATCAAGTCTAAAGCAATAGCAGATTTCCTTGCAGAGTGGATTGAACAGCAGCAGCCGACTCATGTTCAGTTGGAACATTGGACTATATTCTTTGATGGATCCAAGATGTTGAATGGCTCTGGTGCAGGAGTGGTTTTAGTGTCCCCAAGAGGAGATAAGCTCAGTTATGTCCTCCAGATTCACTTTGATTCTTCAAAAATGAAGCAGAGTATGAGGCATTGTTGTATGGGTTGCGTATGGCCATTTCACTCGGCGTCCGGCGCTTGATTGTCTACGATGACTCAGACTTGGTGGTTAATCAAGTAATGAAGGAATGTGACATCAGGAGTCCAGCAATGACCGATTATTGAAATGAAGTAAGAAAGCTAGAGAAGAAGTTTGAGGGGTTAGAGCTCCACCACATACCCCGAATCAAGAATCAAGCTGCTGATGATCTGGCGAAGATAGCTTCTACTCGGAAGCCTATCCCCGGTAATGTGTTCTTGGAACATCTCCACACCCCATCAGTACAAGAAGATCCCTTCGAAGAAGAGCCCCCGCAATCGATAAGTTCAACCAATCCGACTAAGATTGAAGTACCAGTTGTGGTCGACTTGATCATGGAAGTCTTAGTGATCACGCCTGACTGGACGGTGCTGTACATCACGTACCTGCTCAGGCAGGAACTCCCAGAGGATGAGGGTGAGGCCCGCTAGATAGTCCGTCGATCGAAAGCCTTCACCGTGATAAAAGGACAGCTTTACAGAGAAAGTGTCACAGGAGTGGCTCAGCGCTGCATCACCCCAGAAGAAGGTCGAATGATTCTAAACGAGATCCACTCGAGGACCTGTGGTCACCATGCGTCCTCTCGGACCATCGTGGCCAAAGCATACCGAGCAGGATATTATTGGCGTCGTGCGAATGAGATGGCAAAGGATATAGTCGACAAATGCGCAGGTTGTCAGTTCTACTCCAACATGTCTCACAAGCCTGCGTCTGCCTTGAAGACTATCCCACTCGTCTGGCCGTTTGCAGTCTGGGGGTTGGATATGGTTGGACCCTTCAAGACCGGCAGAAGTGGTTTCACTCATTTGCTCATAGCAGTCGATAAATTCACCAAATGGATCGAAGCCAAGCCTATCAAAAACCTTGACTCAAGCACTGCCGTCAGTTTCATCAGGGAGTTGATATTCAGATATGGAGTCCTGCACAACATCATCACAGATAATGGCTCCAACTTCGATTATGATGAGTTAAGGGCGTTTTATGCTTCCCAAGGCACTCGGGTCGACTACACATCTGTTGCGCACCCGTAGTCGAATGGGAGGGCAGAAAGGGCGAATGGTTTAATCCTACAAGCGCTGAAACCCCGATTGATGCGCGACCTCAAGCATGCTATTGGAGCTTGGGTGACTGAGTTGCCATCCGTCTTATGGGGACTAAGAACAACTCCGAACCGGTCGACTGACCAAACACATTTCTTCATTGTGTATGGCGCTGAGGCTGTGCTTCCAAGTGATTTGCTGCACAACGCTCCACGAGTGGAACTCTTCTCAAAAGTTGAAGCAGAATAGGCACGCCAAGACGCAGTTGATCTCCTGGAAGAGGAACGTGAGATGGCTCTGATCTAGTCGACCATCTATCAGCAAAATCTGCGTTGATTCCATGCCCGTAATGTCAGAGGTCGAGCCTTCCAGGAAGGAGACCTTGTGCTCCAAGTGGATCAGAAATGGCCTCACAATCTCGCTCTGGCCTGGGAAGGTCCCTTCATCATCACCAAGGAGCTTCACAACGAGGAGTATCACCTCTACAACGTAGCCAAGAAAACGGATGAGCCACGCGCATGGAACGCAGAGCTGCTTTACCATTTCTATACCTAAACCACTCGGATTGACGAATTGTAATAAGAATCCTTTAGTTTGCTTACCAAAGACAAGATTTTTGCAATATCTTAATGACTGATTTCCCATAATCATTCGTGTTCAAATCTCCCAGTGGGTGGCTGCTACGTCTTGAGCTTGCGTTGGTTTTCCTTGAAGAGGAAAGGGTGATGCAGCAATAGTAGCATAAGTATTTCCCTCAGTTTTTGAGAACCAAGGTATCAATCTAGTAGGAGGCTCCTCAAAAGTCCCACACACCTACACAAACAAACAAGAACTCGCAACCAACGCAATAAAGGGGTTGTCAATCCCTTCAAGGCCACTTGCGAAAGTGAGATCTGATAGAGATAATATGATAAGATAAATATTTTTGGTATTTTATAATATAGATTGGAAAAGTAAAGATGCAAATAAAAGTAGATTGAAAGCTTATATGATAAAAGATAGACCCGGGGGCCATAGGTTTCACTAGTGGCTTCTCTCAAGATAACATAAGTATTACGGTGGGTGAACAAATTACTGTCAATCAATTGATAGAAAATCGAATAATTATGAGATTATCTAGGCATGATCATGTATATAGGCATCACGTCCGTGACAAGTAGACCGATTCCTGCCTGCATCTACTACTATTACTCCACACATCGACCGCTATCCAGCATGCATCTAGAGTATTAAGTTCATAAAGAACAGAGTAACACATTAAGAAAGATGACATGATGTAGAGGGATAAACTCATGCAATATGATATAAACCCCATCTTTTTATCCTTGATGGCAACAATACAATACGTGCCTTGCGGCTCCTGCTGTCACTGGGAAAGGACACCACAAGATTGAACCCAAAGCTAAGCACTTCTCCCATTGCAAGAAAGATCAATCTAGTAGGCCAAATCAAACTGATAATTCGAAGAGACTTGCAAAGATAACTTAATCACACATAAAAGAGTTGAAAGGAGATTCAAATATTTCTCATAGATAAACTTGATCATAAATCTATAATTCATCGGATCTCGACAAACACACCGCAAAAAGAGTTACATCGAATAGATCTCCAAGAAGATGAAGGAGAACTTTGTATTGAGACTCAAAGAGAGAGAAGAAGACATCTAGCTAATAACTATGGACCCGAAGGTCTGTGGTAAACTACTCACAACTCATCGGAAGGGCCTTGGAGATGATGTAGAGGCCCTCCGTGATCAATTCCCCCTCCGGCGGAGCGCCGACGAAGCCTCCAAGATGGGATCTCGCGGATACAGAAGGTTATGGCGGTGGAAATAGTTTTTCGTGGTCGCTTCTGATGTTTTCGGGGTACATGGGTATATATAGGAGGAAGAAGTAGGTTGGTGGATGCTCGAGGGGCCCATGAGGGTGGGGGCGCGCCAAGCCCTAGGGGGCGCGCCAGGCACCCTCGTGGCTGCCTTGCTTGTTTCTTGACTTCCACTCCAAGTCCTCTGGATCACGTTTGTTCCAAAATGATTGCTCCCGAAGGTTTCATTCCGTTGGGACTCCATTTGATATTCCTTTTCTTCGAAACACTGAAATAGGCAAAAAAACAGCAAATCGGGCTGGGCCTCCGGTTAGTAGGTTAGTCCCAAAAATTATATAAATGTGTAAAGTAAAGCCCATAAACATCCAAAATGGGTAAGATAATAGCATGGAACAATCAAAAATTATAGATACGTTGGAGATGTATCCAGCATCCCTAAGCTTAATTCCTGCTCGTCCTCGAGTAGGTAAATGATAAAAACAGAATTTTTGATGTGGAATGCTACCTAGCATAATTCTCAATGTAATTTTCTTTATTGTGGCATGAATGTTCAGATCCAAATGATTCAAAATAAAAGTTCATATTGACATAAGAAATAGTAATACTTCAAGCATACTAATCAAAGCAATCATGTCTTCTCAAAATAACATGGCTAAAGAAAGTTCATCCCTACAAAATCATATAGTTAGGTCATGCTTCATTTTTTGTTACGCAAAAATTCTCCCATCTTGCACACCCCCGATGACAAGCCAAGCAATTGTTTCATACTTCAGCAATCTCAAACTTTTTTCAACTTTCACGCAATACATGAGCGTGAGCCATGGATATAGCAATGTGGGTGGAATAGAATATGATGATGGAGGTTGTGTGGAGAAGACAAAAAAGAGAGAAAGTCTCACATTGACGAGGATAATCAACGGGCTATGGAGATGCCCATCAATTGATGTCAACATGAGGAGTAGGGATTGCCATGCAACGGATGCACTAGAGCTATAAATGTATGAAAGTCAACAAAAAGAAACTAGTGGGTGTGCATCCAACTTGCTTGCTCATGAAGACCTGGGGCATTTTGAGGAAGCCCATCGTAGGAATATACAAGCCAAGTTCTATAATGAAAAATTCCCACTAGTATATGAAAGTGACAACATATGAGACTCTAAGAACATGGTGCTACTTTGAAGCACAAGTGTGGAACATGATAGTAACATTGCCCGCTTTTTTTATTTTCTTTTTCTTCTTCTTTTTTCTTTTTTTGCTTTTAGCCTTTCTTTTTTTTCCTTTTGGCCTTTTTTTCTTTGGCCTTTTTTTTTCGAACACTAAATTAAAAACAAATAGTAAATAAATTTTGGAAATTCTATTTTTTGTGTGAAATGTTCATGTTAGTCTAACAAGTGTGCTTGATAATTTTCATGCGAAACGGGATAGCAGTGCTTTGTCGGTGAAAAAACAAAATTAAGTGTAATATTTGATGCTCGATTTTTTTTGCACAAGTCAAAATGCTTAAACTTTTTCACTAAAAAATTATAGGTAACATTTTGGTGTGAGTATGAATATACCTATTTTTTTGTCATTTACAACTTTTTTTTTGGCGGGCAGAAGCATATGTTGCCAAGAGCCGAATTTGATTTTGGCCTTTATTTTTTTTATTTAGGGACAATGCTCTAATAATGATGATCATCACACTTCTATTTATTTACAACTCATGAATTACAACCCAAAACTAGAACAAGATATGACTCTATATGAATGCCTCCGGCGGTGTACCGGGATGGGAAATGAATCAAGAGTGACATGTATGAAAAATTATGCATGGTGGCTTTGCCACAAATATGACATCAACTACCTGATCATGCAAGGCAATATGACAATGATAATGTGTGTCATGATGATGAACGGAACGGTGGAAAGTTGCATGGCAATACATCTCGAAATGGCTATGGAAATGCCATAATAGGTAGGTATAGTGGCTGTTTTTAGGAAGATATAAGGAGGTTTATGTGTGATAGAGCGTATCGTATCACGAGGTTTGGATGCACCGGCGAAGTTTGCACCAACTCTCAAGGTGAGAAAGGGCAATGCACGGTACCGAAGAGGCTAGCAATGATGGAAGGGTGAGAGTGTGTATAATCCATGGACTCAACATTAGTCATAAAGAACTCATATAATTATTGCAAAAATCTACAAGTCATCGAAAACCAAGCACTACGCGCATGCTCCTAGTGGGATAGATTGGTAGGAAAAGACCATCGCTCGTCCCCGACCGCCACTCATAAGGATGCACAATCTAAGAACACCTCATGTTTCAAATTTGTTACACAACTTTTACCATACGTGCATGCTACCGGACTTGCTAACTTCAACACAAGCATTCTTTAAATTCATAATCACCCAACTAGCATGACTCTAATATCACTACCTCCATATCTCAAAACAATTATCAAGTATCAAATTGATCATAGCATCCAATTCACTTCCTATGATAGTTTTTATTATACCCAACTTGGATGCCCATCATTCTAGGACCAATTTTATAGCCATAGCAAATACCATGCTGTTCTAAGAGACTCTCAAAGTAATATAAGTGAAGCATGAGAGATTAACAATTACTACAAAATTTATCCACCGCCGTGCTCTAAAAGATTTAATTGAAGCACTAGAGCAAAACTATCTAGCTCAAAAGATACAAGTGAATCACATAGAGTATTCTAATAAATTCCAATCAAGTGGGTTTGTCCAAAAAGGTGTGTACAGCAAGGATGATTGTGGTAAACTAAAAAGCAAATACTAATATCATACAAGACGCTCCAAGAAAAACACATATCATGTGGCGAATAAAAATATAGCTCCAAGTAAAGTTACCGATAGACGAAGACGAAAGAGGGGATGCCTTCCGGGGCATCCCCAAGCTTAGGCTTTTGGTTATCCTTGAATATCTTGGGGTTCCATGGGAATCCCCAATCTTAGGCTCTTGCCACTCCTTATTCCATAGTCCATCAAATCTTTACCCAAAACTCGAAAACTTCACAACACAAAACTCAACAGGAAATCTCATAAGCTCCGTTAGTGAAAGAAAGAAAAACCACCACATAAGGTACTGTAATGAACTCATTATTTATTTATATTGGTGTTAAACCTACTGTACTCCAAGTTCTCTATGGTTCATACCCCTACATACTAGCCATAGATGCATCGAAATAAGCAAACAACACACGAAAACAGAATCTATCAAAAACAGAACAGTCTGTAGCAATCTGTAACTCTCGAATACTTCTGTACCTCTAAAAATCCTACAAAAATAGGAAGTCTTGGGAAATTTTTCTATTGATCTACATAAAAAAGAATCAATACAAAATCACGTTTCTGTGAATTACCAAAATTATGTTCGTGCGTGCAAAGTTTTTGTTTTTCAGCGGAATCAAATTAACTATCACCGTAGGTTATCCTATAGGTTCTACTTGGCACAAAGACTAATTAAAACATAAAAACACATCTAAACAGAAGGTAGATGCAAAATTTATTACTAAACATAAGCAAAAACAAAAAAAAAACTAAAATATAATTGGGTTGCCTCCCACTAGCGCTATTGTTTAACGCCCCAAGCAAGGCATAGAAGCGAGGATAGATCTAAGTAGTGCTATCTTTGGCACTCAATTCATAAGTAGCTCGCACGATAGATTCATAAGGTAATTTAACTTTCTTTATTGGAAATTGCTCCATGACTTTCCTTAATGGAAATTGGAATCTAATATTCCCTTCCTTCATTTCAATAATCGCACCAATCGTTTTAAGGAAAGGTCTACCAAGAATAATAGGACATGAAAGATTGCAATCTATATCAAGAACGATAAAATCTACGGGCACCAATTTCCTATTTACAACAATAATAACATCATTGATCCTTCCCATAGGCTTTTTAATAGTGGAATCCGCAAGGTGCAAATTTAAAGAGCAATCATCAAGATCATGGAAACCTAGAATATCACACAAAGTTTTTGAAATCGTGGAAACAGTACCACCCAAATCACATAAAGCATAACACTCATGATCTTTAATTTTAATCTTTATAGTAGGTTCCCACTCATCATTAAGTTTTCTAGGTATAGAAACTTCCAAATTAAGTTTTTCATCATATGATTGCATCAAGGCATCAACAATGTGTTTGGTAAAAGCTTTATTTTGACCATGAGCATGCGGAGAATTCAACACGGATTGCAACAAGTAAATACAATCTACTAAAGAACAATTATCATAATTAAATTCCTTGAAATCCAAGATAGTGGGTTCAATGCTATTTAAAGTCTTGACCTCTCCAATCCCACTTTTACGAAATTTAGCATCAAGATCTAAAAACTCCGAATCATTGGGATGCCTTTTAACTAAAGTTGACTCATTTACAGTCCCATCATTATTAAGATTCATAATGCAAAACAAAGATTTAATAGGGGACACATCAGTAATTTTTAGATCTTCATCATTATTTTCATGGAAACTAGAAGAACACGCTTTTACAAAGCAATCTTTCTTAGCGCGCAATCTAGCGGTTCTTTCTTTGCACTCATCAATGGAAATTCTCATAGCTTTGAGAGACTCATTGATATCATGCTTAGGAGGAGTAGATCTAAGTTTCAAAGAATCAACATCAAGTGAAAGTCTATCAACGTTCCTAGCCAAATCATCAACTTTAAGCAATTTTTCTTCAAGCAAGGTATTAAAATTCTTTTGAGAGATCATAAATTCTTTAACACTATTCTCAAAATCAGAGGGCATCTTATTATAATTACCATAATAATTATTGTAGAAATTTCCATAATTATTAGAGGAATTACTAGGGAATGGTCTAGGATTAAAGTTTCCTCTATAAGCATTGTTACCAAAATTATTCCTACCAACAAAATTCACATCCATAGATTCATTATTATTCTCAATCAAAGTAGACAAAGGAATATCATTGGGATCAATAGAAGCACTCTTAGTAGCAAACAATTTCATAAGTTCATCCATCTTTCCACTCAAAACATTAATTTCTTCTATAGCATGCACTTTTTACTAGTAGATCTTTCGGTGTGCCATTGAGAATAATTAGCCATAATATTATCAAGTAGTTTGGTAGCTTCCCCTAAGGTGATTTCCATAAACGTGCCTCCCGCGGCCGAATCTAAAAGATTTCTAGAAGAAAAATTTAATCCGGCATAATATTTTTGTATGATTATCCATAAATTCAAACCGTGAGTAGGGCAATTGCGAATCATCAATTTCATTCTTTCCCAAGATTGGGCAACATGCTCATGATCAAGTTGTTTACAATTCATAATATCGTTCCTAAGAGAGATGATCTTAGCGGGAGGAAAATACTTAGAGATAAAAGCATCTTTGCACTTATTCCATGAATCAATACTATTCTTAGGCAAAGACGAAAACCAAACTTTAGCACAATCTCTAAGTGAAAACGGAAATAACTTCAATTTAACAATATCATTATCCGTATCTTTCTTCTTTTGCATCTCACACAAATCAACAAAGTTGTTTAGATGGTAGCGGCATCTTCACTAGGAAGGCCGGCAATTGATCTTCATAACAAGATTCAGCAAAGCAGCATTGATTTCACAAGACTCAACATCATTAAGAGGAGCAATCGGAGTACTAAGGACATCATTATTATTGGTATTGGAAAAATCACACAATTTGGTATTATCTTGCGCCATCGCGACAAGCAATCTGACACATAAGCAAACAAAAAGGCAAGCGAAAGAGAGAGGAGATTGGGAAAGAGAGGGCGAATAAAACGGCAAAGGTGAAGTGGGGGAGAGGAAAACGAGATAGCAAATGGCAAATAATGTAAGTGCGAGGGAGATGAGTTTGTGATGGTTACTTGGTATTCTTGACTTGAGCGAAGACCTCCCCGGCAACAGCGCCAGAAATCCTTCTTGCTACGTCTTGAGCTTGCGTTGGTTTTCCTTGAAGAGGAAAGGGTGATGCAGCAATAGTAGCGTAAGTATTTCCCTCAGTTTTCGAGAGCCAAGGTATCAATCCAGTAGGAGGCTCCTCAAAAGTCCCACGCACCTACACAAACAAACAAGAACTCGCAACCAACGCAATAAAGGGGTTGTCAATCCCTTCAAGGCCACTTGCAAAAGTGAGATCTGATAGAGATAATATGATAAGATAAACATTTATGGTATTTTATAATATAGATTGGAAAAGTAAAGATGCAAATAAAAGTAGATTGAAAGCTTATATGATAAAAGATAGACCCGGGGGCCATAGGTTTCACTAGTGGCTTCTCTCAAGATAGCATAAGTATTACGGTGGGTGAACAAATTACTGTCGAGCAATTGATTGAAAAGCGAATAATTATGAGATTATCTAGGCATGATCATGTATATAGGCATCACGTGCGTGACAAGTAGACCGACTCCTGCCTGCATCTACTACTGTTACTCCACACATCGACCGCTGTCCAACATGCATCTAGAGTATTAAGTTCATAAAGAAGAGAGTAACGCATTAAGAAAGATGACATGATGTAGAGGGATAAACTCATGCAATATGATATAAACCCCATCTTTTTATCCTCGATGGCAACAATACAATACGTGCCTTGCTGCCCCTGCTGTCACTGGGAAAGGACACCATAAGATTGAACCCAAAGCTAAGCACTTCTCCCATTGCAAGAAAGATCAATCTAGTAGGCCAAACCAAACTGATAATTCGAAGAGACTTGCAAAGATAACTTAATCACAGATAAAATAATTCAAAGGAGATTCAAATATTTCTCATAGATAAACTTGATCATAAACCCACAATTCATCGGATCTCGACAAACACACCGCAAAAAGAGTTACATCGAATAGATCTCTAAGAAGATCGAGGAGAACTTTATATTGAGATTCAAAGAGAGAGAAGAAGCCATCTAGCTAATAACTATGGACCCGAAGGTCTGTGGTAAACTACTCACAACTCATCGGAGAGTCCTTGGAGACGATGTAGAGGCCCTCCGTGGTCGATTCCCCCTCCGGCGGAGCGCCGGTGAAGGCTCCAAGATGGGATCTCACGGATACAGAAGGTTGCGGCGGTGGAAATAGTTTTTCGTGGTGCTCCAGGATGTTTTCAGGGTACATGGGTATATATAGTAGGAAGAAGTAGGTCGGTGGACGTTCGAGGGGCCCATGAGGGTGGGGGCGCGCCCATCTCTAGGGGGGCGCCGGGCACCCTCGTGGCCGCCTCCTCTGTTGCTTGACGTCCACTCCAACTCCCCTGGATCACGTTTGTTCCAAAAAGATCGCTCCTGAAGGTTTCATTCCGTTTGGACTCCGTTTGATATTCCTTTCCTTCAAAACACTAAAATAGGCCAAAAAACAGCAATTCGGGCTGGCCTCCGGTTAGTAGGTTAGTCCCAAAAATGATATAAATGTGTAACAGTAAAGTCCATAAACCATCCCAGCGTGTAATAATAGCATGGACAATAAAAAATATGATACGTTGGAGACGTACAAACCCGACTCGCTAGTTAAAAACACTCATCCAAATACGGTTAAATAGTAATCCTCCATCAGGGCTTAGCTGGCAACCCTACTCACCTAAGTTAAACATCTCGAGTGGAGAGATCCTCCACTCGGGGCTTAGTGCACCCGACTCGCCTAGTTAAAAAAACACTCCGGTGGAGGAAACACTCGGGGGCTTAGCTACGACGCCGTACTCGCCTAAGTTAAAAAAACACTCCGAGTGGAGAGAAATCCTCCCACTCGAGGGCTTAGCTGCGACCCCGTACTCGCCTAAGTAAAAAAACACTCTGAGTGGAGAGCAATCCTCCCACTCGGGGCTTAGCTATGACCCCGTACTCGCCTAAGTTAAAAAACACTCCGAGTGGAGAGCAATCCTCCCACTTGGGGGCTTAGCTGCGACCCCGTACTCGCCTAAGTTAAAAAACACTCCGAGTGGAGATCAATCCTCCCACTCGGGGGCTTAGCTGTGACCTTGTACTCGCCTAAGTTAGAAAACACTCTGAGTGGAGAGCAGTCCTCCCACTCGGGGACTTAGCTACGACCTCGTACTCGCCTAAGTTAAAAAACACTCCGAGTGGAGAGCAATCCTCCCACTCGGGGGGCTTAGCTGCGCCCCACACTCGCTTAAGTCACAAAGACCCTCTGAGCCGCATCACAAGTACAACGTACGCTCCATCCTGATCTGCAAGGATGATGAGGTGCCAATCGAGCACATCGTTTGAGCTGCGTCACAAGTACAACATCCGCTCCATCCCGATCCGCAAGGACGGCAAGGTGCCAATCAAGCACGTCGTCTAAGCTGCATCACAAGTACAATGTCGGTTCCGAGTGAGAAGTTAAGTTCCACCCGGAGTTGAAAAAGATCCAAAAGTGGTAAAGGTAAACCACCATATTAAAAAAAAACAAGTTCAGATAAACCCCGCAAAGTTCAGAACTGCGGACAGAAGTACTCAAGCATCAGGCCTGAAGGAGTTTAACGGTTACAAAACCACTTGGCATTTCGAGGCAGATAAGGTGAGGCATAAAGTTTGTTCACTCTTCGGGAGGAGGGCTTGCTGGCTCGACGAAGCTGTCAAGGTCAATGCCGTCTGCAATGCGAGTGGCAGAGTCGATGAAGGTCTCCATGAAGGACTGGAATTGGAGCTTCTTGGTGTTGGCAACCTTGATAGCCGCCAGCTTGTCTTCCCTGACTTCCTTGAAATGGACTTAGACCAAGGACAGAGCCACATCAGCACCGCAATGAGCAGACGACTTCTTCCACTCCTGCACTCGACCGGGAATTTCTTTGATTCGAGTCATCAGAGACTCGAGATCATTCTGGAACTCCGCTTGGGGCCAAAGCTCGGTGTCAATCCGCGACGTCGCCGCTTTCAGACGAGCAAGGTAATGCATAGTGTTTTCCAGATGAGACTCCAATCGCAACATGTTCATCGCGATGTCATCCTTGACAGGAGAGTTTATGGGGTCAAGATCTGTCTCGATCCGCCCAGTCTCTGCTTCGAAGTCTTGACAAAATTCTGCACAGTCAGAAAGGTGGTGAGTCGACAGATATATAATGATTCGACCATTGCAAATCAGTCGGACGAGAGGAAGTACCTTCAAGCTTCAGGACCAGCTTCTCAGCAAGTCTTCCTAGATAAGCCTCTAGTTCACCCTTCTTCATAGTGAGATCTCCAACCTTCTCAGTTAGAGTCTCCTTGTCCTTCTTCAGCCTGGCAACTTCCTTGTTGGCTTCAGTAACAACAGTCTTCAGCTTGCCGTTCTCCTCTTCTAAACTTGCTGATTGAAGCCAGCTTCTTGTCAGCAAGCTCTGTTTTCTCTCGCGCCTCTTTCTGTGCTGCGGCAAGGTCATTGTCCTTCTGCTCTAGAGCCTGCTTCATTTTGACTAAAGAAATAACATTCTTCAGACGACCTTGGAGTTGACGGTTTTCACTACGCATATCTGTTTGAGTGGAGTCACTCAGTTCAAAAGACTAAAAAGGAAAAACTATAAGGTGGACAGTCGGCGAGTTATTACCTCCCATAGCAGCAGCAGCATCCTTGGCCTTCTAAAGATTCTTCTTGGTCAGCTCTAGGTCAAGGTTGAGGCTGATTTGTTTCTTCTCCAACTCAGCAAACCGGTCCCCGGGCTTACAAGATTTTTGCGGTCAGCAAATAAGACACATCAGTCGAAAGAAACAAAAGTTAATCTCAGCAGAAAGTGTTCTAAGACTACTGCAGAATCAAAACATTCAATAGTAGTCTCGGGGACTACACCCAGTGGGTGCACTTGGCATGCCCCCACTAGTCCGGTTTACCACTCAGCATGGTCTGCCCCAGCGTGAGTATGCAAAAAAAAGAGATTCTCATACCCCGGCCGACTGCCCGCAGTCGACCGTGGTCTCGGGGCCTACACCCAGTGGGTGCACTCTGCGTGCCCCCACTGGTCTGGAACCCACTAGGATCAAACTATTCCACCAAGTGAAAGAACAATCAAGAAACATTCGACAAAGACCCCCGCCGAATCAAACATCCGACGGTGGTCTCGGGGACTACACCCAGTGGGTGCACTTTGCGTGCCCCACTGGTTCAGAGATACACTCGACTCACCTTGGTCGACTCAAGTGGAATAGCTATTCAACAATAAGTTAAAGCACTCAGTGGGTGATTGGATGCAAAGTGCAGACTCATGATAGATGCACATAAAAGGTTCCAAAACACTCATCCAGGGACATCTTACGGACAGTGAAGCAGCAGCTACAACTACTATATCACAGCAAGGCAAAAACCAAACTGAAACATCAGTCGGAAATTAACTGACCTTGACATTAACGTGGAGTGCAGAGGTGGCGTTGTAGGCAGCCTGGATAGCCTCGTGCACCACCTTGATTTGCTCCATCAAAAGGTTTGCTTGGAGTATGGCTTCCTTAGCGGCACCCGCTGGGTCATCTGGAGTGTGATGTGCAGCAAAGAGTGACGGTGGCAGTATAGTCGGAGCAATCATAGGATCTGAAACATGGAGCTGTGCAGGAGAAGCAGAGGCTTGAGCAATCAACGTCGAGGGACGGTCAGTCGACATAGGATTGGCAAAATAAACAGTGGCCCGAGCCAGATATTCGGACCACTGGACCATCGTCTCCGGTGCTGATGTCGACTGAGGCTCCTGTCCTACAATTGTCCTCCTGCTCGAAGCCTCGAAGCCCTGCCCCTCTGTCGGTGTCAAAACCGGCGGATCTCGGGTAGGGGGTCCCAATCTGTGCATCAAGGCTAATAGTAACAGGAAGCAAGGGACATAGATGTTTACCCAAGTTTGGGCCCTCTCGATGGACGTAAAACCCTAATTCCTGCTTGATTAATATTGATGATATGGGTAGTACAAGAGTAGATCTACCACGAGATCGTAGAGGCTAAACCCTAAGAGCTAGCCTATGATGGTATGATTGTAATTGTGATCGGCCTTCTAAGGACCAACCTCTCTGGTTTATATAGACACCAGAGAGGGCTAGGGTTTACATGGAGTCGGTTACAAGAAAGGAAACACAATATCCGAATCGCCAAGCTTGCCTTCCACGCCAAGGAGAGTCCCATCCGGACACAGGCCGAAGTCTTGAGTCTTGTATCTTCTCGCTTCAATAGTCTGGACGTTCTACACAGTCTGGCTGTCCGGATACCCCCAAATCCAGGACTCCCTTAGTAGCCCCTGAACCAGGCTTCAATGACAATGAGTCCGGCGCGCAGTATTGTCTTCGGCATTGCAAGGCGGGTTCCTTCTCCGAATACTCCAAAGCAATTATCGAACACTTGAATCGTGTCCGGATCCACAAAATGGTCTTCACATGCCACCGTAGAGAGAATGATATTTCACAAATGCAATCTGCTGACAACTTTTTCTGATGACGTGACATGTTATTACGATCGAATCATCATTCAAACCGTTTTCCCACAACCAGCTACAGCGCATATTACGAGGCGGTTTCTTTGACACGCCTTGTCAAAGCAGAGATCGTGTCCCCTTATCATGGGATTCTCATCAATACGGGTATGGGTAATCCTACCACACCATCAATCGTGGCACTTGGGAAGCAAGCGATTCCCAACGGGCAAGTGGGGAGGCGCACCGCTTTCGTCGCCTCTATAAAGGGATAAGATTTCCTCATTTTTAGCCACGCCTCCTTTCTCCCTTGCCCACTCTTGCCCTCTCGAGCTCCAGCGCCCAAGCCCAAGTCTTTCTCCGCACAACTAAACATGTCCGGAGCAGGAGGCAAGTGGGTGGCTTCCACCGTCAAGGAGAAGCATGTCACAAATCTTCGGGCGGCCGGATACTTGGCCACAGACATAGCGCACCAGCTACTGGATGCTGGGCAGGTCATTCCGACCCCAGGACCCCCATGAGAGGGTCGTGTTTGTTGCCCACTTCGTCCGCGGACTGGGATTTCCACTTCATCCCTTCGTCCACAGGCTTATGTTCTACTACGGGCTAGATTTCCATGATCTAGCCCCAAATTTCGTCCTCAACATCTCGGCGTTCATCGTCATATGCGAGGCCTTCCTCCGCATCCGACCTCACTTTGGCCTGTGGCTGCAAACCTTCTGCTGAAGCCGAAGATTGTAAGCGGCCAGCAAGCGGAGTGCGGAGGAGCCATGGTGGGCAAGATGCCTAATGTCACCTAGCTGGACGGCTCCTTTGCGGAGACCGTAAAAGGATGGCAATCAGGGTGGTTCTACATCACCGAGCCGTGCGGCGCCAACTGGGGGGCGGCCCTCGAATTCAGATCTGGAGCCCCCATGCGGCTCACCTCCTGGGAAAGGAAGGGCCTGTCCTAGGGCGAATCTACGGAGCTGACCGGACTCCAGACCTGCATCAAGAGCATGAAGGACAAGAACATCAAGCTTGTCAATGTGATCAGGTAATGCTCGTTCGCCGGATTCTGCCATGCCAAAGGCGGGCACTCAATCTGTGGGAGTTCGTCCTGGCCGAACACCAGACGCTCCGGAAGCTCTACGACATGATGCACAACGGCGCATGGAAGGTGTTGTTCAAGGCCTCCGAAGTACCTCCCCCCATATCCAAGGACCGCGGGCTTCACGCCACGCGGGCTTCCAGTCAGGTGAGTTCTCATACTACCACCGGGTTCGGTTCTTCCCAATATATTCATGAGAGAGCCTTAAGTAGTCGTGCACATTTGTTCAGGATTATGTGGAGACAGCGGAGCAGGTTTACTGTACGGCTCCGTTGCCAGAAGGCCCAGCTGATGCTCTCCTGATAGAGATGCTAGTCCCGGAACCGTACAAGGTGCCGGAGAAGAAGGCCATGTGGACCCAAAAGGGTCTCCGGCGTAAGGTTATGCCAGAAGCCCCGTCCGAAGACGACGAGGCACACTCCTCCCATGAAGGGGAGGAGGAAGAAGAAGAAGAAGACGCCCCATCCGGAAAGGATGAGGGGCCCGGGGAGGCGGACTAGGGGCCGGAAAAGGCCCTCATCGTAAGGCCGTCATACCCCTGTCGTCTGATGACGACGAGACAGATTCCTCCCACGGAGGCGGGGGGAATCAGGATGAGATTCTACCTCCCCACACTAGGGGGAGAAGAAGAGGAAAGCCGCTCCGAAAGGGGAGGCTGGGGCGTCCAAGAAGGGGAAGGTGTCCCTTCCGGACTACTCCGCCACGGCCGCCCTCAGCGAGGAGGGGTGGCTGCCCAGGGGGAAGCCCCCAGTGCGATCGTAAGTGTCCGCACTCCATCATAAGTTCACTCTATAGCTTTTGTTTAACGCCGAACATATGTGCAGCCCGGCCAGGGCTCACCCCGAGGTATCTTCCTCCGGGTCCCTGAGTGATTCGGAGATGAATTCGCTTCCGACAGCCACTACTCCTCAACCCGTGGACGGCATAGAGGTTTTGTCCCGGAGGCTGCCGGAGCAGGGGGAGGTGACTCTGGAGACGCCCTGAGGCGGGGTCCCAGATGTCGGACACGCGGGGTTCAAGATCCCCGCGGATCGTGTCAATGAGAGCCACGGTAGGACGGGCTCTCAGCCAAACACTATCTCGGAACCTTCAATGGTTCCGAACTCAGGCAGAAAGCCCCTCGTTAGGGAGGGCGAGCCATCTGCATCAAGGACTTCCGTTGCGCCCGAGGTGCCGGATTGTCTGCTGGAAGCGCTTCGTGGTGCCTCCGTGGACAAAGAGCACCGTACTCTTATGAGTTTGGTGATTCGGAAGGTTTCGTCCGCCAAGAGTAGACTAACCGAAGCTTGCACCAGCCTCTTGACAGGATTTGAGGTAAGTAAGAAATATGTGTAAAATTACCACCCGATAGGTAGTAGCCCCTGATACTCTGTTTGGTGTTTGGAAAGAAAAGCCAAACAGAGGGTCAATTATAATCCGCAGGAGTCTAATAATAAGTATTCGTGTGAATAAGCAGGCTGTGCTGCTTGCTGCTACTGCCTGTACTGCTGAGGTTGCCGAACTGAAGCGGGACCTAGAGCAGGCGCAGGGAGATCTCGGCCTCACGAAGAGGCAGCTCGAAGAGAACAAGGGTAAGTGATTCCCCTCTCTTATGTATTTGAGGATAGACAAAATTGGCTAGTCTAATGCTGAAGCGTCGTGGCTGTGTAACAGGGGCCACCGCCGAAGTGGCGTCCCTGAAGAAAGTGCTGTCGGAGGACGAAGACAAAGCGGCCTTGGAATGCAAGGAGCGCGAGAAGCAAAGTGCTAGAGTGGGCGAGGTACAACAAGAGCTCCGGGACCTCGGCAAGAAGTACGAGGCCGTGGAGCATGATCTAAAGATGAAAGAGGACGAGCTTGCAAAGGCCCTTGTGAGTTTGAAAGACACCAAGGCCGAAGCCTAAAAGGCACAGCAGGAGATCCAGGAGGCCAAAAAGATAGCAGCGGGTAAGAAGTTCTTTATGCAAAGCAAACGTGTGAAGGAGGCATTTCTTTTACTTACTCGAATTCGGAGCTCTCCAGGGGCATTCACAGATCTGCCACGCAGCGTATCCGACGCTGCGGAGTTCTACCATGCCCAGGAGGGTAGCTCAATGGAGAAGCTGTTCTGGTCCCAGTATGCTGGGGCCGAACATCCAATGCCTCTGAGTGACCAACTGAAGCAGTTGGTCGAACTCCACAAGGCGGCCGAACTGGCTATGAAAGGTTACATAGTCCGGATGTGGCCTGGTGAGCTCCTGCCTAGTAGCTACTTTGGCCTGATCAAGCGGATGGTGGATGCCTGTCCGCGGCTTGAAGTGATCAAGCGATCCATTTGCATCAAGGGTGCCCGCCGGGCCTTTGCCCGCGTCAAGGTGCATTGGGGAAAGATGGATGCGGAGAAGCTGGTCAAGGACGGGCCGCCGGAGGGCAAGGCGCATCACCATCCCGAGATGTACTATGATGGCGTTATGAAGGGTGCTCGTCTCGTGGCTGATGAATGTACCAAGGACACCATTTTTGAATGAATTCACTTCTGTCATGTTTGTAATTTTAAGGACGAAGTTACTTGCGCTATGTAGCACTTCTGTAATTTAAAATATCACCTTCTGTGCGGCTGTTTATAAATTTTTGAAAGTAGGCCAGTCATCGGCTTCCGCCCGCACATAACTAGTACTGGGGTGTTCGTGGAAAACCCGGACACTCTTTATCCAAACGTTTGGTCCCTTAAGGAGGTGTCCGGCACAGCGAACAAGGCAATCGGACTATGCGGCTTTATAACTTTCACTTAGCCATAGAAGTCTACAATTTTAAATTTTGGTGAAGCCCCTAGAATCCGGAAGGCCGAATTGGGGCGCTATACACGCCTAGATCGGACGAAGCCGATTTATCGCCTAAAGCGGAAAATCGTTAAGGATTTTAAGACCTCTCGAACAGCGACCAGCTCTCGCCACATCATGCCGGTCAGTTTTTGGCTTTCTCTACTGAGGTGCTCATCCGAAAGAACCGGGACACAATCGCAGTAGTTCTCCCTGTGCTACCTTAGCCGATATAACGGAACGTAAGGCACCAAAACAAGGGAGCCGGGCTATCCCAACTGTAGACCCAAGACATGATTCGGAGCTAATGCATATAGTGCTATAAGTTCGGGGTGCCGCACTGTTGAAAGTGTTCGGACTTTACTTGACATATTACAGGGCGCCATGAGAAGCCCCTGGCGAACTGATCGTACCAAGGTGTACGGATGCAGTATCAAATAAACATTTATAAGAGAAAAAAATGCTCAAATAAGAATAATAAGCTGACGCTATATATGATCTCCCATTGACGAATAATATGTTTAAGCGTATGTTTACAATGGATGCATTAAGCGGAGATAAATAGGACTATTTGACATGTCCTATCCAGGGGCAGGCTGTGTACAGATAGATAAAGCAGGTATAATGATCGTAAATAGATTCCACCTGGGTATTTCCTTCTACGCACAACGTCTGTTGCCTCCTTGGATGTCTCTCCCATGTAAGTTCGGCAATTCGGCTCTTCTGAGGATGCCGCACTAACGCGGTGTCCTGAAAGGTAAGAGGGAAAGATTATGAAGGTATTCAGCGGTTACCCGCACTTATTGACTGAGTCATTGATGCGCCTCCGCCTATGCCCATGGTATCTTGAGTGCGTAATTGTGTACGCGTGGCACGAATGCTGCTTTGAAGGGGCTTGAGTGGAGGCCGGACTGCTAATCACGCTCTTGGCGTTCCTGATGATCCTGTTGTAGGGTGCTCCGGACTCGCTTGACGGTGCTCGAAGTTGTCGCCGGATTGGTTTGTCGGAGTAGGCCGCATTGTACTTCTGCCGCGTGGGCTGCCGTATGCTCTTCTGTTCGAAGGGAGCGGTCCATATTTCCATTGACAGTGATGACCCCGGGCGGTCCTGGCATCTTGAGCTTGAGGTATGCATAATGTGGTACCGCATTGAATCTAGCGAATGCGGTTCGTCCGAGCAGTGCGTGATAACCACTACGGAAAGGGATGATATCGAAGATTAAGTCTTCGCTCCGGAAGTTGTCCGGGGATCCGAAGATCACTTCCAGTGTTATAGAGCCCGTACAGCGGGCCTCTACTCCAGGAATTACACCTTTAAAGGTGGTTTTGGCGGGCTTGATCCTTGAAGGGTCAATGCCCATTTTGCGCACTATGTCCTGATAAAGCAGGTTCGGGCTGCTGCCGCCATCCATAAGGACTCGCGTGAGGTGGAATCCGTCGATGATTTGGTCTAAGACCAATACGGCTGAGCCGCCGTGACGGATGCTAGTAGGATGATCCCTACGATCAAAGGTGATCGGACAAGCTGACCAAGGGTTGAATTTGGGGGCGACTGGCTCCATCGCATAGACGTCCCATAGCACCTGCTTTCGTTCCCGCTTGGGGATGTGAGTGGCGTAGATCATGTTGACCGTCTTCACCTTGAGGGGGAATTTCTTTTACCCCCCGTGTTCGGACGCCGGGGCTCTTCGTCATCGTCGCTGTGCAGTCCCTTGTCCTTGTTTTCTGCATTTCTTTTGCCGGCCTGTTTGAACACCCAACAGTCCCTATTGGTGTGGTTGGCTGGTTTGTCCGGTGTGCCATGAATTTGGCACGAGCGCTCCAGTATGCGGTCCAGACTGGACGGTCCCTGATTATTTCTTTTGAACGACTTTTTCCGCTGACCGGACTTAGATCCGCTAAATCCGGCGTTGACTGCCGTGCCTTCAGTGCTGTCACTATTGTTCCTTCTCTTATGTCTATTGCTCCGTGGCTTGCCGTTAGTATCGCGGCCGTCCGAAGTGCCGGAATGTGGCATGGTGCCGCTGCGAGCCAGCCAACTGTCCTCCCCCGCACAAAAGCGGGTCATTAGTGTTGTTAGAGCTGCCATGAACTTGGGTTTTTCCTGGCCGAGGTGTCGAGCAAGCCACTCGTCACGTATATTATGCTTAAAAGCCGCCAAGGCTTCGGTGTCCGGACAGTCAACTATTTGGTTCTTTTTAGTTAGGAACCGAGTCCAGAATTTCCTGGCTGACTCTCCGGGCTGTTGAGTAATATGGTTCAGGTCATCAGCGTCCGGTGGTCACACATATGTGCCCTGGAAGTTGTCGAGAAATGCGTCTTCCAGGTTTTCCCAACTGCCAATGGAATTTGCTGGCAGGCTGTTTAGCCAATGCCGGGCTGGTCCTTTGAGCTTAAGGGGAGATACTTGATGGCCTGTAGATCATCTCCGCGGGCCATGTGAATGTGGAGAAAGAAATCTTCGATCCATACTACGGGGTCTGTTGTGCCATCGTATGATTCGATGTTTATGGGTTTGAACCCTTCTGGGAATTCATGATCCATCACTTCGTCAGTGAAGCAGAGGGGGTGTGCGGCGCCTCTGTGCCTGGCTATGTGGCTACGCAGCTCGAATTGGTCTGGGTTGCTGTGTTCGGCCCGACCGGACTTGTTGATGATGTATCTGGTGCGACGATCATCGTCGCATGTTGTGGCGCGCCCCCGTGATCCGTAGATCGATCTTGGCTGTCCTGCTTTGTTTTCCAGAATATCTTGCAGGTCCTGCCAGTTGCCCTGGGCCGTAGTGTATCGGCGTGGGGGTGCAGGCTGGTATTCGGGCTGATATCCCATTTTATCCCGGCCATGGGGTGATCGGTCAGCCGTTTGGCGCTCGAGTCCATATTCCTCGGCTACCAGGACTTCAGTCCATCTATCTGTGAGCAGGTCTTTATCAGGTTGGAGTTGCTGTTGCTTCTTCTTCAGGCTCCTTGCAGTGGCTATAAGCCTACGCTTGAAGTGCTCCTGCTCCACGGGATCCTCTGGCACGCCGAACTCGTCGTCGCCGAGGCTAATCTCGTCTTCGGAGGGGGGCATGTAATTGTCCTCCTCCGGGTATCCGTCCGTCGCTTGTTCTTCTGGGTTGACCTGCTCATCTTCTTGTTCGGCCTACTCGAATGCGGGCTGGTCGAGGTTATATTCTTCTTCGGCGCCATCCGGATTGCTTTTGTCTCCGGGGCCGGTATTGCTGTGGCGGGGCTTGGAGCGGCGCCGACGACGCCCATTTTTTGTTTTTCTTCCCGAGGGGTTATCCTCCGTTGCTTCGTCGCCATTGGTTTCCTTTGGAGTGTCCAGCATATATATATATCGTATGAGGAGCTGGCCGTCCACCGCCCTGTGAGCGGTGGCTCCCGTGATTCTCTTGCATCGTCGTCCATACCGTCGATGTCTTCGGAGTCGAAGTCAAGCACGTCGGTTAAATCATCGGCCGTGGCAATGAAGTGGGCGGTGGATGGGCAACAAATTCCGCCGTCACCTTCTTTCCACTCAAGCCGGACATAGTTCAGCCAGAGCCTCCCGACAAAGAGAGAGACTTTAGTGAATTCAGCATGTCGCCAAAGGGCAAGTGCTGAAAGATGTCCGCAGCGGTAAACTCCATTACCGGAGCCTAGTCTGGCTCGGCTGGCTCAAGGGTCTGCAGACTGAAACCAACAACCGGATGAGAGTCCAGGGGTCCGGAGTCGCAGGCTTCCTCAGAAGTGAGGCCTTTGTTCGGCTCCATCACCGATGAGGGTATGGCCTGCGGGGCGGGGTCCATCCCTCCGTCCTTGGGCAACGCAACCTACCCCGGATTTAGATCCGAGGCTTCTGCCAGGGTGATATCCTGAGCATCGTTTGACAGCAGGTCTAAGACGTGTTCATCGTGACTGTTCGGCACTCCTGGCGTAGGCCCGAATCCGTCGAAGATCAAGTCTCCGCGAATATCCGCCGTGTAGTTCAAGTTTCCGAACCTGACCTGGTGGCCGGGGGCATAGTTGTTGATCTGCTCCAGATGGCCAAGCGAATATGCCCGCAGTGCGAAGCCGCCGAACACGAAGATCTGTCTAGGGAGAAAAGTCTCGCCCTGGACCATGTTGTTGACGATCGGAGGCGCCATCAAGCTCTGTAGTGATGACACAGAGGAACTCTCAATGAAAGCACCAATGTCAATGTCAAAACCGGCGGATCTCAGGTAGGGGGTCCTGATCTATGCATCAAGGCTGATGGTAACAAGAAGCAAGGGACACAGATGTTTACCCAGGTTCGGGCCCTCTCGATGGAAGTAAAACCCTACTTCCTGCTTGATTAATATTGATGATATGGGTAGTACAAGAGTAGATCTACCACGAGATCGTAGAGGATAAACCCTAAGAGCTAGCCTATGAAGGTATGATTGTAATTGTGATCGGCCTTCTAAGGACCAACCTCTCCGGTTTATATAGACACTGGAGAGGGCTAGGGTTTACATGGAGTCGGTTACAAGAAGGGAAACACAATATCTGGATCGCCAAGCTTGCCTTCCACGCCAAGGAGAGTCCCATCCGGACACGGGCCGAAGTCTTGAGTCTTGTATCTTCACGCTTCAATAGTCCAGATGTTGTGCACAGTCTTGCTATCCGGATACCCCCAAATCCAGGACTCCCTCACCCTCCTTCCTGCATTCTTCTGAGGCGCTTCTTCATTGTCTTCTGGAAGTGAAATGACGTCTCGTGGGGCTACGCAAAATGCAACCATAGAGGCTCAATCGACCGACAATTCAGCCGACAAAACAAGCACAAGATTGTAGGATCGTACCAGCTTTGGAAGTAGCCGCATCTTTTGTCTCCTCAACATCTTGATCCTTGTCAATATCCATGGAAGTCCCAGAAGTTCCAGCACTGGAAAATTCATAACCCACTTGGTTAGGGCAGAAGTATGAGTTAGTAGGAAAACACAGAAAGACAGAACACTCATGCAGAAGTGATGGGAACGTCCACCTTGATCTTGGGCAAGGTCTTCCGAGACTTTGAAGGGGCAACCTTGGGCTGCTTGGCGACCTTTTCGAACGGCTCCAGAGTCAAAGTCTGAGTGCGCTTGTGCACTTTCGTGCTTGGAGCCACAGCCTTGTTGCGCCCGCCCACTGGATCATTAGAGGTGGTGAGTTGACCTCCTCTTCTTCGTCGTCCGACTCATCACTCTCTACCTCATCTTCATCGTTAAGAGCTTGCCAGTCGGCGCTCTCTTCTGCGCTATCCGCTCCCTCCTGGACTTGCTCCTGGGCTTGCTCCCCGTTCGGCATCGAATACATCTCAGTATAAACCTGCAAGTCAAGAAGTTAATCAAACATCAGTCGGATTCAAAGACAGTTGCAAGACAGAATGAAGTACACTCAGTAATAAGGATCATACCTTGTCCGGTTGGTTGGCGGCGTCGAATGGATCAACTCTCCTGGCCCCCTAGGTTATCTTTGTTTCCGTTAATGCTCTTCAGCCACTGTGCCACCGTCTCGTCTGGGACCTCCTCTGGGTGGACCCGAGCGATGTCATTGGAGCCCGAGTACATCCACATCGAGTGATCACGGGATTGGTGCGGCTGGATGCGTCGACTGAGAAACACTTCCAATAAATCCATGCCAGTTACACCCTGACGGACCAACTGTACTACCCTCTCGACCAACCTATTCGTCTCTACTTTCTCCGCTGCGGTCACAATTAGTGAAGAAGGTTGCTAGATTCGATCTAGGGTAAAGGGAGGAAGACCGGTCGTCTGACCGGGGGTCGCAATGTCCTGGCAGTAGAACCAGGTCGATTGCCAGCCCCTAACTGACTCAGGAAGTGTCATAGGGGGAAAAGTGCTCCTCTTCCTCATCTGAATCCCTAAACCCCCGCACATCTGAATCACGTGCGTCCTCTCATCACTCGGATTTGCCTTCTTCATGGTTTGGGAACGAACTGTGAAGATGTGTTTGAAGAGACCCTAGTGCGGTCTACAGCCCAAGAAGTTTTTGCACATGGAAACGAATGCAGCGAGTTATGTGATGGTGTTGGGAGAGAAGTGGTGAAGCTGAGCACCGAAAATTTTAAAAAACCCCGGAAGAAAGGATGCGGGGGAAGGGAGAAACCACAGTCGACATGGGTGGCGAGGAGGACACACTCACCCGCCCGCGGCTGAGGCTCTATCTCGTCCCCCGACAGCCTCAAATTCTCGTCGGCGATCAAGCCCGTGGCGACCAGATCTTCCAGGTCTTTTGGCCGGAGCATGGATCGGATCCAGTCCCCCTGGAACCAACTAGGCGGCAACCCAGACCTTGACGACGTCCCCGACTCGTTTTCTTGCCCTTCGCCATCGCCGTCGCTTTCTTCGCACGCTCCAGTGCCGCCGTCTTATCCTTCACCATTGTGGTGGGCTGCGCACGGGTGGAGCAGCGGCGTCGAGGGCGGAAGAGGACGCAGTGGAGAAGCAGAGGAAGAAGAAGGGGAATGGGAGCGCACTGTGCAAATGCGTCGGCCTCGACGCCTTTTATGGGCCTACTTCCGAGTGGCTGACGTGTGGGCCCGAGCGATCCTGTCAAATCCTGCAATAGTCGCACACCAGATACATGGAAAAAATGGTGGCACGGAAATTGAGGCGCCAATGTCTATCCGCCCCGTCTACTGCGGCGCGCTCCACCTTGCGCGCTTCCGCAAATTTTCGAATCCCATGAGATCTGGGAGCTGCAGCAACCAATCGCGCCGAAGATTTCACACCATATCAACACTCGAAGATTGCTAGCATAAATTCACTCGACAACCTCTGAATCAATCAAGGCGACTGAAATGAAGTTGAAGTTTCTGCATGAACCTCGAGCCGAACAATAACGCCTATGAAGCATAAGAGTCGAGTCAAGGTCAACTTCAACGCTCTTTTCACTCGGACATCAATCCATTTAGGGGCTAATGACGATGCCATAGACCTAGGGTAGGGTCATGGACCTGACCTATATGCTCTACCTAAGGTCACTACCTTAGAAGCAAGGACATCCAAAGTATAGCAAGAAATACCGACTAAAGTAGCCATGGAGTGCAATCCACTCGACCAGTCACCTCACTCGGATACCCACAATTTCACTCACCTGGATGAAGTCATTTGACCATATAGGAATCCACTCGGAGTACAGAAGACCTAGAGTCACTCAGGATGGCAGTGGTCAGGCGTTCACTCTGTACTCTTAAAGATCATTAATAGCACTTTATAGCTGGCGTTACCAGTAACGCCCTATCTTAATGTACATTGAACCCTTGTAATGGAGGACGACTAGGGTCCTGGCGCACTCTATATAAGCCACCCCCTCCTCTGGGACAAGGGTTCGCACTCCTTGTAACACACACCCATATTCCAGTTGACCGCTTCAGGGCACCGAGACGTAGGGCTTTTACCTCCTACGAGAGGGGCCTGAACTCGTAAACTCGTGTGTACAACCTCGCCGTAGCTAGGGCCTTATCTCCTCCTACGTACCCCCTACTCTTATTGCCAGACTTAGTACCACGACACTACCAGCAGTGGTTGGTGTGGACAAGAGTTATTGTTTTATACACCTTGTGGATAGAGTTCTGAAAAGGATTGGAGGGTGGAAGGAGAAAATCTTATCGGCAAGAGGTAAATAAGTGCTACTTAAGGTGGTGGCTCAAGCTATACCATCTTTTGTGATGTCTGTATTCAAGCTTCCCAAAAAGATTTGTAAAGGGATCACAGATGCAATCGCACAATACTGGTGGGGAGATGGTGTCAACGACAAGAAGATGCACTGGTTCGCATGGTGGAAATTGTGTATCCAAAAAAATAGGGGTGGCCTGGGCTTTCGGGGTCCACACTTTTTTAATCTCGCCTTACTTTCTAAACAGGTATGGCGCTTATTATGCAATCCAGAGTTTCTGTGTGCTAGAGTATTGAGATCCAAATATTATCCAGACGCCAAATTATTGAATGCAAGGATGAAAAGTGAAGCTTCTTTTACATGGCAAAGTATCGTGGCAGGAATTCAAATGTTTAATAGGAGTTGCATTTGGCTTGTGGGGGACGGGACTCAAATAAAAATTTGGGATGACATATGGATTCCAAACAGCCCATTTGGAAGAACTGTGACTCCAAGAGGTAATGTCATGTTGAGTATGGTTTCGGAATTGATCAATCCAATTACTGTATTATGGGACGAGGGTCTGGTAAGAGATAATTTCTAGGCAATTGACGCGTAAAGAATCCTAGCAATACCATCATCACAGAACAGTATGGAGGATTTTGTGGCATGGAGATTTACAAAAAATATCTTATTTACTATCATATCAGCGTATCATCTTGAATGGAATCATCGGTTTGGTCTGAAATAAAATGTTGATAGACCAGGGCAGTTCCATTGCAAACCACTAGTAGAAAACAGGGAACTAGTCCCGGTTCCAGAGGGCCTTCAGTCCGGTTTCTGTAACAGGGACAAAAGTGTTGGGACTAAAGCCCAAAACCTTTAGTCCCGGTTCTCTTATGAACCGGGACAGACGGGACTCCACGTGGCCGCTGTGGGACGCCCAGGTAGGAGGACCTTTAGTCCCGGTTGGTAATACCAACGAGGACCAAAAGGCATCCATGCGTCAACAGCTGGCAGGAGCTGGGGTTTTTGTTTTTTTAAAGGGTGGGGGGTTAGGTGGTTTTCCAGGGTTAATTTAGGGGTTTTATATTGTGTTAGCTAGCTAATAGAGAGAAGTGTCCTCTCTTTCTACGTGCTTGGTCGACGCTAGCTACTATACATATAGAGAGAACTTGACATGCTAGCTAGTAAGCAAATGAAGGAACCATTAACTACAGAAGATCGTCATGAATATATAATATAACATGCTTACAATCCCTAACATCTAAAATCGGTTTCAACTTCCACATGGTATTCTCCGGCTTTAGGTATGACGTGGTCAAGAAGTAATCCCGCCAATTCCTCTTGAATTGCTCGTATGTGATCATGTGGTAGAAGTTCATCCCGGATCTGCCACATCTAATTTAAAGAAGGGGGTCAATACATATATATGAATCACTCAACACAAATTATGGTAATAAAATAAAATTGTGAATATTTTTGTTTACGTACTTCATATTGTTTTTCAGAGTAGCCCCGCTGAGAGGCCGTCGCGTTGTAGATGAACTCGCAAATGTAATATCCACAAAAATCATTCCCGGCTTCCTGCCACAAGCACTTCACGATAAATAGAGTTCAATCAAACTAATAATCAAGCATGCTAAATGGTATTGATGAAACTATCTAGAATCAATGGGAGATGCATGGAGTAGTACATACTTTCGGGTGTGTAAATCGCAGCTCCCTCGGCAGTCCCAGAACAATTTCGGTGGAGTCTTTCCAAACCCTGCGAGACAAAGACAATAATTACTTGATATCAGGAAATGAACAAAGTTGCCCATATGGTGCGATAATGATTGATTGAAGTTACTTCTGGAGCATTTCAGTCATGTCCGCATAGTCCTGGGGATCTTTTTGTCTTGAGTCTAAGACAGTTACTACTTCCTGGTCAAACTTAATTTCTAGTAGAATAAAGTGGGAGCTGCGCACGCATGCAGCATAACTCATCAGTTATGTTACTATAACCTCGAGTAAGGGAAACCGAATATGCACAATACTGTAACACTCACTTGAAGTCATAAGGAAAGAGTATTTTCTCTTTGTTTTGATTTAGAAACAATGATTGTAGCAAGTTGTCCTCGCTATCAGAGACTCTGCTTTTAACCGACCATTCATTTTTGGTATTTGGGTTAATGAACCCCATGTCATAGATTTGTGTTTTTCTGCATTCGACGATCTTCAGTCTGCATAATATAGTGAGGATATATATATATCATGCAATGAAAGAGCTGAGCTATATATAGAGACTTAATTACAGAAGTAATACTTACAGACAGTAGCAAGTCACGAGTTGTTTGTCGAGGGCCATTTGATTGTATAACTGGAGTAATTCCACAAATTCAACAGGCAACAACTCAGTTCCAATGAGGCCGTGCTCCTTTTTAATTCTTAGCATCAAACTATTCTTCCCAGACTCGCTGTAGGTTTTCATGTACCATTCATGCAATCTTCGCATCATCGTTGTTAGAGGAGGATGATTAGGTTTGACGAGAGGCTTCCTGTGCTGGTAACTAAAGGTGTCCACCTCCATTATTTCAAACTCTACATCATCGCCCAGGTAATCAGCAGGATTGGTACCGGGCACCATACCCGGATGATTAGCGACGATATCACTAGACACCTTGAGCGGGGGGCATGATTGGTTAGCCTATTCGCCGAGCTGGGTTTTTTTTCCCACTTCTTTGTTTTGCTAACCTTGCATCACTGGAAGTACTTCCCGACCGCTCCACTTCCTTATATGTCCTTTCAATAATGCGCTCATAGTTGGATTGCAGCGGAGGCGGTGGTGGTCGCCTAAGGGCATCCAGAGTGCGCTTCACTTTCACTTGATCTAACGTTTCCTTCGGAGGTGGAGGTTTCCATGCAAAATGGTCCCTCACTTGGGCATGACAGATGTCCTCATTTTCCTTGACGGTCCTCTCATATGGTAACTTTTCCGGAGCCTTGAGATATGGACCATATTTGAATTGCTTCCCGCCTCTGCTTGTATTGCTAGCCACCAAAGCGGCGACGTCTCTCTTCCACCGTTGCTGACGCAATGGAGTCCGCTAACACGCCGGAGGAGGCGGAGTGGTCTGACGCGCCGGAGGATGTTGGGGAACGTAGTAATTTCAAAAAATTTCCTACGCACACGCAAGGATCATGGTGATGCATAGCAACAATAGGGGAGAGTGTTGTCCACGTACCCTCGTAGACCGTAAGCGGAAGCATTAGAACAACGCGGTTGATGTAGTCGTACGTCTTCACAATCCGACCGATCCATGTACCGAACGTATGACACCTCCGAGTTCAGCACACGTTCAGCTCGATGACGATCCCCGGACTCCGATCCAGCAGGGTGTCGGGGATGAGTTCCGTCAGCACGACAGCGTGGTGACGATGATGATGTTCTACCGACGCAGGGCTTCACCTAAGCACCGCAACGATATGACCGAGGTGGAATATGGTGGAGTGGGGCACCGCACACGGCTAAGGAACGATCACGAAGATCAACTTGTGTCATGGGGTGCCCCCCTGCCCCCGCATATAAAGGGGGCGAGGAGGAGGATGTCGGCCAAGGGGGTGGCGCGCCCTAGGAGGGGGAAACCTTCTCCAAGTAGGTTTGTCCCTCCCTTTCCTAGTCCAAGAAGGAGGGGGAAGGAAGGAGTTGGAGAGGGGATAGGCAAGGGGGGCGCCGCCCCCCTTCCTTGTCCTATTCGGACTCAAGGGGAGGGGCCGTGCATCTTGCCCTGGCCGGCCCCTCTCTCTCTCCACTAGGGCCCAACAAGGCCCATTAGTTCCCGGGGGGTTCCGGTAACCCTCCGGCACTCCGGTTTTCTCCGAAAACACCCGGAACACTTCCGGTGTCCGAATATAGTCGTCCAATATATCAATCTTTATGTCTCGACCATTTCGAGACTCCTCATCATGTCCATGGTCACATCCGGGACTCCGAACAACCTTCGGTACATCAAAACTTATAAACTCAGAATAAACTTTCATCGTAACGTTAAGCGTGCGGACCCTACGGGTTCGAGAACTATGTAGACATAACCTAGAACTGTTTCCGGTCAATAACCAATAGCGGAACCTGGATGCTCATATTGGCTCCTACATATTCTACGAAGATCTTTATCGGTCAAACCGCATAACAACATACGTTGTTCCCTTTGTCATCGGTATGTTACTTGCCCGAGATTCGATCGTCGGTATCTCAATACCTAGTTCAATCTCGTTACCGGTCAAGTCTCTTTACTCGTTATGTAATGCATCATTCTGTAACTAACTCATTAGTTACATTACTTGCAAGGCTTATAGTGATGTGCATTACCGAGAGGGCCCAGAGAAACCTCTCCGACAATCGGAGTGACAAAACCTAATCTCGAAATACGCCAACTCAACATGTACCTTTGGAGACACCTGTAGAGCTCCTTTATAATCACCCAGTTACGTTGTGACGTTTGGTAGCACACAAAGTGTTCCTCCGATAAATGGGGGTTGCATATTCTCATAGTTATAGGAACGTGTATAAGTCATGAAGAAAGCAATAGCAACATACTAAACGATCAAGTGCTAAGCTAACGGAATGGGTCAAGTCAATCACATCATTGTCCTAATGATGTTATCCCGTTAATCAAATGAAAACTCATGTCTATGGTTAGGAAACTTAACCATCTTTGATTAACGAGTTAGTCAAGTAGAGGCATACTAGTGACACTATGTTTGTCTATGTATTCACACATGTATTATGTTTCCGGTTAATACAATTCTAGCATGAATAATAAACATTTATTATGAAATAAGGAAATAAATAATAACTTTATTATTGCCTCTAGGGCATATTTCCTTTAGTCTCCCACTTGCACTAGAGTCAATAATCTAGTTCACATCGCCATGTGATTTAACACCAATATTCATATCTGTATATGATTAACACCCACAGTTCACATCGTTATGTGACCAACACCCAAAGGGTTTACTAGAGTCAATAATCTAGTTCACATCGCTTATGTGATTAACACCCAAAGAGTACTAAGGTGTGATCATGTTTTGCTCGTGAGAGAAGCTTAGTCAATGATTCTGTCACATTCAGAGCCGTATGTATTTTGCAAATATTCTATGTCTACAATGCTCTGTACAGCGCTGCTCTAGCTAATTGCTCCCACTTTCAATATGTATCCATATTGAGACTTAAAGTCATCTGGATCGGTGTAAAAGCTTGTACCGATGTAACTCTTTACGACCGGCTCTTTTATCACCTCCATAATCGAGAAATATTTCCTTAGTCCTCACTAAGGATATTCTTGACCAATGTCCAGTGATCTACTCCTAGATCACTATTGTACTCCCTTGCCAAATTCAGAGCAAGGTATACAATAGGTTGGTACATTTCATAGCATACTTTATAGAACCTATGACTGAGGCATGGGGAATGAATTTCATTCTCTTTTATATTTTCTGCCGTGGTCGGGATTTGAGTCTTACTCAATTTCACACCTTTGTAACACACGCAAGAACTCTTTCTTTGGCTGTTCCATTTTTGAACTACTTCAAAATCTTGACAAGGTATGTACTTATTGAAAAACTTATCAAGCGTCTTGATCTATCTCAATAGATTTTGATGCTCAATATGTAAGTAGCTTTACTAAGGTCTTTCTTTTAAGGAACTCCTTTTAAATACTCCTTTATGCTTTCTAGAAAAAATTCTACATCATTTCTGATCAACAATATGTTACTCACATATATTTATCAGAAAGGCGGTAGTTCTCCCACTCACTTCATTGTAAATACAGGCTTCACCGCAAGTCTGTATAAAACTATATGCTTTGATCAACTTATCAAAGCATATATTCCAACTCTGAGATGCTTGCACCAGTCCATAGATGGATCGCTGGAGCTTGCACATTTTGTTAGCACCTTTAGGATTGACAAAACCTTCTGGTTGCATCATATACAAATCTTCTTTAAGAAAACCATTAAGGAATGCAGTTTTGACATCCATTTGCCAGATTTCATAAAATGTGGCAATTGCTAACATGATTCGGACAGACATAAGCACCGCTACAGTTGAGAAAATCTCATTGTAGTCAACACCTTGAACTTGTCGAAAACCTTTTTGCGACAAGTCGAGATTTGTAGATAGTAACACTACTATCAGCGTCTGTCTTCCTCTTGAAGATCCATTTATACAATATGGCTTGCCGATCATCGGGCAACTCCACCAAAGTCCACACTTTGTTCTCATACATGGATCCCATCTCAGATTTCATGGCCTCAAGCCATTTCGCGGAATCTAGGCTCATCATCGCTTCCTCATAGTTCGTAGGTTTATCATGGTCTAGTAACATGACTTCCAGAACACGATTATCATACCACTCTGGTGCGGACTGTACTTTGGAAGACCTATGAGGTTTTGTAGTAACTTAATCTGAAGTTTCATGATCATCATCATTAGCTTCCCCAGTAATTGGTGTAGGAATCACTGCAACTGATTTCTGTGATGAACTACTTTCCAATTCGAGAGAAGGTACAAATTACCTTATCAAGCTCTACTTTCCTCCCACTCACTTCTTTCGAGAGAAAGTCCTTCTCTAGAAAGGATCCATTCTTAGCAACGAATGTTTTTCCTTCGGATCTGTGATAGAAGGTGTACCCAACAGTTTCCTTTGGGTATTCTATGAAGACGCACTTCTCCGATTTGGGTTCGAGCTTATCAGGTTGAAACCTTTTTCACATAAGCATCGCAACTCCAAACTTTAAGAAATGATAGCTTAGGTTTACTGCTAAACCATAGTTCATACGGTGTCGTCTCAACGGATTTAGATGGTGCCCTATTTAAAGTGAATAAAGCTATCTCTAATGCATAACCCCAAAACGATAGTGGTAAATCGGTAAGATACATCATAGATCGCACCATATCCAATAAAGTGCGGTTACGACGTTCGGACACACCATTACGCTATGGTGTTCCATATGGCGTGAGCTGTGAAACTATTCCACATTGTTTAAAATGAAGGCCAAACTCGTAGCTCAAATATTCATCTCTATGATCAGATCATAGAAACTTTATTTTCTTGTTACGATGATTTTTCCACTTTACTATGAAATTCTTTTTACCTTTCAACTATTTCAGACTTATGTTTCATCAAGTAGATATACCCATATCTGCTCAAATCATCTTGTGAAGGTCAGAAAATAACGATACTTGCCACGAGCATCAACACTCATTGGATCGCATACATCGCTATGTATTATTTCCAATAAGTCAGTAGCTCGTTCCATTGTTCCGGAGAACGGAGTTTTAGTCATCTTGCCCAAAAGGCACAGTTCACAAGCATCAAATGATTCATAACCAAGTGATTCCGAAAATCCATCTTTATGGAGTTTCTTCATGCGCTTTACACCGATATGACCCAAACGGCAGTGCCACAAATAAGTTGCACTATCATTATTAACTTTGCATCTTTTGGCATCAATATTATGAATATGTGTATCACTACGATCAAGATCCAACAAACTATTTTCATTGGGTGTATGACCATCGAGGGTCTTATTCATGTAAACAGAATAACAATTATTCTCTAACTTTAAATGAATAACCGTATTGCAATAAACATGATCAAATCATATTCATGCTCAACGCAAACGCCAATTAACATTTATTTAGGTTTAAGACTAATCCCGAAAGCATAGGGAGTGTGCAATGATGATCATATCAATCTTGGAACCACTTCCAACACACATCGTCACTTCACCCTCAACTGGTCTCTGTTTATTCTGTAACTCCTGTTTCGAGTTACTAATTTTTAGCAACCGAACAAGTATCAAATACTCAGGGGATACTATAAACACTTGTAAGGTACACATCAATATCAAATATACCCTTGTTCACTTTTCCATCCTTCTTATCCACCAAATATTCAGGGCATTTCCGCTTCCAGTGATCATTTCCTTTGCAGTAGAAGCACTCAGTTTCAGGCTTTGGTCCAGCTTTGGGCTTCTTCGCGGGAGTGACAACTTGCTTGCCATTCTACTTGAAGTTCCCTTTCTTTCCCTTTGCCCTTTTCTTGAAACTAGTGGTCTTGTAAATCATCAACACTTGATGCTCTTTCTTGATTTCTATCTTTGTCGATTTCAACATCACGAAGTGCTCGGGAATCGTTTTTGTCATCCCTTGCATACTATAGTTCATCACGAAGTTCTAGTAACTTGATGATGGTGACTAGAGAACTCTGTCAATCACTATCTTATCTGGAAGATTAACTCCCACTTGATTCAAGCGATTGTAGTACCCAGACAAACTAAGCACATGCTCACTAGTTGAGCGATTCTCCTCCATCTTTTAGCCATAGAACTTGTTGGAGACTTCATGTCTCTCAACTCAGGTATTTACTTGAAATATTAACTTCAATTCCTGGAACATCTCATATGGTCCATGAAGTTCAAAACGTCTTTGAAGTCCCGATTCTAAGCCGTTAAGCATGGTGCACTAAACTATCAAGTAGTCATCATATTGAGCTAGCTAAACGTTCAAAAGGTCTGCATTTGCTCCTGCAATAGGTCTGTCACCTAGCGGTGCATCAAGGACATAATTCTTCTGTGCAGCGATGAGGATAAACCTCAGATCATGGATCCAATCCGCATCATTGCTACTAACATCTTTCAACACAATTTTCTCTAGGAACATATCAAAATAGACATAGGGAAGCAATAATGCGAGCTATTGATCTACAACATAATCTGCAAAATACTATCAGGACTAAGTTCATGATAAACTAAAGTTCAATTAATCATATTACTTAAGAACTCCCACTTAGATAGACATCTCTCTAGTCATCTAAGTGATCACGTGATCCAAATCAACTAAACCATGTCCGATCATCACGTGAGATGGAGTAGTTTTCAATGGTGAACATCACTATGTTGATCATATCTACTATATGATTCACGCTCGACCTTTCGGTCCTCGTGTTCCGAGGCCATATCTGCATATGCTAGGCTCTCAAGTTTAACCTGAGTATTCCGCATGTGCAACTGTTTTGCACCCGTTGTATTTGAACGTAGAGCCTATCACACCCGATCATCACGTGGTGTCTCAGCACGAAGAACTTTCGCAACGGTGCATACTCAGGGAGAACACTTCTTGATAATTAGTGAGAGATCATCTTAAAATGCTACCATCAATCAAAGCAAAATAAGATGCATAAAGGATAAACATCATATGCAATCAAAATATGTGACATGATATGGCCATGATCATCTTGCGCCTTTGATCTCCATCTCCAAAGTACTGTCATGATCTCTATCGTCACCAGCACGAAACCATGATCTCCATCATCTTGATCTATATCAATGTGTCGTCACATGGTCGTCTCGCCAACTATTGCTATCACATAGCGATAAAGTAAATCAATTATTTGGCGCTTGCATCTTATGCAATAAAGAGACAACCATAAGGCTTCTTCCAGTTGCCGATAACTTGGTTACAAAACATGATCATCTCATACAATAAAATATAGCATCACGTCTTGACCATATCACATCACAAAATGCCCTGCAAAAACAAGTTAGACGTCCTCTACTTTGTTGCTGCAAATTTTACGTGGTTGCTACGGGCTGAGGAAGAACCGTTCTTACCTACGCATCAAAACTACAATGATAGTTCGTCAAGTTAGTGCTGTTTTAACCTTCTCAAGGACCGGGCGTAGCCACACTCGGTTCAACTAAAGTTGGAGAAACTGACACCCGCCAGCCACCTATGTGCAAAGCACATCGGTAGAACCAGTCTCGCGTAAGCGTACGCGTAATGTCAGTCCGGGCCGCTTCATTCAACAATACCGCCGAACCAAAGTACGACATGCTGGTAAGCAGTATGGCTTGTATCGCCCATAACTCACTTGTGTTCTACTCGTGCATATAACATCTACGCATAAAACCTGGCTCGGATGCCACTGTTGGGGAACGTAGTAATTTCAAAAAATTTCCTACGCACACGCAAGGATCATGGTGATGCATAGCAACGAGAGGGGAGAGTGTTGTCCACGTACCCTCGTAGACCATAAGCGGAAGCGTTAGAACAACGCGGTTGATGTAGTCGTACGTCTTCACAATCCGACCGATCCAAGTACCGAACGTACGGCACCTCCGAGTTCAGCACACGTTCAGCTCGATGACGATCCCCAGACTCCGATCCAGCAGGGTGTCGGGGATGAGTTCCGTCAGCATGACGGCATGGTGACGATGATGATGTTCTACCGACGCAGGGCTTCGCCTAAGCACCGCAACGATATGACCGAGCTGGAATATGGTGGAGGGGGCACCGCACACGGCTAAGGAATGATCACGAAGATCAACTTGTGTCATGGGGTGCCCCCCACCCCCGTATATAAAGGGGGGAGGAGGAGGGGGTCAGCCAAGGGGGTGGCGCGCCCTAGGAGGGGGAAACCTACTCCAAGTAGGTTTGCCCCTCCCTTTCCTAGTCCAAGAAGGAGGGGGAAGGAAGGAGTGGGAGAGGGGAAAGGCAAGGGGGGCGCCGCCCCCCTTCCTTGTCCTATTCGGACTCAAGGGGAGGGGGCGCGCCTCTTGCCCTGGCCGGCCCTCTCTCTCTCCACTAGGGCCCAACAAGGCCCATTAGTTCCCGGGGGGGGGGGGTCCGGTAACCCTCCGGCACTCCGGTTTTCTCCGAAAACACCCGGAACACTTCCGGTGTCCGAATATAGTCGTCCAATATATCAATCTTTATGTCTCGACCATTTCGAGACTCCTCATCATGTCCGTGATCACATCCGGGACTCCGAACAACCTTCGGTACGTCAAAACTTATAAACTCATAATAAAACTGTCATCGTAACGTTAAGCGTGCGGACCCTACGGGTTCGAGAACTATGTAGACATGACCTAGAACTGTTTCCGATCAATAACCAATAGCGGAACCTAGATGCTCATATTGGCTCCTACATATTCTCCGAAGATCTTTATCGGTTAAACTGCATAACAACATACGTTGTTCCCTTTGTCATCGGTATGTTACTTGCCCGAGATCCGATCGTCGGTATCTCAATACCTAGTTCAACCTTGTTACCGGTCAAGACTCTTTACTCGTTATGTAATGCATCATTCCGTAACTAACTCATTAGTTACATTGCTTGCAAGGCTTATAGTGATGTGCATTACTGAGAGGGGCCAGAGATACCTCTCCGACAATCGGAGTGACAAAACCTAATCTCGAAATACGCCAACTCAACATGTACCTTTGGAGACACCTGTAGAGCTCCTTTATAATCACCCAATTACGTTGTGATGTTTGGTAGCACACAAAGTGTTCCTCTGGTAAACGGGGGTTGCATAATCTCATAGTTATAGGAACGTGTATAAGTCATGAAGAAAGCAATAGCAACATACTAAACGATCAAGTGCTAAGCTAACGGAATGGGTCAAGTCAATCACATCATTCTCCTAATGATGTGATCCCGTTAATCAAATGACAACTCATGTCTATGGTTAGGAAACTTAACCATCTTTGATTAACGAGCTAGTCAAGTAGAGGCATACTAGTGACACTATGTTTGTCTATGTATTCACACATGTATTATGTTTCCGGTTAATACAATTCTAGCATGAATAATAAACAGTTATTATGAAATAAGGAAATAAATAATAACTTTATTATTGCCTCTAGGGCATATTTCCTTCAGAGGAGGCGTAGGAGGAGCCGGAGTGCCCTCACGCGTCGGAGGAGGCGGAGTGCTCGTGGAGGAGGCGGAGGAGGAGCCAGAGTGCCGTCATGTGACGAAGGAGGCGAAGGAGGAGGCGGAGTGCCCTAATCACTCACCAGAGGAGGAGGTGGAGTGCCCCGACTCGCGAGAGGAGGAGGCATCCAGTTTGAAGCTTGATGTACTCCTTCCTCCATAGACATGTACTCCTCAAAGCATAAACCAGCTGATTCTCCCCTTCACTTGTATGGTGGTCAAGCTCCATCTCCTCAAATCCCTCCATTATTTCATCCACCCTCACAATACAATAGCCATGTGGAATCGGATGGAAGTGAAAAGTTCCGTCAGCTAGAGGAGGTGCAACAGAGCCGACAACCGCCTTCAAAGTTAGGTTCTACCATTTCTTCATAAGCTCGCAATGTTGAGCATTCGTGATAGTATCCACGGGGTAGTGAGGAGCCGTGAAAGCTGGCTGAATGAGCTCCATGGAAGCCACCCTGCTTCTCCGCTAAGATGGTGGGGTAGCTTATGAGGAAGGATCTTTGTGCCGCTGAGATGGTTGGCCAGCAGCTGTAAGTTCCTCTAGCTTCGCTATTCTTGCATTGAGCTGCTGCATTTCGCTCAGCTCCGCTTTCCTCTTTCTCTCTCGGCTTCTGTAACCACCTGCGCCGGGAAACCCAACCACCCACGAAACGGAGACTGGTGTGCATCATGTTCATCCAGGGTGCTCAGGATTCCCGAGGGCCTCAGCCAACTCGTCCTTCTCTCTGTCGGGAATGAATGTCCGTTTCCGCGATGCGCTGATATATTTCTGAAGCTTCTTGATGGGTATTGCAAGTTGCTCATCCATCCAATGACACTCCCTTGTTTCTGGGACCAAAGTTCCCCCAACCCTGAAGAACCAAGTCCTTGAATGGTCTGGCCAGTACAAAGTCGCTGGTTGGACCCCTTTAGCAAGCAGGTCTTTCTCATCTCTGTCCCACGACGGCAAGGCTTTGTAGTAGCCACCTCACCCCATGTGATGGTGATAATTCTTCTTTGCAGCATTTTTCTTGTTTGTCTCTGACCTTTTCTTACCCTTCTCTGATGTCTTGTAGGCCACAAATGCGGGCCAGTGATCTCTTATCTTCTCATATCGGCCCTTGAATTTGGGAGTCTTCCCTTGCTTGATAAACTTTGTGTTCAAATCTTTCTTCCAGTTCCTGAATAGATCTGCCATCTTCTTAAGAGCAAATGCATTGACCTTTGGCTCTATAACTGGTTTATTCGGATCCTCCTCTGGGAGTAGGGTGAAATTTGCCACTAGCGCGGTCCAAAGATCAGCTTTCTGTCTATCCTAGACATAAGAAACTTCAGGGTGGTCCTTACTCTTATTCCATTGCTCGATGCTGATCGGGACGCTGTCTCTAACAATAGCTCTGCACTGACTAAGAAATATGCCCTTCACCCGCTTGGGTTCAATCGGTTGGCCATCGTCCGTGATTGCTGTGATCGTGAACCTTTCATCGTGGCGCAACCTTTTCTTTGGGCCTCATCTCCTTACGGAAGTTTGGCTCGATCTGGAGGGCTGTAAAACAAGAAAGAAGCATTAATATATATACATAACAAAACAATTAATGCATCAAGTCAGCACATGCTTAATTAATATATATACCTTGCCGGACTTTGCAACAGCTCCCTCCTCCGTTCAGTCACCAGAGTCGTTGTCGTGGTGGGCGCACGACAGATGCCAAAGGATGGCTAAAGAGAGGAGGCGGCTCGAGGGCACTGGTGGGCTCCAGAGGCGAGTTCGGCATGAAAGAGCGCAGGACGCAAGACATACCCAGGTTCGGGGCTCTCCGGAGTGATAACACTCCTAGTCCTTCCGAGGTTGGTTTATATGATATGGTACAGAGTTGCTCCTGGAGCTGTTCGGAGGAAGAAGGAGGACAAGCCAAGGCTTAGGCTGTTCCCTCTCCCTTGTTGGTGTGTGTTATGCAGATCATCTTTCGCTGTCTATCTGCCCACGTACATGTAGGCCTCCTAGGGGGTTATATAGGTCAACCCCCCAGGGCTACAATGGTAAAGTTACAAGGTCGTGGGGCCGTGTTTTCATTGTCCGGGGAGCCAGCGCTAGGACCCGCCGGGAGTCCGGGTTCGCCGGGCGAGGGCCCCATGTGCCGGGGCACTGTTCGCCATCTTGTCGAACGTCATGGAGTGGCCAGGTCGAGTCGACTACAGTGGCGCTCCACCTGGTCGCCATCCGCTGACGTCAGCAGTGACGACAGGCATACTGTAGCCATGCCGGCCTCGGTCAGCAGGGTAGGTGGGGCACTATTGTCACGCCTCTGCCGGTCAGAGGAGTTGGTGGGGCACTATTTCCTCGCTCATCTCTGAATGTAGACTCGTCCCATCATACAGCTGGGATGGGACAGGCGCTGACCCGTGGCCGGGTGGAGGAATACGCCGCGGGGCAGCTGGCTTGTTGGGGAAGCCTTGATGTGCCGGGCCCTGCCGGCTTGCATTAGCCAGCAGGGCCGGGTTGCCGTTTTGGCCGTGTCAAAGAGTTCAACTGGGTTGGCGGACTTAGACAAGTCGTGGGACCCAGCCAAGCGCAAGCCGGACTAAGGGGCGATGCTGGCCCCGATGTTTTGAAAAAGCTCTGGGTTCTGTTGCCTGCCCGGGGTTCATCCCCCCGACAGTAGTCCTCAAAGCTGTGAAGGTCCACCTGCTTCGAGGGGGGAGGGGCTTCGTAGTTTCTCCCCTGATCAGAGATTTGTTGATGAAGCTTGAGACCACCGAGTCCGGCAACACCCACTATGTGTCAGCTTCCAGAAGCCGGATCGCGGCATCCCGGCACGGGCGGGAACCGAGGGGTTCGTCAAATCTTGAAGCAATCTTTCGGCCTTTGCGCGGGCGCCATGTGGCGCTTGGGAGCCAAAGGGGCTTGACAGGCCACGCGCGCGACGGGACGGGGCGGGGAGCTGGGGCATGCAATTGTGCGCCCTCGGCCCACGCGCGTAGATTTATTGCGGCGTTCGCACGTCAGTTGGTATTCTCAATGTAGTTGTGGCTTGTGGTACATGCGCACTTATTGCGGGGAAGTGGGAGGAGCGTGCGCAAACAATCCCACCGAGGGAGTCCTGAACTAGGCCGTCCTCGGGCGTCCGGGCTATGTGATATGCGCCGGACTAATGGGTCGTGAAGATATGAGATCAAAGACCTTGCCCCGTGTCCGGATGGGACTCTCCTTTGCGTGGATGACAAGCTTAGCGTTCGGATCATGCGTCTTCCTTTCTTTGTAAACCGACTCTATACAACCCTAGGTCCCTCTGGTGTCTATATAAACTGAAGGGTTTAGTCCATAGGGGCAATCATAATCATACAGGCTAGACATTTGGGGTTTATCCATTACGATCTCGAGTTAGATCAACTCTTGTAACCCCTATACTCACCAAAGTCAATCAAGCAGGAAGTAGGGTATTACTTCCATCAAGAGGGCCCGAACCTGGGTAAACATCGTGTCCCCTGCCTCCTGTTACCTTCGATCCTTAGACGCACAGTTCGGGACCCCCTACCAGAGATCTGCCGGTTTTGACACCAACATTGGTGCTTTCATTGAGAGTTCCACTGTGCCGTCACTAGAAGGCTTGATGGCTCCATCGATCATCTACAATAGTAACGCCTTGAGGGAGACTTTTCTCCCCAGCCAAATTTTTGTATCGGCAGCTTCGCACTGCGGGCCAACTCGATTGGCCATCTAGAGTAGATCCACAGCTATACCCCTGGTCATCAGATCAACTTTGGAAATCTGAACTATGTCACTGATATCCGAGGAGACTAGATCTTCCAAGGGTTCGCGCACCTAGCCTCAGCTCTGGCCTTAGATCCGGAGCACATCACCAGGTCCGAAGATGGGAGTTTAAAGCCCGCCGGACTCTCTACAGCAATAAAGCTTGACACCAGAGAACCAGAGGGGATCGCATCACTGGCAGGCCTGGAGTCACGCCAGGCTCCCTCTATCCTCATGAAGATGGACTCGCCTCCGGAGACTAGCTCCGAACCATCAAGGTCCGCGTCATGTGAGCTCGGCCAGGGAACTTCCATCCCGCCCAACTCCACGGAGTCTCGCTTCCCTGTCCAAACCTCACTTTTAAATGAAGCCCTGGACTTAATGTGACTTCACGCCATTGCAGAAGAATAACTGCCGAACTACGCCCAGCCCATACCAGGGGTCGAGGGCGGGGAATTTTACATCCCACACACCACCCACTTCATAGCCACTGTCGAAGACTTGACGGACATGCTCGACTACGCCTCTGAAGACATCGACGGTATGGATGATGATGCCGAAGAGGAGCAAAGCCAAAACTTGTCATTCACCGGATGCTGGAAGGCCACTTCCACATATGATGTTTACATGGTGGACTCACCCAAAGAGGATGACAACAGTGGTGGGAACGGTCCCTTCGAGGACAGGCCTTCTGAGGCACCACCAAAGCGTCAACGTCAACGACGCCACTTGAAATCGGTCGCGAAAAAGACAGCAATACCGACACCAGAGACAATAATACTCCAGAGAACGCCGAAGACCAAGAAGCCCCTATCGAGACAACATCCAAACAGGATGATTGGGAGGATGGGCAAGTTAACCCTGACGATCCCATCGGGAACGAGGGCTCGGAGGATAGTAACTACCTACCGATCTCTGAAGAGGATGAGAGCCTCGGCAACGAAGACTTCATCGTACTAGAGGAACCCCTCAAACAAGAGCGCTTTAAGCACCGGTTAATAGCCATGGCAAGAAACCTAAAAAAGAAGCGGCAGCAACTTCAAGCTGATCAGGATTTACTCAATGACAGATGGACTAATGTCCTAGCAGCCGAGGAATACGACCTCGAGCGCCCAACTAAGAGTTACCCAAAGCGTAGGCTGCTATCCCAATTCAATAACGAGGTCCTGGAACCTATACCGACAGCGCATAACGCTACGAACGGACCTGACAGGCCACCTCATGGCTGGGACAGAGCGGCAACTCAAGCCGAACACCAGACCACACCACCTCGCCCTAGAGGCAGAGAGACATCGACTGCAGGATACACGTACCACCTGCGATAGGACCTAGACAATAGAGCCGGTCATACCAGATCAATCTATGGATCAAGGGGTGATGTCTACTACACAACCTTCTTCTTGTAGACGTTGTTGGGCCTGCAAGTGCACAGGTTTGTAGGACAGTAACCAATTTCCCTCAAGTGGATGACCTAAGGTTTATCAATCCGTGGGAGGCGTAGGATGAAGATGGTCTCTCTCAAACAACCCTGCAACCAAATAACAGAAAGTCTCTTGTGTCCCCAACACACCCAGTACAATGGTAAATTGTATAGGTGCACTAGTTCAGCGAAGAGATGGTGATACAAGTGCAATATGGATGGTAGACAAAGGTTTTTGTAATCTGAAAATATAAAAACAGCAAGGTAACTAATGATAAAAGTGAGCGTAAACGGTATTGCAATGATAGGAAACAAGGCCTAGAGTTCATACTTTAACTAGTGCAAGTTCTCTCAACAATAATAACATAGATAGATCATATAACAATCCCTCAACATGCAACAAAGAGTCACTCCAAAGCCACTAATAGCGGAGAACAAACGTAGAGATTATGGTAGGGTACGAAACCACCTCAAAGTTATTCTTTCGGATCGATCTATTAAAGAGTTCGTACTAGAATAACACCTTAAGACACAAATCAACCAAAACCCTAGTGTCACCTAGATACTCCATTGTCACCTCAAGTATCCGTGGGCATGATTATACGATATGCATCACACAATCTCAGATTCATCCAACCAACACAAAGTACTTCAAAGAGTTCCCCAAAGTTTCTACCGGAGAGTCAAGAAAATGTGTGCCAACCCCTATGCATAGGTTCATGGGCGGAACCCGCAAGTTGGTCACCAAAACATACATCAAGTGGCACGTGATATCCCATTGTCACCACAGATAAACACAACAAGACATACATCAAGTGTTCTCAAATAAAGCCTCAATCCGATAAGATAACTTCAAGAGGGAAACTCAATTCATCACAAGAGAGTAGAAGGGGAGAAACATCATAAGATCCAACTATAATAGCAAAGCTCGCGATACATCAAGATCGTGTGAAGTCGAGAACACAAGAGAGAGAGAGATCAAACACATAGCTACTGGTACATACCCTCAGCCTCGAGGGTGAACTGCACCCTTCTCGTCATGGATAGCACCGGGATGATGAAGATGGCCACCGGTGATGGGTTCCCTCTCCGGCAGGGTGCCGGAACGGGCTCCCGAGATGTTTTTGGTGGCTACAGAGGCTTGCGGCGGCGGAACTCCCGATCTATCTTGATATTCGATGCTTTTAGGGTACGTAGGCTTATATAGGTGAATGAAGTCGGTCGGGGGGTCCTCGAGGGGCCCACGAGATAGGGGGAACGCCATCCAGGGGGGGGGCGCCCTCCTATCTCATGGCTGCCTCGAGGATCTTCTGACATGAACTCCAAGTCTCCAGGATCATATTCTTCTAAAAAATCACGCTGCCGAAGGTTTCGTTCCGTTTGGACTCCGTTTGATATTCCTTTTCTTCGAAATACTGAAACAGGCAATAAAACAGCAATATGGGCTGGGCATCCAGTTAATAGGTTAGTCCCAAAAGTAATATAAAAGTGTATAATAAAGCCCGTAATCATTCAAAACAGATAATAAAATAGCATGAATGCTTCATAAATTATAGATACGTTGGAGACGTATCAGCATCCCCAAGCTTAATTCCTACTCGTCCTCAAGTAGGTAAATGATAAAAGAAAGAATTTATGAAGTGTGAATGCTAGAAGGTGCACAAGTTTGATCAATGCTAATTTCAATCACCTTTTCTAGCATGATAATATGTCATACCAGTAGTTCATCTCATAAAACTTCTCACGATAAAGTAACAAGCAATTCACATGTCAAAGCATAGACCATAAACTTTCTTGAAAACTAGCAAACATCATTCTCAGTCATCAAACAATTGCAATTCATCTTATTTTCAGGAATAACAAACTCCACATACTCAACTATCATATAGTCTTCTACAATTGCTAACACTCACGCAATACTAATGGTTATGGAGTTTCAATCGGACACTGAGAAAGATAGGGGCTTATAGTGTTGCCTCCCCCGCTAGCTCCACCGCCGCCGATGACCCACCGCAACCCTCCCCCGCTCCACCACCGCCGACGAGCACCCGACCCCTCCGCACCCTCCCCCGCTCCACCGCCGCCAACGGGCACCCCCCGCACCCTCCCCCGCTAGCTCCACCGCCGCCGGTGACCCACCGCAACCCTCCCCCGCTCCACCGCCGCCGACGAGCACCCGGTGCCCCGCACCCTCCCCCGCTCCACCGCTGCCAACGGGCACCCCCCGCACCTTCCCCCCACTCCACCGCTGCCGCCGATGATATTTTCAATTAACAAATTTGAACATATTTTTAAAAAAATTATTACTGTTTTTATAAAAAAATATAACCATTATGATTTAAACAAGTTTGAACATATTTAAACACAAATAAATATCAAACAGGATTTACAATTCATAAAAAAATATTGGGGAGCCTGGGAATTGAACCCAGGACCTCCTGGTGTGTGTGCTGCGTACTGACCAGTCGGGCTAGTGGGCGGGTTCTTTTTGATCTCGATCTCGATCCCACCCGCACCCTCCCCCGCTAGCTCCACCGCCGCCGATGACCCACCACAACCCTCCCCCGCTCCACCGCCGCCGACGAGCACCCGCCCCCCCGCACCCTCCCCCGCTCCACCGCCGCCAACGGGCACCCCCCGCACCTTCCCCCCGCTCCACCGCCGCCGCCGATGATATTTTCAATTAACAAATTTGAACATATTTTCTAAATAATTATTACTGTTTTTATAAAAAAATATTACTGTTATGATTTAAACAAGTTTGAACATATTTAAACACAAATAAATATCAAACAGGATTTAAAATGCATAAAAAAATATTGGGGAGCCTAGGAATCGAACCCAGGACCTCCTGATGTGTGTGCTGTGTACTGACCAGTCGGGCTAGTGGGCGGGTTGTGTTGTAGATAGGGTTAGGTGGTATATATGTCGGGCTAGATTAAATTACTTATGGCGCACCCTTCGGTGGTGCGCCATTGCTATGGATGTACTTATGGCGCACCCCTGGGTGGTGCGCCATTGCTAAGCCTCCCCCATACTAAAATCCCCAATCCCCAATCCACACTCTAATCCCTCCCCTGCCTCACCCGCCGTCCCCGGCCATACGTGCACCCGACCACCCTCCGCCGCCGACCACCTCCCTCACCGTCCCCCCTCCGCCCACGCCCGCGCCCTTGCCGTCCCCCTCCCCCCGCGGCCCCGCCTGCGCCCCCTCCCTCCCGAGCGCGACAACTAGGGTTCCTAGCCGCCGCCACCGCTGCCGGCCGGCCGCCGCGGGCGCGCCCAGTTGGCCGAACCCTCCGTTCCCCCGCCTCCAGTACAGACCCCTCCAGCCCCGAAGCTGCGCCCCCGCCTGCCTCCTCCTCTCTTCTCCCACGACCTTCCCCCTACCCCCTCTCAACCGCTCCGTCCCCTCAGCGCCGCCCGCCGTCTCCCCGAACCCTTGCTCCGCCGGCGTCGGGGACGACCACCTCGTTAGCCTCACCAGGCCACAGGCCCTCAAGCCCCAAGCCGTCCTCGGCCTCGCCCTCTCCACCGGCGGCGCCCCTTCCTCCGCCCCTGCAATGCAGCAGCAGCAGTAAACAGCCAGGTAAGATGATGATGCATTTTCATTCAGTCTTTCTATTCAGTCTTTCTATTTGTACTACTTGTTTGTTGTTGATTTAACTATGCCGACTAGTTGTTGATTTCCATTATGCAAGAATTCAGTATGCTGTTCTCAGGCCGGAGGCTCAACCTCCTTTTTTGGATATGTTAAGTGTTGAGAAGCTTGATCTTAGTACATGAATCTAAGTTGTTGGTAGAAGGCTAAAAGTGATAGGTTAGCACAAGTAAGGGCAATAGCCGACATGTAAAATTTGGATAGGCAACTATCTTGCCCGAGCATACTTAGGACTCCTTATGAAGGTTTAGACCAAGAAACATGACTTTGAACAGAAGGTGCATTTTTATTTTTATTTTTATTTTTATTTTTACTAATTGTAGTACTTTATATTACTGTTCTTGTGTTGTAAATCTTACTAGTGAAAGAAAAACCTGAGAGTAAATGAAACAATGCCTTATCCTGCTCTGTCTAATTTTTTTTTATTTTTGTGAAATGAAACAAAGCCTTGTCCTGTTGGTGGAATATATGATGGCTTAATTATTCCAAGGAAAAACCTCTACGTTGCCTTGGCATTTGGCAAGCGCCTTTGAGAATTAGCATTACTATTGAATTTATATGTTAGCCGGATATAATCTGAAGGCAACGAGGCATTTGACTTGATTGATCCCGGAAGGTAACGTATTTTGCAATCCATCTTCGTAGGAAGGAGTATGACAAGAACATCGGTTAGATACATGGGCTACTGTGGATGAAAGTGTCCCAATTATAAAAGATGTCTAGGATAGTGTATTTATATGTGAAATCTCTCTCCCTTCAATATTCTTTCATGAAATTGTTCAAATGACCAATACAATGCTTGCTAACCTTCAATAAATTTACAACCTCTACTTTTTAGATGTGAATTCATAACCCCCCAAGGGAAAAGCAAATGAGACATATATAATTTCAGATTTATGACAATCAACTCATTCAACCATTTACTCATAGGATATAAGTGAAGCACACGAGTAAACGACAAACTACTCCAACAAAATATAAGTGAAGAACAATGAGTAGCTAAATAATTATGTAACTAGGCGAAGACTCTCTCTCTCATTTAAGAATTTCAGATCTTGGTATTGTATTCAAACAACAAGCAAAGCAAAATAAAATGACATTGCAAGCATAGCACAACTCATGTGAAGAAGCAAAAACTTAGGCTCAATCGATACTAACCGATAGTTGTTGAAGAAGAAAGGTGGGATGCCTACCGGGGCATCCCCAAGCTTAGATGCTTGAGACTTCTTGAAATATTATCTTGGGGTGCCTTGGGCATCCCCAAGCTTGAACTTTTGTGTCTCCTTAATTCCTCTCATATCATGGTTTCTCTTTTTATTAAAAGCTTCATCCACACCAAACTCAACAAGAACTCGTGAGATAGGTTAGTATAAACCAATGCAAAACCTTATCATTTTCTACTGTAAAAAATTACTAAAATTATTATTCAACATTGAATACTAAATGCCTCTGCATGTTTAATACTCCTATCCTCAAATAGAATCATTAAACAAGCAAACATATGCAAGCAATGCAACCATAACAGCAATCTATCAAAACAGTATAGTCTGTAAAGAATGCAAGATTCATCATACTTCCCTAACTCCAAAAATTATGAAATAAAATTCCCACTGTAGAGGATTTATCAAAGCTTATTATGCAAAAGGTTTCAACATTATATCATTCTCTGGCTTTTCTAGGGAATTTTTGCAACAGTGGTAAACTTTCTGTTTTCAAACAGCAACATGTATACTAGCAAAATAAGCATGGTAAAGGCTATCCTTGACATTTTTATTGAAACTAAAGATGAAAAACATTATTCTAAATAACAGCAAGAAAATACTAACAAAAGAAAATGATGCTCCAAGCAAAACACATATCATGTGGTGAATAAAAATATAGCTCCAAGTAAAGTTGCCGATGAACGAAGACGAAAGAGGGGATGCCTTCCGGGGCATCCCCAAGCTTAGGATTTTGGTTGTCCTTGAATATTACCTTGGGGTGCCTTGGGAATCCCCAAGATTTGGTTCTTGCCACTCCTTATTCCATAGTCCATCGAATCTTTACCCAAAACTTGAAAGCTTCACAACACAAAACTCAACAGAAAACTCGTAAGCTCCGTTAGTATAAGAAAATAAACCACCACTTAGGTACTGCAATGAACTCATTCTAAATTCATATTGGTGTAATATATACTGTACTCCAACTTATCTATGGTTCATACCCTCCGATACTACTCATAGATTCATCAAAATAAGCAAACAGCAATAGAAAATAGAATCTGTCAAAAACAGAACAGTCTGTAGTAATCTGTATCAAACATATACTTCTGGAACTCCAAAAATCCTACCAAATTAGGAAGTCTTAAGACATTCGTGTACCAATCCAGAGAAAAAAGAATCAGATCAGAAGCACGTTTATCTGAATTAACAAAACTAATTTGCTGGGTGCAAAAGTTTCTGATTTTCAGCAGGATCAACACAACTATCACCCTAAGCTATCCTAAAGGTCTTACTTGGCACTTTATTGAAATAAAAGCTATAAAACATGATTAATACAATAGCATAATCATGTGGACACACAAAAACAGTAAGGATAAATATTGGGTTGTCTCCCAACAAGCGCTTTTCTTTAATGCCTTTCTAGCTAGGCATGATGATGGCAATGATGCTCACATAAAAGATAAGAATTGAAACATAACGGAAGCATCATGAAGCATATGACTAGCACATTTAAGTCTAACCCACTTCCTATGCATAGGGATTTTGTGAGCAAACAACTTATGGGAACAATAATCAACTAGCATAGGAAGGTAAAACAAGCATAGCTTCAAAAATTTAAGCACATAGAGAGGAAACTTGACATTATTGCAATTCCTACAAGCATATGTTCCTCCCTCATAATAATTTTCAGTAGCATCATGAATGAATTCAACAATATAACCAGCACAAAAAGCATTCTTTTTCATGATCTACAAGCATAGAAAATTTAATACTCTCCACATAAGCAAAATTCTTCTCATGAATAGTAGTGGGAGCAAACTCAACAAAATAACTATCATGTGAGGCATAATCCAATTGAAAACTAAAATCATGATGACAAGTTTCATGGTTATCATTATTCTTAATAGCATACAAGTCATCACAATAATCATCATAGATAGTAACTTTGTTCTCATAATCAATTGGAACCTCTTCCGAAATAGTGGAATCATCATTAAATAAAGTTGACACTCTTCCAAACCCACTTTCATCAATATAATCATCATAAATAGGAGGCATGCTATCATCATAATAAATTTTCTCATCAAAACTTGGGGGACTAAACATATCATATTCATCAAACATAGCTTCCCCAAGCTTGTGGCTTTGCATATCATTAGCATCATGGATATTCAAGGAATTCATACTAACAACATTGCAATCATGCTCATCATTCAAAGATTTAGTACCAAGAATTCTATGTAATTCTTCTTCTAGCACTTGACCACAATTTTCCTTTCCATCATACTCACGAAAGATATTAAAAAGATGAAGCCTATGAGACAAAATTAACTCCATTTTTTGTAGTTTTCTTTTATAAACTAAACTAGTGATAAAACAAGAAACAAAAAGATCCGATTGCAAGATCTAAAGATATACCTTCAAGCACTCACCTCCCCAGCAACGGCGCCAGAAAAGAGCTTAGTTGATGGGGTGTGAGTGAGTGCCGCTTACCTAGCCTCCTTGGCAACGGTGCCAGAAAAGAGCTTGATGTCTACTACACAACCTACTTCTTGTAGACGTTGTTGGGCCTGCAAGTGCACATGTTTGTAGGACAGTAGCAAATTTCCCTCAAGTGGATGACCTCAGGTTTATCAATCCGTGGGAGGCGTAGGATGAAGATGGTCTCTCTCAAACAACCCTGCAACCAAATAAATAAAGTCTCTTGTGTCCCCAACACACCCAATACAATGGTAAATTGTATAGGTGCACTAGTTCGGCGAAGAGATGGTGATACAAGTGCAATATGGATGGTAGACAAAGGTTTTTGTAATATGAAAATATAAAAACAGCAAGGTAACTAATGATAAAAGTGAGCGTAAACAGTATTGCAATGATAGGAAACAAGGCCTAGGGTTCATACTTTCACTAGTGCAAGTTGTCTCAACAATAATAACATAGATAGATCATATAACAATCCCTCAACATGCAACAAAGAGTCACTCCAAAGCCACTAATAGCGGAGAACAAACGTAGAGATTATGGTAGGGTACGAAACAACGTCAAAGTTATTCTTTCAGATCGATCTATTAAAGAGTTCGTACTAGAATAACACCTTAAGACACAAATCAACCAAAACCCTAGTGTCACCTAGATACTCCATTGTCACCTCAAGTATCTGTGGGCATGATTATACAATATGCATCACACAATCTCAGATTCATCCAACCAACACAAAGTACTTCAAAGAGTGCCCCAAAGTTTCTACCGGAGAGTCAAGAAAACGTGTGCCAACCCCTATGCATAGGTTCATGGGCGGAACCCGCAAGTTGGTCACCAAAACATACATCAAGTGGCACGTGATATCCCATTGTCACCATAGATAAACACGGCAAGACATACATCAAGTGTTCTCAAATAAAGACTCAATCCGATAAGATAACTTCAAGAGGGAAACTCAATTCATCACAAGAGAGTAGAGGGGGAGAAACATCATAAGATCCAACTATAATAGCAAAGCTTGCGATACATCAAGATCGTGTGAAGTCAAGAACATGAGAGAGAGAGAGATCAAACACATAGCTACTGGTACATACCCTTAGCCTCGAGGGTGAACTACTCCCTCCTCGTCATGGATAGCGCCGGGATGATGAAGATGGCCACCGGTGATGGGTTCCCTCTCCGGTAGGGTGCCGGAACGGGATCCCAAGAGGTTTTGGGTGGCTACAGAGGCTTGCGGCGGCGGAACTCCCGATCTATCTTGATATTCGATGTTTTTAGGGTACGTAGGCTTATATAGGCGAAAGAAGTCGGTCGGGGGGTCCTCGAGGGGCCCACGAGACAGGGGGCATGCCCTACAGTGGGGGGGGGGGCGCCCTCCTATCTCGTGGCTGCCTTGAGGATCTTCTGACGTGAACTCCAAGTCTCCAGGATCGTATTCTTCTAAAAAATCACGCTGCCGAAGGTTTCGTTCCGTTTGGACTCCGTTTGATATTCCTTTTCTTCAAAATACTGAAACAGGCAATAAAACAACAGTATGGGCTAGGCCTCTGGTTAATAGGTTAGTCCCAAAAGTAATATAAAAGTGTATAATAAAGCCCATAATCATTCGAAATGGATAATAAAATAGCATGAATGCTTCATAAATTATAGATAGGTTGGAGACGTATCAAGGGGGCGTGCACCAGCGTGAGAGAAGACGGCCATTAGGCCTGGCGCGACAAGCACAACCTCACCCGGGCCAAAAACCGCATACGGACTTCATCCGAACTGCGTCGTGACGTCGCCCGATACAGAGGCGCCGCACACCCCCTATGCTTCACCGATGTGGTAATGGAGCACCAGTTCCCAGAAGGGTTTAAACCCGTGAACATTGAATCATATGATGGCACAACAAATCCCGTAGTATGGATTGAATATTTTCTTCTGCACATCCACATGGCCTGCGGTGATGACTTACATGCCATCAAGTACCTCCCTCTAAAACTTAAGGGACTATCACGGCACTGGATGAACAGCCTCCCAGAAAACTCTAATGGTAGTTGGGAAGACTTGGAGGATGCCTTCAGAGACAACTTCCAAGGTACCTATGTTCGGCCCCCAGACGCCGATGACCTTAGTCACATAATCCAGCAACCTGACAAATCAGCCCGGAAGCTCTGGACTAGGTTCTTAATCAAAAAGAACTAGATTGTGGATTGTCCGGACGCCGAAGCCCTCATGGCCTTCAAACACAGCGTCCGAGATGAGTGGCTCGCACGACACCTCGGCCAAGAGAAGCCGAAGTCCATGGCAGCCCTTACCATACTTATGACCCGCTTTTGCGCAAGAGAAGATAGTTGGCTAGCTCGTAGAAGCAATAGCACTAGTGACCCAGGCACCTCTGAAGCCAGGGACAGCAATGGCAAGCCACGATGCGACAAGCACAAACATCGAAACAATAATGAAGACATGGCAGTCAACATCGGATTCAGTGGCTCCAAATCCGGTCAGTGGAAGAAACCATTCAAAGGAAACAAAGATGGTCCATCTAGTTTGGACATAATATTTGATCGACCTTGCCAGATTCAAGGCACCCCGATAAACCTGCAATTCACACCAACAGAAATTGTTGGGCTTTAAACAGGCCGACAAACTCAATGCCGAACAGAAGGGGAAAAGGCCGCCCAGCGAGGACGATGATGAAGAACCTCGCCCACCGAAGACAGGGGGACAAAAGAAATTTCCCCCCGAGGTCAAAACAGTGAATATGATCTACGTCATCCACATCCCCAAGCGGGAGCGCAAGCACGCACTAAGGGATGTGTATGCCGTAGAACCGTTCGCCGCAAAATTCAACCCATGGTCAGCTTATCTGATCACCTTCAATCAAAAGGACCACCCGACCAGTATCCGTCATGGAGGTTCGGCAGCTTTGTCCTCGACCCAATCATCAACGGATTCCACCTCACGCGAGTCCTCATGGACGGTGTCAACAGTCTTAACATGCTTTACTAGGACACTATCCGCAAAATGGGTGTTGATCCGTCAAGAATGAAGCCCACTAAAACTACCTTTAAAGGAGTAATACCTGGTGTAGAAGCCCGTTGCTCGGGCTCAATAACATTGGAGGTCATCTTCGGCTCGCCCGACAACTTCTGCAGTGAAGACTTGATCTTCGATATCGTCCCTTCTGAAGTGGCTATCATGCACTGCTCGGACGGACCGCTTTCCCTCGATTCAACGTGGTCCCACACTACACATATTTAAAGATCAAGATGCCCGGCCCACGTGGTGTCATAACAGTCAATGGAAACACGTGATGCTCCCTCCGTACTGAGGAGCACACCGCGGCCCTCACGACCCAAGTGCAGAGCTGCCCTATCAAGCCACGCACCTCATCGGCCATCAAACTATCGGACATGGTTAAACGAGTCCGGTCAGTTCCGCATGATGACAACTCGGTTATTATAGAGATCGACTAGCAATTCCACCTCCGTCGATCGCCGCACACACCCGCGGGGTTCGTACCGCGCATGCATAATGCACTCAAAATACCTTGGGCATCAACAGAGGCACAATATGGACATGTTTATAGTACGGTTTGACCCTATATGACCCTCCCCTCTTTTTTCTTGAATTTTTTTCTACCACAGGTGCATTCAAACCTATATATCCTATGGACTTACAAGGACTCTTCTTCGAGCCCAGTATCGTACGGATAGCCGAAGACCATTCCTCTTAAGGAACCTCTCTCTACAAGGCAAAAGCGGCGCAGACGTGTGGCATGATGTCCAAAGGATTCCTCAGACCAAACTTTAGTCAAGGACCTGTATCAAGCTTTCCTCCTTATTCTCAGACCCCCGGCATGTAAAATGGCTTTGGTGCTTATGGTATCATCTATAAGATCATGTTTTGACGTATCAATCGGATTCTTGTGAAGACAATTTTTTTGGTCTCGACCTTATTCATAAAACTGTATTCCGTCTCCCCAGTTGTCTCACTCATTCACCTCGGCTCCCATTGCCAGGGGATCTATGTGGCCACATATGTGTCGCCAAACAAAATCCTGAATAGCTTTATAGCACACTCCGGCGTCCCGAATTAGGCATTATATGCATCGGCTTTGAATCATGTCTTTTGTCAATAGTTGGCTTGCCCGGCTCCTATGTTTGCTACCTTACATTCCGTCTATTCGGCTAGGGTTGTAAAGGGAGAACTACTGCGATTGTGTTTCCGATTCGTCCGGTCAAGCACCTCAGTAGAGAAAGCCAAAAAACTCACTGTCATGATGCGGCGAGAGCTGGTCAGCCACTCGGTGCCTTACTAAATCTTTAACACTGTTTTTTGTATTACACGAAGGACCGTTTTTCCAGTCACATATGTAACGCCATATAGTCCATTTGACTGGTTCACCGCACTGACACCTCCTTTACAGACGAAGACGTTGGATCAAGTGTGCTCATGCGCCATTCCGAACACCCTCGTAGTATCTACATGGGGGGCCAAAGCCGACGACTGGAAAACTCTCAGGAATACAAAAATGGCTACACATGAGGAAGGAAATTTTAGACAATGGCACAAATATATCACAAAGCCTTAATATATGTAATAAACACGTCTGAGTCGTTTGGATACATTCATTCGAATATAATGTCCTTTGAGCATTGACCCTCTCTCAAGGGAGCGCCCTCTAGGACGTCTTCTAAATAGCGTTGCAGCGTGCGGTGGTCCTTGCCTCCGGGAGGACCCTCAACCGCGATAACGGCGGCCTTCATCTTCGCCCAGTGCATCTTGACGCGGGTGAAGGCCATCCGTGCACCTTCTATGCACACTTACCGCTTGATTGCATCAATTCGAGGCACGACCTCGATGAGTCGCTGCACTAGGCCAAAATAGCTGCTCGGAACGGGTTCGGCTGGTCATAGCCAGACTATGACCTCCTTCATGGCCTCTCTAGACATCTTATGCAGCTTGGCCCACTGCGCCATTTGGTCGCTCAGCAGCGCCGAGCGCTCCTGTGTCGCGAACTGCGATCAGAACAGCTTCTCCGTCACATGCCCCTCCTAGGCTCTGCAGAATTGTGCAGCGTCAGCAATGCCCTTCGAAAGATCCGCAAGGGTGTCTGGAGAACTCCATAGTCGATTAAGGAAGGCATACCTCTGATCACCAAACTTAGACTGTAAAAGAAAGGGCTTACCAGCCGCAATCTGTCCGGCTTGTCGGATCTCCTCGTGAGCCACTCGGGATTCGGACCTTGCCTCTTGAGCCTCCGGAAGGGATTTGACGAGTTAGGCTGCTTTATCTTTATTCTCCTCTTCGAGGAGCTCGCACTTACAAGTGGCGTCCCTGAGCTCTTGCTCAATCTTGGATACCCGCTCCTCAAACTAGCGTCGGGTGGCATGTTCGGCCTTTAAATGTACAGCTGTTTTCTCTGCGGCCGCATTACTCACCCTTGCATGCTCCTTCGCCCGAGCAAGGTAAGCCCTGAGGGTCTCGACCTCAGCAGCGCCATCTTCAATTATGCATATAGCAACGCGTAAGCTTCAACTTAGCATTTGCAAACTCATACAATCACATACGGAATACTTGAAACATACCTTGCGCCTCATCGAGCCGCTTGTTAATACGGATATTGTCCTCATCGACCAGCTACAGCTTCCGCTTCAGTTCGGAAACTTTGGCGGCCTGAGGTGTCGCCGCTAACACTGAAGCCTGCTTTTTATCAAAAACATAAGTATGTTATTTCTTGCAGATGTCTATAGATCCTCTGTTCACCCTCCTTCATGGGCCAAACAGAGTCTCAGGGGCTACTATCTATATACAGGCAGATTTTTCATATGGAAAGCGGCTAAAGACGTTACATCTCATACCTCAAAGCCTGTTAGTAGGCTCGTGAAGGCTTCATTCAGCCCGCTCTTAGTGGACTGAATCTTCTCAACCAACATACCCATCAAGGTATGGTGCTCCTCTATGACGGACGCACTTTGTAGAGCGTCCATCAGCATGTTCGGCGCCTACGCATTAGTAGAGGTTGCCGCCGGAATAGCCGTCTCCCCCTCCCTTGGAGGGGGCTGCTAATTCGATTCAGGAGCCGTTCATGTCTCCGGAACAGTATCTGGTCGGGGGTCGGATGATCCAGGACCCCCGTCACCGGTCTCCATGAGGGTTGCGCCCCTCATGTTCTCGGCAGCCAAGGCATTATCCTCTGGCACCGTCTTGGTCCCCTTCCTTACTTCTCCGAAGCCGGGAGAGATCCTTCGGGACGACACATCGATGTCGTCCGCCCTAGGAGGCGGGGAAGCTGGTGGTGGCATTTCGCTCTCCATCATCTCTGGCGGAAGATGCCCCGATGATGATGATTCTTGAGGGATGTCACGGCCGGACTAAAACACAAAAATTGATATTATTCTTAAAATTTATAAAAAAATATTGGATGTATGTAAGGCATCCTAACGTACTTACAATTTGGCAAGGGGCCTGGCTCAGGGGCGGTGCTTGGGGACAGCTTCGGTGCCCAAATCTGAATCATCCAAGAAGGATATCTTTCCCCTCTTGGACGCCCCTTCCTCCGGATATACGGAGGCTGCCCTCTTTTTCCGTTTGAGAGGAGGGTTCTCTTCTTCTTCCTCCTCCTCCTCGTCCTCGTCCTCGTCTTCGTCTCCCTCATGAGAGGAAGGAGCCTCGGTTCCTCCGGACATAACGCCAGAAGTATCTTCGTGATGGAGGCCACCTTCAGCCTCCTTGCTCTTCTTTTTCTTGTCCTTCTTCGCTGGCGCCTGGTAGGGCACCGGGACCAGCATCCTCATTAACAGAGGCTCGGCTGGGTTTTCAGGGAGTGGGGCAGGACACTTAATCCGCTCCGCCTTCTTTATCCAGCCCTATTCGGGAGATGGAATTTTCAGTACCCTCCCTAAGATTGATGAGCTAATTAATGTTTAGAAATATGATACTTACTGGGGATGCCGGATTGTTGCAGTCGAGGCCGGTGTCGTCCGACGTCCTTGGCCACGTCTTCTACTTCTTGAAGAGCAGCTTCCAGATCCCTTTGTGCATCGTGCCGAAGAATCGCTGCAGGGTCCATGGCCCTTTTGGATTAAACGCCCACATTTTGAGAGGCCATCGTTGGCAGGGAAGAGCTCGGCGGATAAGCATCACCTGGATCACATCAGCAAGGGTGATGTCCTTTGCTGTCATGCTCTTGATACGCTTTTCAGCGTCGATACTTCATCAGGTGATCCCCAGTCTAGACCCTTGTTGGTCCAGGACGCGAGCCGCAACGGAGGTCCAGATCTAAAAGTAGGAGCAGCTGACCACTTGGTGTCGCGGGGTTTGGTGATGTAGAACCACTCCTGCTGCCACACCTTGACAATATCCACGAATCTCCCTTTCAGCCAGGTAACGTGGTTGAGCTTGCTCACCACGGCGCTGCCGCACTCGGCGTGTTGGCCCTTGACCAACTTCCGCTTCACATTAAAGACCTTGAGCCACAAGGCGAAGTGTGGGGGGGACGTGGAGGAATGCCTCACACACGACGATGAACGACGAGATGTGGAGGGAGGAAATCAGGGTCAGATCATGGAAATCCAGCCCGTAGTAGAACATGTGACCTCGGACGAAGGGATGGAGGGCGAACCCAAGTCCTCGGAGGAAGTGGGGGATAAATACCACCCTCTCAATGGGCTCCGGGGTGGGGATGACCTGCCCCGGTGTTGGAAGCCTGTGTTTAATCTCCGCCGTCAGGTACCTCACCTCATGTAGATCATTGATGTCCTTCTCCGTTACGGAGGAGGCCATCCACTTGTCTGGAAACCGGATCCAGCCATTGCTGGAGAAGTTGGCGCAAAGGGAAAGTTTAGAACTTGGGCGCTAGAGCTCGGGACGGAAGGGCAGAGGAAGAAGAAGGTGTGAGGCGAACAGATGGGTCCTTGTCCTCTTATAGAGGCAGTGAATATCAAGCTATTGGGGAACGCGATAATTTCAAAAAAAAATCCTACGATCACGCAAGATCTATCACTAGGTGATGCATAGCAACAAGAGGGGAGAGTGTTGTCTACATACCCTCGTAGATGAAAAGCGGAAGCGTTATGAAAATGCAGTTGATGTAGTCGTACGTCTTCACGATCCAACTGATCCTGGCACCGAAGGTACGGCACCTCCGCGATCTGCACACGTTCAGCTCAGTGACGTCCCACAAACTCTAGATCCAGCTGAGGTCGAGGGAGAGTTTCGTCAGCACGACGGTGTGGTGACGGTGATGATGAAGTTACCGGTGCAGGGCTTTGCCCCTCCTTCCTTGTCCTATTCAGACTCAAGGGGAGGAAGTGCGCGGCCTGCCCTGGCAGGCCCCTCTCTCTCTCCACTAGGGCCCATCGAGGCCCATTAGTTCCCCGGGGGGTTCCGGTAACTCTCCGACACTCGTGTTTTATCCAAAACTTCTCCGGAACACTTCCGGTGTCCGAATATAGACGTCCAATATATCAATCTTTATGTCTCGACCATTTCAAGACTCCTCGTCATGTCCGTGATCACATCCGGGACTCCGAACAATCTTCGGTACATCATATCACATAAACTCATAATACTAATCATCATCAAACGTTATGCGTGCGGACTCTACGGGTTCGAGAACTATGTAGACATAACTGAGACACGTCTCCATTCAATAAGCAATAGCGGAACCTAGATGCTCATATTTGTTCCTACATATTCTATGAAGATCTTTATCGGTCAAACCGCATAACAACATACATTGCTCCCTTTGTCATCGTTATGTTACTTCTCGAGATTCGATCGTCGGTATATCATTACCTAGTTCAATCTCATTACCGGCAAGTCTCTTTACTCATTCCATAATACTTCATCCCGCAACTAACTCATTAGTCACAATTCTTGCAAGGCTTATAGTGATGAGTCCCAGAGATACCTCTCCCAAACACGGAGTGACAAATCCTAATCTCGATCTATGCCAACCCAACAAACACCTTCGGAGACACCTGTAGAGCACCTTTGTAATCACCCATTTACGTTGTGACATTTGGTAGCACACAAAGTGTTCCTCCGGTATTCGGGAGTTGCATAATCTCATAGTTTGAGGAACTTGTATGAGCCATGAAGAAAGCAGTATCAATGAAACTAACACGATCATAATGCATGTCCATCACATCATTCTGCTAATGATGTGATCCCGTTCATCAAATGACAACACATGTCTATGGTTAGGAAACATAACCATCTTTAATTAACAAGCTAGTCAAGTAGAGGCATACTAGGGACTATATGTTTTTTGTCTATGTATTCACACATGTACTAAGTTTCCGGCTAATACAATTCTAGCATGAATAATAAACATTTATCATGAATTAAGGAAATAAATAATAACTTTATTATTGCCTCTAGGGCATATTTCCTTCAGTCTCCCACTTGCACTAGAGTCAATAATCTAGATTACATAGTAATGATTCTAACACCCATGGAGCTTTGGTGCTGATCATGTTTTGCTCGTCGAAGAGGCTTAGTCAATGGGTCTGCAACATTCAGATCCATGTGTATCTTGCAAATCTCTATGTCCCCTTCCGAAACTTGATGATGGATGGAATTGAAGTGTCTCTTGATGTGCTTGGTTCTCTTGTGAAATCTGAATTCCTTTGCCAAGGCAATTTCACCAGTATTGTCACAAAAGATTTTCATTGGACCCGATGCACTAGGTATGACACCTAGATCGGATATGAACTCCTCAATCCAAACTCCTTCATTTGCTGCTTCCGAAGCAACCATGTACTCCGCTTCACACGTAGATCCTGCCACGACACTCTGCTCAGAACTGCACCAACTGACAACTCCTCCATTCAATAAAAAGACGTATCCGGTTTGCAACTTAGAATCATCCAGATCAATGCGAAAGCTTGCATCGACGTAACCGTTTACGACGTGCTCTCTTTCACCTCCATAAACAAGAAACATATCCTTAGTCCTTTTTAGGTATTTCAGGATATTCTTGACCGCTGTCTAGTGCTCCTCTCAAGATTACTTTGGTACCTTCCTACTATGCTTATAGCAAGACATACATCAGGTCTGGTACACAACATTGCATACATGATAGAACCTATGGTTGAAGCATAGGGAATGACTTTCATTTTTTCTCTATCTTCTGCAGTGGTCGGGCATTGAGTCTGACTCAACTTCACACCTTGTAACACAGGCAAGAACCCTTTCTTTGACTGATCCATTTTGAACTTCTTCAAAACTTCATCAAGGTATGTGCTTTTTGAAAGTCCAATTAAGCGTCTTGATCTATCTCTATAGACCTTGATGCCCAATATGTAAGCAGCTTCTCCAAGATCTTTCATAGAAAAACTCTTATTCTGGTATCCCTTTATGCTATCCAGAAATTCTATATCATTTCCAATCAACAATATGTCATCTACATATAAGATTAGAAATGCTACAGAGCTCCCACTCACTTTCTTGTAAATACAGGCTTCTCCAAAAGTCTGTATAAAACCATATGCTTTGATCACACTATCAAAGCATTTATTCCAACTCCGAGAGGCTTGCACCAGTCCATAAATGGATCGCTGGAATTTGCACACTTTGTTAGCACCCTTTGGATTGACAAAAACTTCTGGTTGCATCATATACAACTCTTCTTCCAGAAATCCATTCAGGAATGCAGTTTTGACATCCATTTGCCAAATTTCATAATCATAAAATGCAGCAATTGCTAACAGGATTTGGACAGACTTAAGCAACGCTATGAGTGAGAAAGTCTCATCGTAGTTCGTAGGTTCATCATGGTCTAGTAACATGACTCCCAGAACAGGATTATCGTACCACTTTAGTACGGATCTTACTCTAGAAGATCTACGAGGTTCGGAAGTAACTTGATCTAAAGCTTCATGATCATCATCATTAGCTTCCTCACTAATTGGTGTAGGAATCACGAGAACTGATTTTTGTGATGAAATACTTTCCAATAAGGGAGAAGGTGCAACTACCTCATCAAGTTCTACTTTCCTCCCACTCACTTCTTTCGAGAGAAACTCCTTCTCTAGAAAGGATCCATTCCTAGCAACAAATATGTTTCCTTCAGATCTATGATAGAAGGTGTACTGTCGGTGTCAAAACCGGCGGATCTCGGGTAGGGGGTCCCGAACTGTGCATCTAGGCGGATGGTAACAGGAGACAAGGGACACGAGGTTTTTACCCAGGTTCGGGCCCTCTCGATGGAGGTAAAACCCTACTCCTGCTTGATTGATATTGATGATACGGGTAGTACAAGAGTGGATCTACCACGAGATCAAGGAGGCGAAACCCTAGAAGCTAGCCTATGGTATGATTGTTGTAATGGTTGTTCGTCCTACGGACTAAAACCCGTCGGTTTATATAGACACCGGAGAGGGCTAGGGTTACACAGAGTCGGTTACAATGGTAGGAGATCTACATATCCGTATTGCCAAGCTTGCCTTCCACGCCAAGGGAAGTCCCATGCGGACACGGGACGAAGTCTTCAATCTTGTATCTTCATAGTCTTGGAGTCCAGCTGATGATGATAGTCCGGCTATCCGGACACCCCCTAGTCCAGGAGTCCCTCAGTAGCCCCTGAACCAGGCTTCAATGACAACGAGTCCGCCGCGCATATTGTCTTCGGCATTGCAAGGCGGGTTCCCCTTCCGAATAATTCATAGAAGATTGCGAACACCAGGATAGTGTCCGGCTCTACAAAATAAATTCCACATACCACCATAGAGAGAATAATATGTACACAAGTTCAATCTGCTGACGTATTTTGTGGCGTGATGTCACACCACTACCAAGCCTTTACTTGAATCGTTTTTATTACACCACCTTAGCGCGTTTAGCGAAGCAGTTTCCTTGGCACGTCTTGTCAAAGCAGAGATCGTGTTCCCCTTATTCCGGGATTCCCGTCAATACGGACGTGGGTAACCCAACCGCGCCATTGATTGTGGTGCTTGGGAGATAAGCGAGTTTTACCAGGCCGGTGGGGACGCATAGTCTTCGTCCGCCCATATATAAGGGGATAAGGATCCACCTTTTTTACCTACGCCTTCTTCCTCCTTGGCTTATCCATCTCCGCGCACTCGAGCTCCAGCGCCCAAGTCCGCACATCTCGCCTCAACCTTCTCCAGCCATGTCCGGAGTGGGAGGCAAGTGGATGGCATATTCCGTTACGGAGGGGCACATCGAGAAGCTGCGCGGCGCCGGATACCTATCCAGCGACATCGCGCACCGGCTGCCCGACGAGGGGTAGCTCATCCCCACCCCTAGGCCCCATGAGAGGGTCATATTTCTTCCCCACTTCCTCCGCAGACTGGGCTTCCCACTTCACCCCTTCGTCCGGGGGCTCATGTACTACTACGGCCTGGACTTCCACGATCTGGCGCCAAACTTCATCCTCAACATCTCGGCGTTTATCGTCGTGTGCGAGGCCTTCCTCTGCATCTAGCCCCACTTCGGCTTGTGGCTAAAGACCTTCAATGTCAAGCCGAAGGTGGTGAAGGGCGTCCAAGAGGAGTGCGGAGGCGCCATGGTGGGCAAAATGCCCAACGACACTTGGCTTGAGGGTGCCTTCGTGGAATCCATCAAAGGGTGGCAATCGGGGTGGTTCTACATCACCGAGCCGCGCGACCCTAAATGGGCAGCGGCCTCCGAGTTCATATCTGGTACCCCCATGTAGCTCACCTCCTGGAAAGAGAAGGGCTTGCTATGGGGTAGTTCGGAGGAGGTGACCGGACTCCAGTCCTGTCTCCAGACCCTGGTGAACAAGAAGCTCAAGCTTGTCAACGTGATCCAGGTCATGCTCGTCCGCCGGATTCTCCCCTGCCAGCAACGGGCTTTCAATTTATGGGAGTTTGATCCGGCACAGCACCAGACCTTGAGCGGGCTCTTTGACACGACGTACGAAGCTGCCTGGAGGGTGGTGTTCAAGGGCGGAGAAGCCCCCGCATCCGCAACTGAAGATCGCGGATTCAGCACGCAGCGCCCGGCCGGTGAGGTAAGCTGTGTTATCCTTTATGGGACACTCATTTCTTTCATAGTTTGACTCTATGTGGGATATAAACTCCCAATGCCTTTAACAGGATTGGCAGAAGACGTCTGGACAGGTTAACTGTCCGGCTCCCCTTCTCGAAGACCCAGCGGACACCCATTTGATGGGGCTGCTGGTTCCGGCCCTTTACATGGTGCCGGAGAAGAAGGCCAAGAAGAAGACCACGGGAACCTGAAGGAGTTCCCAGCGCCAGGTGGTATCGGACTCATCATCCGATGACTCCGAGGCGGACTCCTCCTCCGAGGAGGAGGAGAAAGAGGCCTCTTCCCCAGCAGGGGGAGAGAAGAAGAGGAAGGCCTCCCCAACGAGGGCGGCCGAAGGGTCCAAGAAAGGACGGACCCTTTCTCCGAACTGCTCCGCCAACGCCAACGATGGCGACGAGGAGTGGCCCTCAAGGGCCAAGCCCCTGGCAAGATCGTAAGTGTCCTAATTCCTGGATGATTTATAATTTCTCTTTTTGCCACGTGGTGTCCTTCTAATGCCGCATACAACCTGTAGTCCGGCCAAGGATGATCTTCCCGCTTCGTCGAGCGGGTCCTTGGCTCTATCGGATATGGATTCCCTTCCGACCGCCTCCACTCCTCGTGATGCAGATGACGTCGAGGTGGGATCCCAGGAGGGGACCCATCAGGAGGAGGAGGCTCCGGAGGTGCCGCAAGGCAACCTCCCGGACTTCGCTCCGGACTCCGCACCGGAACCTGTAGTGGTTCCAGAGTCCGGCAGGCGGCCCCTTCGTAAGAAGGGCAAGACTGTGACACCGGCGGCCTCCGTCCAACTGGAGGCGCCGGATAACTTGTTGGAGGTGCTCAACGACACTTCCATCGAGGAAGAACACCGCACTATCATGAGTGCGGTGATTCAGAAGGTTCAGCTTGCCAAGAGCGGGCTGACCGAAGCCTGCAGCAGCCTTCTAACAGGCTTTGAGGTAAGAAAATTCAAATATGTAATATAATACCATATAGACAGTAGCCCCTGATGCTCGGTTCGGTGTTCGGATAGAAAAGCCGGACTGAGGATCTAGAAAGATATACGCAGGAGGTCTAAAAAATATGTCAATATGGGATTGCAGGCTGCGCTGCTGACCTCTGCCGCACTGACTGCGAAGGTCGATGCTTTGAAGCAGAACCTCGAGCGGTCTGAGAGCGAGCTCGGCCGTGCCAAGAAGCAGCTCGAGGACAAGGAAGGTGAGTGACACCGCATTGAATTTTTACCTTACAGAAAAGGATCTTGGTTGCAAGATAAATAACAAGGATAACATGGGTACTCCAGGGGCCACGAATGAGGTGCTGACCCTGAAGGAGGCCATGTCCGCGGCCGAATGTAATGCGGCCGCGGAATGAGCTGAGCGAGAGAAGCAGGAGGCGCGGGTGGCAGAGGTGTAGCAAGAGCTCCAGGCTGTCGTGGAAAAGCATGAGAGTTTGGAGCGCGACTCGAAGACTCGAGAGTCCGAGCTTGCATCGGCTCTTGAGAGTGCCAAAGATGCGAAGGCCGAAGCCCACAAGGCCCTCCAGGAAATTGAGGCGGTGAAGAAAATAGCGGCGGGTAAGGAATTTTTCATGCAAAGCAAGCATGTGAATGCAAATTACCTGTTACTTACCCGAATTCGGAGCTCTCCAGGAGCGTTTGCAGATCTTCCTCGCAGCGTGTCTGATGCTGCCGCTTTCTACCGGGCCGAGGAGGGGAGCTCGACGGAGAAGGTCTTCTGGTCTCAGTATGCTGAGGCCGGACATCCGGTGCCCCTTAGCGACCAGCTGAAGCAGCTGGTCGAGCTCCACAAGGTAGCCGAACAGGCCATGAAGGGCCTCATAGTTCGGCTGTGGCCCAAGGAGGCCATGCCTGGGAGCTACTTCGGCCTGGTGCGGCGGCTGGTGGATGCGTGTCCCTGGGTGGAGGTCGTCAAGCACTCCGCCTGCATTGAAGGTGCCCGTCGGGCCCTTGCCCGTGCGAAAGTGCACTGGGGCAGGATGGACGCTGAGAAGCTTCTGACGGACGTGCCGCCGGCGGGCAAGGAGTATCGCACGCCCGAAATGTATTATAAGAGTGTCCTGAAGGGAGCCCACATGATTGCGGATGAGTGCTCCAAGGATGTAATATTTGAGTAGAATCGCATTATGTTATCCTGTGCGCTGAAAACTGTGTTCATATGCGCTAAGCAACGCTTATGAATTTAAAATATTACCTTCTGTGCGGCCCTTTATCAAATCTGAGAGATGGCAAGTCGTCGGCTTCAGCCCCCATGCCACTAGTGCTGGGGTGTTCGGGATAAACTTGAGCACTCTTGTTCCCATGTTTGGGTCCATCTAGGGAGGCGCTCAACACAATGAACGAGGCAACCAGACTTATAACGCTTGAACACTCTCACTTAGCCATAGAATTCTATAATTTTAAATTTCGGCGAAGCCCCTAGTGTTCAGAAGACCGAGTTCGGGGCGCTATCCACGCCTGGGCCGGACAAAGCCGGTCCTCGCTCTAAGCGGCATAAGTCTTTAGGGACTGGAAAAAACCTCTCGAACAGCGACCAGCTCTCGCCCTATCATGACAGTCAGTTTTAGCTTTCTCCACTGAGGCGCTCGCCCAGCTCAACCAGGGCGCAATCGCAGTGGTTCTCCCAGTGCTACCTTAGCCGATAAAACGGAACGTAAGGTACCAAAACATGGGAGCCGGGCAAACCCAACTATTGACCCAAGACATGATTCGGAGCCGATGCATATAATGCTATAAGTTCGGGGTGCCGCACTTGTGAAAGTATTCAGACTTATCACACCATAATGCGGGAACTTAAGCCCCTGGTGTATTCGGCCGTACCAAAATGTAGGGATGCAACATGTCATAAACGAACATATATAAGAAAGAAATGCAATTATAAGCAAAAAAGCGATGCATTGTTTATTCCAGAAATACTGCCATGAATGCAGAACGATACAAATAGTGCGGTAAGCAAGGGATTGGACTATTAAACATGTCCCCCTCAAGGGGTAGGCTGCGGAATGGTGTATTAAACAGGTTTAATGCTCGTAATGGAGACCACCTGAGTGTTCGTCGTGGCCTGTCTCCTTCCCTGGCTGTTGCATCGTGAGTTCGGCAGATCTACTGCCGGACAGGGCCTATGGTGAACAAAGTCCTGTGGGTAAGAAAAAAGAAAAAAGAAAAAGAGCGACACACTTGGGAGCCCCTTGTGTGGTTGAGCCGCACTCTGGGCCTGTCGTGGTCGTGCCCCTCCCCCTATGCCCATGGTATCTCCAGAGCATAATTTTGTACGCGAGGGACTAGTCTTGCAATTATGCAAGGGCTGGGGCTGGGGCCGCATTGCTACGCGTGCTCGGAACTTGCCAGGTGGTCTTGTTGAATGTTACTCCGGGAGCATTTGGCCGTGTCCGATCGGTTAACGGTCGGACTCGAAAATTGCCTTAAGAGGCTGCTCTGTACTTCTGCCACGAGAGCCGCTGTGTCTTCCTCCGTTCAGAGGGAGCGTTTAGTGTTTCCGTTGACCGTGATGACTCCTCGAGGGCCGGGCATGTTGAGCTTGAGGTATGCGTAATGCGGGACCGCGTTGAACTTTGCAAACGTGGTTCGTCCGAGCAGAGCGTGATAGCCGCTGCGGAACGGTACTATGTCGAAGATTAACTCCTCGCTTCGGAAGTTATTCGGGGATCCGAAGACCACTTCCAGTGTGAGTGAGCCTGTACAATTGGCCTCTACACCTGGTATGACGCCTTTGATTGTCGTCTTTGTAGGTTTAATTGGGTCTATGCCCATCTTGCGCACTGTGTCCTGATAAAGCCGGTTCAGGCTGCTGCCGCCGTCCATCAGGACTCTGGTGAGGTGAAATCCATCGACGATTGGGTCTAAAACCAATGCGGCAAATCCGCCATGACGGATACTGGTGGGGTGGTCCCTTCGATCAAAAGTGATCGGGCAAGAGGACCATGGATTGAACTTTGGGGCGACTAGCTCCATCGCATATACGTCCCTAAGTGCACGCTTCCACTCCCTCTTGGGTATGTGGGTTGGGTATATCATGTTTAACGTCCGCACTTGTGAGTGGAAACCCTTCTGTCCTCTATTGTTCGGCGGCCGGGTCTCTTCCTCGTCATCGCTATGCAGCCCCTTGTCATTGTTTTCGGCGATTAACTTGCCTGCCTGCTTGAATACCCAACAATCCCTGTTGGTGTGATTGGCTGGCTTTTCGGGGGTGCCGTGTATCTTGCACGAGCGGTCGAGTATTCGGTCCAAATTGCACGGACCCGGAGTAGTTCTTTTGAATGGCTTTTTCCGCTGACCGGGTTTAGAGCCTCTGAATCCTGCGTTGACTGCCGTATCCTCAGTGTTATCGCCGTTAATGCGGCGTTTGTTTTTATTTCGAAGTGTCCTGCCATTGTGGTCCTTGGTATCCGGACTGCCAGAATTTTTGCTGAGGTTGTTACTGCGGGCTAGCCAGCTGTCCTCTCCCACACAGAAGCGGGTCATGAGTGATGTGAGGGCTGCCATGGATTTCGGCTTTTCCTGTCCTAGGTGCCGGGCCAGCCACTCGTCGCGGATGTTATGCTTGAAGGCTGCGAGGGCCTCTGCATCCGGACAGTCGACGATTTGATTTTTCTTTGTTAAGAACCGTGTCCAGAACTGTCTGGCCGATTCGTCTGGCTGCTGAATTATGTGGCTTAGGTCATCGGCGTCTGGTGGTCGCACATATGTGCCCTGGAAGTTGTCAAGGAATGCGGCTTCCAGGTCCTCCCAACACCCAATTGACTCTGCTGGCAAGCTGTTAAGACAATGCCGAGCTGGTCCTTTAAGCTTGAGTGGGAGATATTTGATGGCGTGAAGATCGTCACCGCGGGCCATATGGATATGAAGGAGATAGTCTTCGATCCAAACCACGGGGTCTGTTGTGCCATCGTAGGATTCAATGTTCACGGGTTTAAACCCTTCAGGGATTTGATGATCCATTACTTCATCTGTGAAGCATAGTGGGTGTGCGGCACCTCTATATTGAGCAATATCACGACGTAGCTCAAGCGAGCTTTGTCTACTGTGTTCGGCCCGGCCGGAGTTGCTGTATCCGGCGCGACGGTAGTCGTCGTGCATCGTGGGGCGGCCACGCGATCCATAGATCGATCTTGATTGTCTTGCTTTGTCCTCCAATATGTCTCGCAAGTCCGGTGCATTCCCCCGTGGCTTTGCACTTTTCGAGCGGTGCTGGGGTACGGTTCTGGTGGAGGGCCTAGATGCCTCTCTGTCGCGGCCACGAGGTGGTCGGTCTGCCGTATTGTGCGTTGGTGATGAGGGTTTATATGCCTCCACCTCTAATCGGGGGAGCAACTTGCGTTTTGGGTAGCTTTTGGAGGGGCGTTCGAGTTCATGCTCTTCGGCCGCGAGGACTTCGGTCCATCTGTCGGCCAACAGGTCTTGATCAGATCGAAGCTGTTGCTGCTTTTTCTTTAGGCTGTTCGCCATGGCCATTAGCCTGCGTTTAAAATGCTCCTGTTCGACGGGATCCTCGGGCACGACAAATTCCTCGTCATTGAGGCTTGCCTCGTCTCCGGAGGGAGGCATGTAATTATCGTCCTCTACCTCTTCGTCTGCCGCTCTCTCATGGGGGCTGGCTTCTCCGTCCTCCTGTGCTGAATCTTGCTGGAGGGGGTTGTCTTTGGCACTCTCTGGGGTGTTATTATCCCCGATGCCGGAATCTCCATTCTTGCTGTGGTGGGATTTAGAGCGGCGCCATTGACGCCGACGCTTGGGCTGTTTCTTAGAGGAATCTGCCTCCGCTGCTTCTGCGCCGTTCCCATCCTTTGGGATGTCCACCATGTATATGTCGTATTACGAGGTGGTCTTCCAATGCCCCGTAGGCACTGGTTCTTGGTCGTCTCCGGCATCGTCGTCCATACCATCGATGTCTTCGGAGTCGTAGTCTAGCATGTCGGTTAGATTGTCGACAGTGGCTACAAAGTGGGTGGTGGGTGGGCATTGAATTTCTTCATCGTTCGCATCCCAACCGTCCTGACCGCAGTCCGGCCAAGGCTCTCCTGATAACGAGAGATACTTTAGCGAATTCAGGATGTCGCCAAAGGGTGAGTGCTGAAAGATGTCCGCGGCGGTGAACTCCATGATCGGCGCCCAATCGGATTCGATTGGTAGGGGCGCAGGAGGTTCGGAGTCCGGCGAGGAATCCGGCACCTCGGAGTCATGAGCTTTACAAGGGACAAGGTTAGTATTCGGCTCCATCGCTGTAGAAGTTGCAGCCCCCGAGGCGGTGTCTAGCCACCCGTCCTCGATCTGCACGGTCGGCTCCTAATCAAGGGTCGGAGCGGACTCATGTGCGGCCTCCAGGGCACTGTCCGGCAGCAGAGCTAAATCATACCCATCATGACAGTGCGGCGCGCTCAGCTGTGGCTCGAATCCATCGAAGATCAAGTCTCCGCGGATGTCAGCCGTGAAGTTTAGGCTTCCAAATCTGACCTGATGGCCAGGGGCGTAGCTTTCGATCTGCTCCAGATGGCCAAGTGAGTTGGCCCGCAGTGCAAAGCCGCCGAACACGAAGATCTGCCCGGGGAGAAAAGTCTCACCCTGGACTGTGTCGTTGTTGATGATCGAAGGAGCCATCAAGCCTATCGGTGATGACACAGAGGAACTCTCAATGAAAGCACCAATGTCGGTGTCAAAACCGGCAGATCTCGGGTAGGGGGTCCCGAACTGTGCGTCTAGGCGGATGGTAACAGGAGACAAGGGACACGATGTTTTTACCCAGGTTCGGGCCCTCTCGATGGATCTAAAACCCTACTCCTGCTTGTTTGATATTGATGATATGGGTAGTACAAGAGTGGTTCTACCACAAGATCAAGGAGGCTAAACCCTAGAAGCTAGCCTATGGTATGATTGTTGTAGTGGTTGTTCGTCCTACGGACTAAAACCCTTCGGTTTATATAGACATCGGAGAGGGCTAGGGTTACACAGAGTCGGTTACAATGGTAGGAGATCTACATATCCGTATTGCCAAGCTTGCCTTCCACGCCAAGGAAAGTCCCATCCGGACATGGGACAAAGTCTTCAATCTTGTATCTTCATAGTCTTGGAGTCCGGCCGATGATGATAGTCCGGCTATCCGGACACCCCCTAGTCCAGGACTCCCTCATGTTTCCTTTGGGTATCCTATGAAGACGCACTTCTCTGATTTGGGTTCGAGCTTATCAGGTTGATGTTTTTTCACATAAGCATCGCAGCCCCAAACTTTAAGAAATGACAACTTTGGTTTCTTGCCAAACCATAGTTCATAAGGCGTCGTCTCAATGGATTTTGACGGTGCCCTATTTAAAGTGAATGTAGCTATCTCTAAAGCATAACCCCAACACAATAGCGGTAAATCAGTAAGTGACATCATAGATTGCACCATATCTAATAAAGTACGGTTACAACGTTCGGACACACCATTTCGCTGTGGTGTTCCAGGTGGCGTTAATTGTGAAACTATCCCATGTTGTTTCAAATGAAGAGCAAAATCGTAACTCAAATATTCTCCTCCACGATCAGATCATAGAAACTATATTTTCTTGTTCCGATGATTTTCCACTTCACTCTGAAATTCTTTGAATTTTTCAAATGTTTCAGACTTATTCTTCATTAAGTAGATATAACCATATCAGCTCAAATCATTTGTGAGGGTAAGAAAATAATGATACCGACCACGAGCCTCAATACTCATTGCACCACATACATCAGTATGTATTATTTCCAACAAGTCAGTAGCTTGTTCAATTGTTCTGGAGAACGGAGTTTTAGTCATCTTGCCCATAAGGCACGGTTCGCAAGCACCAAGTGATTCAGAGTCAAGTGATTCCAAAAGTCCATCAGCATGGAGTTTCATCATGCGCTTTACACCGATATAACCCAAACGGCAGTGCCACAAATAAGTTGCTCTATCATTATTAAACTTCAATCTTTTGGCTTCAACACTATGACTATGTGTATCACCACTATCGAGATTCAACAAAAATAGACACTCAGCAGGGGTGCATGACCATAAAAGATATTACTCATATAAATAGAACAACCATTATTCTTTGATTTAAATGAATAACCGTCTCACATTAAACAAGATCCAGATATAATGTTCATGCTCAATGCTGGCACAAAATAAAAACTATTCAGTTTTAAAACTAATCCCGATGGTAGATGTACAGGTAGAGTGCCGACCGCGATCACATCAACTTTGGAACCATTTCCCACACGCATGATCACCTCGTCCTTAGCCAATCTTCGCTTAATCCGTAGCCCCTGTTTTGGGTTGCAAATATGAGCAACAGAACTAGTATCAAATACCCAGGCGCTACTGCGAGCATTAGTTAAGTACACATCAATAACATGTATATCAAATATACCTTTCACTTTGCCATCCTTCTTATCCGCCAAATACTTGGGGCAGTTCCCCATCCAGTGACCGGTCCCTTTGTAGTAGAAGCACTCAGTTTCAGGCTTAGGTCCAGACTTGGGTTTCTTCTCTTGAGAAGCAACCTTTTTGCTATTCTTCTTGCAATTCCCTTTCATCCGTTTGCCCCTTTTCTTGAAAATAGTGGTCTTATTGACCATCAACACTTGATGCTCCTTTTTGATTTCTACCTCCACGTCCTTTAGCATCGCGAAGAGCTCGGGAATAGTCTTGTTCATCCCTTGCATATTATAGTTCATCACGAAGCCTTTATAGCTTGGTGGGAGTGATTGAAGAACTCTGTCAATGACACAATCAACTAGAAGATCAACTCTCGGTAGAGTCAAGTGATTATGGTACCCAGACATTCTGAGTATGTGTTCACTGACAGAACTATTCTCCTCCATTTTACAGCTATAGAACTTATTGGAGACTTCATATCTCTCAATCCGGGCATTTGCTTGAAATATTAACTTCAACTCCTGGAACATCTCATATGCTTCATGACGTTCGAAACGTCTTTGAAGTCCCGATTCTAAGCCGTAAAGCATGGCACACTGAACTATCCAGTAGTCATTAGCTTTGCTCTGCCAGACGTTCTTAACATCATCAGTACTATCTGCAACAGGCCTGGCACCCAACGGTGCTTCTAGGACGTAATTCTTCTGTGCAGCAATGAGGATAATCCTCAAGTTACGGACCCAGTCCGTGTAGTTGCTGCCATCATCTTTCAATTTAGCTTTCTCTAGTAACACATTAAAATTCAAAGGAACAGTAGCACGGGCCATTGATCTACAACAACATAGACATGCAAAATACTATCAGGTACTAAGTTCATGATAAAATAAAGTTCAATTAATCATATTACTTAAGAACTCCCACTTAGATAGACATCCCTCTAATCATCTAAGTGATCACGTGATCCAAATCAACTAAACCATGTACGATCATCACGTGAGATGGAGTAGTTTTCAATGGTGAACATCACTATGTTGATCATATCGACTATACGATTCATGCTCGACCTTTCGTTCTCAGTATTCCGAGGCCATATCTGCATATGCTAGGCTCGTCAAGTTTAACCCGAGTATTCTGCGTGTGCAAAACTGGCTTGCACCCGTTGTATGTGAACGTAGAGCTTATCACACCCGATCATCACGTGGTGTCTCGGCACGACGAACTGTAGCAATGGTGTATACTCAGGGAGAACACTTGTACCTTGAAATTTAGTAAGGGATCATCTTATAATTGTACCAATGTTCTAAGCAAAATAAGATGCATAAAGGATAAACATCACATGCAATCAAAATATGGGACATGATATGTCCATCATCATCTTGTGCTCATGATATCCATCACCGAAGCATCATCATTATCTCCAACGTCACCGGCGCGACACCTTGATCTCCATCGTAGCATCGTTGTTGTCTCGCCAACTATTGTTACTATGACTATCGCTACCGCTTAATGATAAAGTAAAACAATTACATGGCGATTGCATTGCATACAATAAAGCGACAACCATATGGCTCCTGCCAGTTGCTGATAACTTTGTTACAAAACATGATCATCTCATACAACAATTTATATCACATCATGTATTGACCATATCACATCACAGCAAGCCCTGCAAAAACAAGTTAGACGTCCTCTACTTTGTTGTTGCAAGTTTTACGTGGCTGCTACGGGCTTCTAGCAAGAACCGTTCTTACCTACGCATCAAAATCACAACGATTTTTCGTCAAGTGTGTTGTTTTAACCTTCAACAAGGACCGGGCGTAGCCACACTCGATTCAACTAAAGTTAGAGAAACAGACACTCAACAGCCACCTATGTGCAAAGCATGTCGGTAGAACCAGTCTCGCATAAGCGTACGCGTAATGTCAGTCTGAGCCACTTCATCCAACAATACCGCCGAATCAAAGTATGACATGCTGGTAAGCAGTATGACTATTATCGCCCACAACTCTTTGTGTTGTACTTGTGCATATAACATCTACGCATAGATCTGGCTCGAATGCTGCTATTGGGGAACGCGGTAATTTCAAAAAAAATCCTACGATCATGCAAGACCTATCACTAGGTGACGCATAGCAATGAGAGGGAGAGTGTTGTCTACGTACCCTAATACGTCTCCAACGTATCTATAATTTATGAAGTATTCATGCTATTATACTATCCATCGTTGATGTTTTATATGCATTTATATGCTATTTTATATGATTTTTGGGACTAACCTTAGAGCCCAGTGCTAGTTTCTGTTTTTTTCCTTGTTTTTTAGTTTTACAGAAAAGGAATACCAAAGGAGTCCAATTGACGTGCCAATTCTTGATGATTTTTTATGGACCAAAATAAGCCCCTGGAGTAAAAGAGTTGGGCTAGAAGAGTCCCGGCTATCCACGAGGGTGGGGGGCGCGCCCACCCCCTGGGCGTGGGCCCCTATCTAGTGGACGATTCGGAGACCCCCCTAACGTGAGACCGACGCCAAAAATTCCTATAAATACAGAAACCTCCAAAAAATAACATATATTGGAAGTTCCGCCACCGCAAGCCTATGTAGCAAGGAGAAATCAATCTAGGCCCTCTCTGGCACCCTGCCGGAGGGGGCCATCATCACCGGAGGCCATGGAGGAGGATCCGGAGGGGCCATCATCGCCATGAAGGCCAAGGACCAGAGGGAGAACCTCTCCCCATCCAGGGGGAGGCCATGGAGGAGGAAGCACAAGGGGGAGGACCTCTCCTCCTCTCTCTCGGTGGCGCCGGAGTGCCATCGGGAGGGGAATCATCGTCGCGGTGATCATCTTCATCAACATCACCATCATCATGACCATCCTCATCTCTTTTACGCAGTCCACTCTCCCACACCCTGCTGTAATCTCTACTTGAACATGGTGCTTTATGCCACATATTATGATCCAATGATGTGTTGCCATCCTATGATGTTTTGAGTAGATATCCTTTGTCTTTGGGTTGATTAATGATCTAGATTGGTATGAGTTGTATGTTCTATTTTGTTGCTGTCCTATGGTGCCCTCCGTCTCATGCCAGCGTGAGGGATTCCTGCTGTAGGGTGTTGCAATATGTTCATCATTTGGTTATAGTGGGTTGCTTGAGTGACAGAAGCATAAACCCAAGTAAGGGGGTTGTTGCGTATGGGATAAAGGGGACTTGATATGTTAATGCTATAGTTAGGTTTTACCTTAATGATCTTTAGTAGTTGCGGATGCTTGCTAGAGTTCCAATCATAAGTGCATATGATCCAAGAAGAGAAAGTATGTTAGCTTATGCCTCTCCCTCATATGAAATTGCAATGACGACCACCGGTCTTGTTAACAATTGCCTAGGATAATTCCGCACACACAACCATCATTATTCCACACTCGCTATTTAGAAATATATTCTAAATTTATGATAACAGAACCTACTTTTATGTTATAGCTCTCCGATATCATGCAAAGTTATCCTCTTCATACCCACAACGTAGTTTTATTTCTCGTTTCTAGTTGGAAGCAAATGTTCGGTGTACGTAGAGTCATATAAGTGGCAGATAGGACTTGAAAGAATATCGATCTTACCTTTAACTCCTTGTGGGTTCGACACTCCATACTTATAACTTCCACCTTTGGGAATTGCTACGATGATTCCCCGCACTTGGGGATTATCAAGCTCTTTTCTGGCGCCGTTGCTGGGGAGCAATAGTGTGGGGTTGTTATTCTCGTGTGTGCTTGTTTGCTTTCTTCACTAAGTAGATTTTGTTTTTCCTTTTTGTTTCTGTTTAGTTGTGGGTGAAACATACAAAAAAATTAAAGAATGAAAGTACAAAAAAAGTTTTACTTGCCTCTCATGCCTAAAAAAGTTTTTCAAAAAGAGAAGTGATTGGAAAGTTGTGCATTGAAGAAGTGAGGGTCGACCTTGAGCACTTGTGTTCATGCTCACGGAAACAGTGTAGAATTTTTCATGGAAGTTTCTCTATAAATAATTATCCCCGTGTATATATCCATTGTATTATAAAAATAATGTGCCAAGCTTTGGTTTTAGGATGATTAGATTGCTTGTTTACTATGTGCAGAACAAAAACAAAAACTTTGGATGTAGCACGTGATTTTACATTTTTTTACTGGAAGGTCAAATGGGTCTGAAACTTTTTGCACATTACTTCTGTACAAATTTTTCAAATTGTCACATTTATTTCATAATTTTTGGAGTTACAGAAGTTTACTAAACTTCCAGATTACTACAGATTGTCCTGTTTTTGACAGATTCTGTTTTTCGCGTGTTGTTTGCTTATTTTGATGAATCTATGGCTAGTATCGGGGGGTATGAACCATAGAGAAGTTGGAATACAGTAGGTTTAACACCAATATAGATAAAGAATGAGTTCATTACAGTACCTAAAGTGGTAGTTTGCTTTATTACACTAACAGATCTCACAAAGTTTTTGTTAAAGTTTTGTGTGGATGAAGTGTTCAAAGATCGAGGAGCTATCAATATGAGAAGAATAAAGAGAGGCAATATTTCAAGCTTGGGTATGCCCAAGGCACCCCAAGTAAATATTTCAAAGGATACTCAAGCATCTAAGCTTAGGGATGCCCCGAGAACTCAATACGTAGAACAAAATATGACTCTACATGAATGCCTTCGGTGGTGTGCCGGGATATGCAATGAACCAAGAGTGACATGTATGAAAAATTATGGAGGTGGCCTTGCCACAAGTACGATGCCAACTACATGATCATGCAAAGAGCAATATGACAATGATGGAGCATGTCATAGTAAACGGAACAGTGGAAAGTTGCATCGCAATATATCTCGGAATGGCTATGGAAATGTCATAATAGGTAGGTATGGAGGCTGTTTTGAGGAAGGTAAATGGGGTGCATGATACCGGCGAAAGTTGCGCGGCATAATAGAGGCTAGTATTGGTGGAAGGGTGAGAGTGTGTATAATACATGGACTCACATTAGTCATAAAGAATTGATATACTTATTGCAAAAGTTTAGTTGCCCTCGAAGCAAAGTACTACTACGCATGCTCCTAGGGGAAGGGTTGGTAGGAGTTAACCATTGCGGGATCCCGACCTCCACACATAAGGAAGACAATTAAAAGAGCACCCCATGCAACAAATTTGTCACACAACTTTTACCATATGTGCATGCTACGGGACTTGCCAACCTTAACACAAGTATTTCTCAATTTCATAATTACCCAACTAGCATGACTCTAACATTACCACCTTTATATCTCAAAACAATTATCAAGCATCAAATTGATCATAGTGTTTAATGCACTTTCTATGATAGTTTTTATTAAACCCAACTTGGATGCTCATCATTCTAGGACCAATTTTATAACCATAGCAAATTTCATGCTGTTTTAAAAGACTCTCAAAATGATACAAGTGAAGCATGAGAGATCAATAATTTCTACAAAATTAAGCCACCGCCGTGCTCTAAAAAGATATAAGTGAAGTACTAGAGCAAAGATTGTCTAGATCAAAAGATATAAGTGAAGCACATAGAGTATTCTAATAAATTCCAAATCATGTGTGTCTCTCCAAAAAGGTGTGTACAGAAAGGATGATTGTGGTAAACTAAAAATCAAAGACTCATATCATACAAGACGCTCCAAGCAAAACACATATCATGTGGCGAATAAAAATATAGCTCCAAGTAAAGTTACAAATAGACGAAGACGAAAGAGGGGATGCCTTCCGGGGCATCCCCAAGCTTAGTCTTTTGGTTGTCCTTGAATTATCTTGGGGTTCCATGGGAATCCCCAAGCTTAGGCTCTTGCCACTCCTTATTCCATAGTTCATCAAATCTTTACCCAAAACTTGAAAACTTCACGGCACAAAACTCAACAGGAAATCTCATGAGCTCCGTTAGTTCAAGAAAACAAAACACCACATAAGGTACTGTAATGAACTCATTATTTATTTATATTGGTGTTAAACCTACTGTATTCCAACTTATCTATGGTTCATACCCCCCGATACTAGCCATAGATTCATCAAAATAAGAAAACAACACATGAAAAACAGAATCTGTCAAAAACAGAACAGCCTGTAGCAATCTGTAGCTTTCGAACACTTCTGGAACTCTAAAAATCCTGCCAATATAGGAAGTCATAGGCAATTTATCTATTGATCTACTGCGAAAATAATCAACTAAAACTCATGTTTCTGTGATTTATTAAAATTATTCTCGTGTTCGCAGAAGTTTCTGTTTTTCAGCAGAATCAAATTAACTATCACCCAAGATGATCCTATAGGTTCTACTTGGCACAAACACTAATTAAAACATAAAACCACATCTAAACAGAAGCTAGATGAAGTATTTATTACTAAACAGAAGCAAAAATCAAGAAACAAAAATAAAATTGGGTTGCCTCCCAACAAGCGCTATCGTTTAACGCCCCTAGCTAGGCATAAACGCGAGAATAAATCTAAGTATTGTCATCTTTGGTATTCAATTCATAAGTGGATCTCATAATAGATTCGTAAGGTAATTTGACTTTCTTTATAGGAAAGTGTTCCATGCCTTTCCTTAACGGAAATTCGAATCTAATATTTCCTTCCTTCATATAAATAATTGCACCAATCGTTCTAAGGAAAGGTCTACCAAGAATAATAGGACATGAAAGATTGCAATCTATATCAAGAACAATGAAAGCTACGGGCACATAATTCCTATTTGCAACAATAAGAACATAATTAATCCTTCCCATAGGTTTTTAACAGTGGAATCCGCAAGGTGCAAGTTTAAAGAGCAATAATCAAATTCATGGAAACCTAGCACATCACATAGAGTTTTTGGAATCGTGGAAACACTAGCACCCAAATCACACAAAGCATAGCATTCATGATCTTTAATTTTAATTTTTATAGTAGGTTCCCATTCATCATAAAGTTTTCTAGGTATAGAAACTTCCAACTCAAGTTTTTCCTCATAAGATTGCATCAAGGCATCAACGATATGTTTGGTAAAAGCTTTATTTTGACTATAAACATGAGGAGAATTCAACACGGATTGCAAAAAGGAAATACAATCTACTAAAGAACAATTATCATAATTAAATTCCTTGTAATCCAAAATAGTGGGTTCAATGCTATGTAAAGTTTTGACCTCTCCAATCCCACTTTTACCAAATTTAGCATCAAGATCTAAAAACTTCGAATCATTGGGACGCCTTTTAACTAAAGCTGACTCATCTCCAGTCCCATCATTATCAAGATTCATATTGAAAAACAAAGATTTAATAGGGGACACATCAGTCACTTTTAGATCTTCATCATTATTTTCATGGAAACTATAAGAATACACTTTTACAAAGCAATCTTTCTTAGCACGCATTCTAGCGGTTCTTTCTTTGCACTCATCAATGGAAATTCTCATGTCTTTGAGAGACTCAATGATATCATGCTTAGGTGGGATAGATCTAAGTTTCAAAGAATCAACATCAAGAGAAAGTATATCAATGTTCCTAGCCAATTCATCAACTTTAAGCAATTTTTCTTCAAGCAAAGCATTGAAATTCTTTTGAGAGATCATAAATTCTTTAACACTATTCTCAAAATCAGAGGGCATATTATTAAAATTTCCATAAGAGTTGTTGTAGGAATTACCATAATTATTAGAGGAATTACTAGGAAACGGCCTAGGATTAAAGTTTCCTCTATACGCATTGTTACCAAAATTATTTCTACCAACAAAATTCACATCCATAGATTCATTATTATTCTCAATCAAAGTAGACAAAGGCATATCATTGGGATCAATAGGAGAACTCTTATTCGCAAACAATTTCATAAGTTCATCCATCTTTCCACTTAAAACATTAATCTCTTCTATCGCATGAACTTTTTTACTAGTAGATCTTTCGGTGTGCCATTGAGAATAATTAACCATAATATTATCTAGGAGTTTAGTAGCTTCTACTAAAGTGATTTACATAAAAGTGCCTCCCGCAGCCGAATCTAAAAGATTTCTAGAAGCAAAATTCAATCCGGCATAAATTTTTTGTATGATCATCCATAAATTCAAACCATGTGTAGGGCAATTGCGAATCATTAATTTCATCCTCTCCCAAGATTGTGCAACATGCTCATGATCTAGTTGCTTAAAATTCATAATATCGTTTCTAAGAGAGATGATCTTAACGGGAGGAAAATACTTAGAGATAAAAGCATCTTTGCACTTAATCCAAGAATCAATACTATTTTTACGCAAAGGTGAAAACCAAGTTTTAGCACGATCTCTAAGTGAAAACGGAAATAACTTCAATTTAATAATATCATTATCCATGTATTTTTTCTTTTGCATATCACACGAACCAACAAAGTTGTTTAGATGATAGCGGCATCTTCACTAGGAAGGCCGGAGAATTGATCTTTTGTAACAAGATTCAACAAAGCAGCATTGATTTCACAAGATTCAGCATCATTAAGAGGAGCAATCGAAGTGCTAAGGAAATCATTATTGTTGGTATTGGAAAAGTCACACAATTTAGTATTATCTTGAGCCATCATGACAAGGAATCCAACACACAAGCACACAAGAGGCAAGCGAAAAAGAGAGGCGAACGGAAAAGAGAGGGCGAATAAAACGGCAAGGGTGAAGTGGGGGAGAGGAAAACGAGAGGCAAATGGCAAATAATGTAATGCGAGGGAGATGAGTTTGTGATGGGTACTTGGTATGTCTTGACTTGAGTGAAGACCTCCCCGACAACGGCGCCAGAAATCCTTCTTGCTACCTCTTGAGCACTGCGTTGGTTTTCCCTTGAAGAGGAAAGGGTGATGCAGCAAAGTAGCGTAAGTATTTCCCTCAGTTTTTGAGAAACAAGGTATCAATCCAGTAGGAGGCTCCTCAAAAGTCCCTCGTACCTACACAAACAAACAAGAACCTCGCAACCAACGCGATAAAGGGGTTGTCAATCCCTTCACGATAACTTGCGAAAGTGAGATCTGATAGAGATAATAAGATAAGATAAATATTTTTGGTATTTTTATGATATAGATTGGAAAGTAAAGTTGCAAATAAAAGTAGAAGGGAAACTTATATGATAAAAGATAGACCCAGGGGCCACAGGTTTAACTAGTGGTTTCTCTCAAGATAGCATAAGTATTACGGTGGGTGAACAAATTACTGTCGAGCAATTGATAGAAAAGTGCATAGTTATGAGAGTATCTAGGCATGATCTTGTATATAGGCATCACGTCCATGACAAGTAGGTTGAAACGATTCTACATCTGCTACTATTACTTCACACATCGACCAACTCCTGCCTGCATCTAGAGTATTAAGTTCATGAAGAATAGAGTAACGCATTAAGAAAGATGACATGATGTAGAGGGATAAAGTCAAGCAATATGATATAAACCCCATATTTTTATCCTCAATGGCAACAGTACAATACGTGCCCTTCTGCCCCTGCTGTCACTGGGAAAGGACACCGCAAGATTGAACCCAAAGCTAAGCACTTCTCCCATTGCAAGAAAGATCAATCTAGTAGGCCAAACCAAACTGATAATTCGAAGAGACTTGCAAAGATAACAAATCATACATAAAAGAATTCAGAGGAGATTCAAATATTTCTCATAGATAAACTTGATCATAAATCCACAATTCATCGGATCTCGACAAACACACCGCAAAAAGAGTTACATCAAATAGATCTCCAAGAAGATCAAGGAAAACATTGTATTGAGATTCAAAGAGAGAGAACAAGCCATCTAGCTAATAACCATGGACCTGAAGGTCTATGGTAAACTACTCACAACTCATCGGAGAGGCCTTGGAGATGATTTATAGGCCCTCCGTGGTCGATCCCCCCTCTGGCGGAGCGCCGACGAAGGCTCCAAGATGGGATCTCGCGGATACAGAAGGTTGCGGCGGCGGAAATAGTTTTTCGTGGTGCTCCTGGATGTTTTCGGGGTACGTAGATGTATATAGGCGAAGGAGGTAGGTCAGGGGAGCCATGAGGGGCCCACAAGGGTGGGGGGCCGCGCCCACTCCCCTAGGGTGCGCCCTCCTGCCTCGTGGTCGCCTCGGCTGCTTCTTAACGTCCGCCCCAAGTCTCCTAGATTCCGTTTGTTCCAACAAGATCGCTCCTGAAGGTTTCATTCCGTTTGGACTCCGTTTGATATTCCTTTTCTTCGAAACACTGAAATAGGCAAAAAAACACAATTCGGGCTGGGCCTCCGGTTAGTAGGTTAGTCCAAAAATGATATAGAGGTGTAAAGTAAAGCCCATAAACATCCAAAACGGGTAATATAATAGCATGGAACAATCAAAAATGATAGATACATTGGAGACATATCAGGCACCCTAAAAGCTAATGTTTCATCATTTAAGGTTTATCGACGCCGAGGCACCCTAAAAGTTAAGGTTTCATCATTTAGGGTTTACCAACGCCGAGGCACACTAGAAGCCATGGTTTTGTCATTTAGGGTTTGTCGATACCGAGGCACCCTAAAAGCTAAGGTTTTATCATTTATGGTTTGTCGATGCCGGGGCACCCTAGAATCCATGGTTTTATCATTTAGGGTTTGTCGACACCGAGGCACCCTAAAAGCCATGGTTTCATCATTTAGGGTTTGTCGATGCCGAGGCACCATAAAAGCCATGTTTCAGCATTTAGGGTTTGTTGACGTCGAGGCACCCTAATAGCCATGGTTTCATCCTTTAGGGTTTGTCGATGCCGACGCACCCTAAAATCCATGGTTTCATCATTTATGGTTTGTCGACGCCGAGGCACCCTAAAAGCCATGGTATCATTATTTAGGGTTGTCGACGCCGAGTCACCCTAAAAGCCATGGTTTCATCATTTAGGGTTTGTCGACGCCGAGGCACCCTAAAAGCCATGGTTTCATGATACGTCTCCAATGTATCTATAATTTATGAAGTATTCATGCTATTATATTATCTGTTTTGAATGTTTATGGGCTTTACTAAGCACTTTTATATTACTTTTGGAACTAACCTATTAACCGGAGGCCCAGCCCATATTGCTGTTTTCTTGCCTATTTCAGTGTTTCGAAGAAAAGGAATATCAACGGAGTCCAAATGGAATGAAACCTTCGGGAAAGTTATTTTTGGAACGGAAGCAATCCAGGGGACTTGGAGTGCACGTAAGGGAAACTTGAGGTGGCCACAATGTAGGGAGGCGCGCCCACCTCCCCTAGGCGCGCACCCCACCCTCGTGGCTCCCCTGACCGACTCCTTTTGCCTATATATCTCCATATACCCTAAAAACATTGGAGAACAGAATAGATCAGGAGTTCCGCCACCTCAAGCCTCTGTAGCCACCAAAACCCTCTCGGGAGCCCGTTCCGGCACCCTGCCGAAGGGGGTATCCCTCACCGGTGGCCATCTTCATCATCCCAGCACTCTCCATGACGAGGAGGGAGTAGTTCACCCTCGGGGCTGAGGATATGTACCAGTAGCTATGTGTTTGATCTCTCTCTCTCTCTCCCTCGTGTTCTTGAGGTGATACGATCTTGATGTATCGCGAGCTTTGCTATTATAGTTGGATCTTATGATGTTTCTCCCCCCTACTCTCTTGTAATGGATTGAGTTTTCCCTTTGAAGTTATCTTATCGGATTGAGTCTTTAAGGATTTGAGAACACTAGATGTATGTCTTGCCGTGCTTATCTGTTGTGACAATGGGATATTCACGTGATCTACTTGATGTATGTTTTGGTGATCAACTTGCCGATTCAATGAACCTATGCATAGGGGTTGGCACACGTTTTCGTCTTGACTCTCCGGTAGAAACTTTGGAGCACTCTTTGAAGTACTTTGTGTTGGTTGAATAGATGAATCTGAGATTGTGTGATGCATATCGTATAATCATGCCCACGGATACTTGAGGTGACAATGGAGTATCTAGGTGACATTAGGGTTTTGGTTGATTTGTGTATTAAGGTGTTATTCTAGTATGAACTCTATGATAGATTGAACGGAAAGAATAGCTTCATGTTATTTTACTACGGACTCTTGAATAGATCGAGCAGAAAGGATAACTTTGAGGTGGTTTTGTACTCTACCATAATCTCTTTGTTTGTTCTCCGTTATTAGTGACTTTTGAGTGAGTCTTTGTTGCATGTCGAGGGATATTTATATGATCCAATTATGTTATTATTGTTGAGAGAACTTGCACTAGTGAAAGTATGAACCCTAGGCCTTGTTTCCTAGCATTGCAATACCGTTTATGCTCACTTTTATCATTAGTTACCTTGCTGTTTTTATATTTTCAGATTACAAATACCCATATCTACCATCCATATTGCACTTGTATCACCATCTCTTCGCCGAACTAGTGCACCTATACAATTTACCATTGTATTGGGTGTGTTGGGGATACAAGAGACTCTTTGTTATTTGGTTGCAGGATTGTTTGAGAGAGACCATCTTCATCCTATGCCTCCAACGGATTGATAAACCTTAGGTCATCCACTTGAGGGAAATTTGCTACTGTCCTACAAACCTCTGCACTTGAAGGCCCAACAACGTCTACAAGAAGAAGGTTGTGTAGTAGACATCAAGCTCTTTTCTGGCGCCGTTGCCGGGGAGGTGAGTGCTTGAAGGTATATCTTTAGATCTTGCAATCGAAACTTTTTGTTTCTTGTTTTATCACTAGTTTAGTCTATAAAAGAAAACTACGAAAAAATGGAATTAAGGGTGCCTCATATGCTTCATCTTTTTAATATCTTTCGTGAGTATGATGAAAAGGAAAATTGTGCTCAAGTGCTAGAAGAAGAAGTCTATGAAATGTTTGGTACTAAATCTTTGAATGATGAGCATGATTGCAAAGTTGTTAGTATGAACTCCTTGAATATCCATAGTACTAATGATGATTGCACTAGTCAAGATGAAAATATCTCCTATAAGCATGTCAATTTTTGTGGAGTGCATTGGGTTTGCAAGTATACACCAAATAGGGAAGATAGATATTGCAAGAGGCATAAGAATTTAGAAACTAAAGGGTTGCAAGAAATGCTAAATGCGAGTGCTGAAAATTTAAATTTCCTTTGCCGTACTTGTGAGCTTTGCAACGAATGTGGTCATTTAACTGTCCGATGCAAATTGTTTCATGATCGAATCGTGTCCAAAAATTGTGATGATATGATTTCCCTTGCTCATCATAATGAACTTAGTTTGCTTATGGGTTATGAAGAAATGAAACGTATAACTAAGTAGCTTACAGAATTTGCCCATTATAAACTTCTTGATTTTGATCTAGAGAAGATTTATTTATATTGTGCAGTGAAATGCATTGAAAATCCTTATGTTGCCAATTACCTAAAGAAAAGAAAGCAAATAGAAGATGAAGAGAATACTAATGAAAGGGAAGAGACTTCCCAATATCCTCCTATTATTTCTTATGATGAATCAAGTAATGAGGAGGAGCTTTCTATTCAACCAATCTCATCAATAAGGAGCTCAGAGAAGAAGGTTGAACCCACACATAATGTGAAGAAGAGAAAGCAAAAACGGAGAAGCAAAGGTAAAAAGGTATCCCTCCGAAATGATGTTGCTCCTACTATTCATTGTGCTGATGATAATTGCTATACTATTGGTGCTATCCATACTATTAATGATGAGAGTGATTATGCTTATGATATGAAAAGGCCCAAGCTTGGGGAAGCTATGTTTGATGAGGATGAAATATTTTGAGAATATATTTGCTGAAGTTAATGTTTGTCCCAAGCTTGGGGATGCTACGTTTAATGAAGATGATATTTTTAGCCTCCCAAGTTTTGATATGCAAATTTGTTATGATGATAGCATGCCTCTTATCTATGATGATTATATTGATGAAAGTGGGTTTGGAAGAGTGTCAACTTTAGGAAGTAATGATCCCACTATTTTTGAGGATGTTGAATCTTATTGTGATGAATATAAAAAGTGGATTTGGAGAGGTCATGACTTTATTCAGTGATGATTCCACTATCTTGGAAGAGGTTTCAATCGATTATGATGAGAACAAAGTTGCTACTTATGATGATTATTGTGATGAAACTTATGCTATAAAAAGTAGTGATGATTATATTTATAAAACTTGTCATGATTACGATTACCGTTTTTCTGAACATTACTCTTTTAACGTGGAAACAATTTTTAGTATTCGACTCTCTTATGATACTCCCACTATTCCGAATAAGAAGAATTTTGCTTATGTGGAGAGTAGTACATTTTCTATGCTTGTAGATCATGAAAAGAATGCTTTAGGTGCTGGTTATATTGTTTAATTCATTCATGATGCTACTGAAAATTATTATGAGGGAGGAACATATGCTTGTAGGAATTGCAATAGTGTCAAGTTTCCTCTCTATGTGTTGAAAATCTTGAAGCTTTGCTTGTTTAGCCTTCCTATGCTAGTTGATTATTGTTCCCATAAGTTATTTGCTCACAAAATCCCTATGCATATGAAGTAGGTTAGATTTAAATGTGCTAGTCATATGCTTCATGATGCTCTCTTTATGTTTCAATTCTTATCTTTTATGTGAGCATCATTGTCATCATCATGCCTAGCTAGAAAGGCATTAAAGAAAAGCGCTTGTTGGGAGACAACCCAATATTTACCCTACTGTTTTTGTGTGTCCACATGATGATGATACTGTAGTAACCATGTTTTATAGCTTTTATTTCAATAAAGTGCCAAGTAAAACCTTTAGGATACCTTACGGTGATAGTTGTGTTGATCCTGCTGAAAATCAGAAACTTTTGCATCCAGTAAATTAGTTTTGATAATTCACAGAAACGGGATTTTTACCTAATTCTTTTCGCACTGGATTCGTACACAAACTTCTTAGGACTTCCTAATTTGGTAGGATTTTTGGAGTTCCAGAAGTACACGTTTGATACATATTACTACAGACTATTCTGTTTTTGACAGATTCTGTTTTCTATGTGTTTGCTTATTTTGATGAATCTATGAGTAGTATCGGAGGGTATGAACCATAGAAAAGTTGGAATGCAGTCGATATTACACCAATATGAATTTATAATGAGTTCATTACAGTACCTAAGTGGTGGTTTTATTTTCTTATACTAACAGAGCTTACGAGTTTTCTGTTGAGTTTTGTGTTGTGAAGTTTTCAAGTTTTGGGTAAAGATTCGATGGGCTATGGAATAAGGAGTGGAAAGAACCTAGGATTGGGGATTCCCAAGGCACCCCAAGGCAATATTCAAGGACAACCAAGAGCCTAAGCTTGGGGATGCCCCGGATGGCATCCCCTCTTTTTTCTTCATTTATCGGTAACTTTACTTGGAGCTATATTTTTATTCACCACATGATATGTGTTTCGCTTGGAGCGTCATGTTGTTTTATTTTGTTTTTCTTGCTGTTTGAATAAAATACCAAGATCTGAAATTCTTAAATGAGAGAGAGTCTTCACATAGCTACATAATTATTTAACTACTCAGTGATCTTCACTTATATCTTTTTGGAGTAGTTTTTCATTTACCCGTGTGCTTCACTTATATCCTATGAGTAAATGGTTGAATGAGTTGAATGTCATAAATATGAAATTATATATGTTTCATATGCTTACCCCGTTGGGAGTAATGACTTCACATCTAAGAAGTATGGGTAGTAAATTTATTGAAGGTTAGCAAGCATTGTATTGGTCACTTGATCAATTCATGAAAGAATATTGAATGAAGAGAAATTTCACATATAAGTATACTATCTTAGACATCTTCTATGATTGTGAGCCCCATTAATTATTCTCAAACCTGAGCAAATTAGTTGAAGTTGGACAAGGAAGACAACGTAATGAGTTATGCTTGGGTGTATTTGTATAGAATTTATATTGTTATAGATCCTCCAACATGAGGTTCTTGCTTTTTAGAATCCTTTACTAGCCAAAATATCTGTACTAAGAAGGAATACTGCTTGTGCATCCAAATTCCTTGAACCAAGTTTCTTCCATGTGTGTCCACCATACCTACCTATATGTGGTACTTACCTGCCGTTCCAAGTAAATTTTCATGTGCCAAACTCTAAACCTTAAATAATAATCTGTTTGGTATGCTCGAATCGCTCATGTAGCGACTAGGGGCTGTCAGTATCTTCCATGCTAGGTGGGTTATTCTCACAATGAGTGGACTCCACTCATCATTCACGAGAAAAATGGCTGGTAACCGGGATGCCCTGTCCCATGATCAAAAGATCAAAATCAAATAAAAAATAATAGCAAACAAAACTCTTCTAGGATTGATGTTAGTTGGAGGCACCCGTTGTTTCGGGCAAGCCATGGATTGATCATTGTTGGTGGAGGGGGACTAAAACTTTACCATTCTATTTGGGAACCGCCTATAACGTATGTAGTATGGAAGATATTGGGAACTCTTGGTTGTTATATTGACAATGAAAGCATATCTTTCAAAATTATTTATCTCTATTTCAAAATCGAGCTCTGGCACCTCTGCAAATCCCTGCTTCCCTCTGCGAAGGGCCTATCTTTTACTTTTATGCAAGAATCAGTAGTATTCCTTCTCATTCCTACCTACTCTTTAGTTGGTAAGAATCGTGTGTTGGGGAAAGATATAAGCATATATGGCCATGCAAATATATTTGATCACGAATTATTATTGTTGACAATTATCTATATGATAAGTGAGGGGGGAGGCAAAACACTAAGCCCCTATCTTTCTCTGTGTTTGATGGATGCTGTTTGTTCTAAGAATATGCTTTGAGTGGTAGCAATCATGGAAGACTATATGATAGTTGAGTATGTGGAGTTTGCTAAATCAAAGCTCTGACATAGACCCTTCCTGAAAATAAGATGAATTGTAATTGTTTGATGACTGAGAATGAAGTTTTCTAGTTTTCAAGAAAGTTTATGGTCTATGCTTTAACATGTGAATAGCTTGTTACTTGATCATGAGAAGTTTTATGAGATGAACTACTGTTATGACATATAATCATGCTAGAAAAGGTGATTGAAATTATCATTGATCAAACTTGTGCACCTGCTAGCATTCACACTTCATAAATTCTTTCTTTTATCATTTACCTACTCAAGGACGGGCAGGAATTAAGCTTGGGGATGCTGATACGTATCCAACGTATCTATAATTTGTGAAGCATTCATGCTATTATATTGTCTGTTTTGAATGTTTATGGGCTTTACTAAGCACTTTTATATTATTTTTGGGACTAACCTATTAACCGGAGGCCCAACCCATATTGTCGTTTTCTTGCCTATTTTAGTGTCTCGAAGAAAAGGAATATCATACGGAGTCCAAACGGAATGAAACCTTCGGGAAAGTTATTTTTGGAACGGAAGCAATCCAGGGGACTTGGAGTGCATGTAAGGGAAGCTTCGAGGTGGCCACGAGGCAGGGATGCGCGCCCACCTCCCCTGGGCGCGCCCCCCACACTCATGTGCCCCTCATGGCTCCCCCGACCGACTTCTTTCGCCTATATATCTCCATATACCCTAAAAACATCAGAGAACATAATAGATCGGGAGTTCTGCCGCCGCAAGCCTCTGTAGCCACCAAAAACCTCTCGGGAGCCCGTTCCGGCACCCTGCCGGAGGGGGAATCCCTCACCGATGGCCATCTTCATCATCCTGGCGCTCTCCATGACGAGGAGGGAGTAGTTCACCCTCGGGGCTGAGTGTATGTACCAGTAGCTATGTGTTTGATCTCTCTCTCTCTCTCTCATGTTCTTGAGGTGATACGATCTTGATGTATCGCGAGCTTTGCTATTATAGTTGGATCTTATGATGTTTCTCCCCCCTCTACTCTCTTGTAATGTGTCGGTGTCAAAACCGGCGGATCTCGGGTAGAGGGTCCCGAACTATGCGTCTAGGCGGATGGTAATAGGAGACAAGGGACACGATGTTTTTACCCAGGTTCGGGCCCTCTCGGTGGAGGTAAAACCCTCCTCCTGCTTAATTAATATTGATGATATGGGTAGTACAAGAGTAGATCTACCACGAGATCAGAGAGGCTAAACCCTAGAAGCTAGCCTATGGTATGATTGTTGTTCGTCCTACGGACTAAAACCCTCCGATTTATATAGACATCGGAGAGGGCTAGGGTTACACAGAGTCGGTTAAATGGTAGGAGATCTACATATCCGTATCGCCAAGCTTGCCTTCCACGCCAAGGAAAGTCCCATCCAAACACGGTACAGAGTCTTCAATCTTGTATTTTCATAGTCTTGGAGTCCGGCCGACGGTGATGGTTCGGCTATCCGGACACCCCCTAGTCCAGGACTCCCTTAGTAGCCCCTGAACCAGGCTTCAATGACGACGAGTCCGGCGCGCATATTGTCTTCGGCATTGCTAGGCGGGTTCCTCCTCCGAATGCTTCATAGAAGATTTTGAACACCAGGATAGTGTCCGGCTCTACAAAATAAGTTCCACATACCACCGTAGAGAGAATAATATTTACACAAGTTCAATCTGCCGACGTATTTCGTGGCGTGACGTCACACCACGGGCAAGCCTTTATTCGAATTGTTTTTATTGTTCCACCTCAGCACGTTTAGCGAAGCGGTTTCCTTGGCACGTCTTGTCAAAGCAGAGATCGTGTCCCCTTATTCCGGGATTCTCATCAATACGGGCGTGGGTAACCCAACCGCGCCATTGATTGCGGCGCTTGGGAGATAAACGAGTTTTACCAGGCTGGTGGGGAGGCATAGTTTCGTCCGCCCATATATAAGGGGATAAGGATCCACCTTTTTACCTACACCTTCTTCCTCCTTTGCTTATCCATTTACGCGCACTCGAGCTCCAGCGCCCAAGTCCGCACATCTCGCCTCAACCTTCTCCAGCTATGTCCGGAGCGGGAGGCAAGTGGATGGCCTCCTCCGTCATGGAGGGGCACATCAAAAAGTTGCGAAAGGCCGGATACTTGTCCAGCGACATCGCGCATCGGCTCCCCGAAGAGGGGCAGCTCATCCCCACCCACGGGCTCCATGAGAGGGTGGTATTCCTCACCCATTTCCTCCGCGGACTAGGTTTTCCTCTTCACCCATTTGTCCGGGGGCTCATGTTCTACTATGGCCTGGATTTCCATGATCTGGCCCCGAACTTCATCCTCAACATCTCAGCGTTTATCGTTGTGTGCGAGGCCTTCCTCCGCATCACTCCCCACTTCGGCTTATGGCTGAAGACCTTCAATGTCAAGCCGAAGGTAGTGGGCGGCCAGCTGGCGGAGTGCGGAGGCGCCATGGTGGGCAAGATGCCCAACGTCACATGGCTCGAGGGCGCCTTCATGGAAACCATCAAAGGGTGGAAATCGGGGTGGTTCTACATCACTGAGCCGCATGACCCTGAATGGGCAGCGGCCGCCGAATTCAGATCTGGCATCCCCACACGGCTCACCTCCTGGAAAGAGAAGGGCCTGACATGGGGTGATTCGGAAGAGCTGACTGGACTCCAAACCAGCGTCCAAAACCTTGCGAACAAGAAGATCAAGCTCGTCAACGTGGTCCAGGTCATGCTCGTCCGCCGGATCCTCCCGTGCCAACAACGGGCTTTCAATTTGTAGGAGTTTGATCCGGCACAGCACCCAACCTTGAGCAGGCTCTTCGACACTACGTATGAAGACGCCTGGAGGGTGCTGTTCAAGGGCGCCGAGGCTCCCTCATCCGCTACCAAAGATCGCGGATTCAGCTCGCAGCGCCAAGCCAGCGAGGTAAGCTACTTTAACCTTTACGGGACACTTGTTTTTCATAGTTTGACTCTATGCGGGATTTAAACTCCCTTACCTTTGACAGGCCTGGCAGAAGAAGTCCGGATCCCTTACCCGAAGACCCAGCAGACGCCCGATTGACGGGGCTGCTGGTTCCGGCGCCTTACATGGTGCCGGAGAAGAAGGCCAAGAGGAAGGCCACGGGAACTCGGAGGAGTCCCTGGCGCCAGGTGTTATCGGACTCATCATCCGATGACTCCGGGGCGGACTCCTCCCATGAAGACGAGGATGAGAAAAAAGAGTCCTCTCCCCCAGCGGGGGGAGAGAAGAAAAGGAAGGCCTCCCCTACTGGGGAGGCCGGAGGGTCCAAGAAGGGAAGGACCCTTCCTCCGGACTATTCCACCAATGCCGGCGACGGCGAAGAGGAGTGGCCTTCGAGGGCCAAGCCCTTGGCGAGACCGTAAGTGTCCGGATTCCAGAATAACTCATGATTTTTCTTTCGTCGCATAGTGTCTTCTAACGCCGAATACAACCTTGTAGCTCGCCCAAGGAAGATCTTCCCGCTTCGTCGAGCGGGTCCCTGGGTTCGTCGGATGTGAATAGCACTTCACTTCCGATCGCCTCCTCCCCCCGTGACACAGACGACGCTGAGGCGGGGTCCCGGAAGGGGCCCAGCCAGGAGGAGGAGGTCCCGGAGGTGCCGCATGGCAACCTCCCGGACTCTAGGCGAAAAGATGGCGAAACCCCTAGGGGCTCTAAGTCCGGCCTTGTGCTGGACTCCGTACCGGAACCTGAAGTGGTTCCGAAGTCCGGCGGGTGGTCCCTTCATAAGAAGGGCAAGACTGTGATGCCGGTGGCCTCCGTCCAGCCGGAGGCACCAGATAATTTGCTGGAGGCGCTCAACGGTGCTTCCACCGACGAGGAGCACCGCACTGTTATGAGTGCGGTGATTCAGAAAGTTCAGTCCGCCAAGAGCGGGCTAACTGAAGCCTGTACCAGTCTTTTAACAGGCTTTGAGGTAAGGAATTTAAGATATGTAAAATAGTACCGCATAGACAGTAGCCCCTGATGCTCAGTTCGGTGTTCGGAAAGAAAAGCCGAACTAAGGATCTAATAAGATATACGCAGGAGTCTAACGTAAGTATGTCAATATGGGAATGCAGGCTGCACTGCTAACCTCTGCCGCACTGACTGCGGAGGTCAATGCATTGAAGCAGAGCCTCGAGCGGTCCGAGAACGAGCTCGGCCGTGCCAAGAAGCAGCTCGAGGACAAGGAAGGTAAGTAATACCTTATTAAAGTAATACCTTATAGAAAAGGATTTGGTTGCAAAAAATGACAGGAATAACGTGGGTATTGCAGCGGCCACGAATGAGGTGGCGACCCTGAAGGAAGCGGTGTCCGAGGCCGAACGCAATGCGGCCGTGGAACGCACCGAGCGAGAGAAGCAGGAGGCGTGGGTGGTGGAGGTGCGGCAAGAGCTCCAGGCTCTCATGGAAAAACACGAGAGTTTGGAGCGTGACTCGAAGACTCGAGAGTACGAGCTAGCCTCGGCTCTTGAGAGTGCCAAAGCCGCCAAGGACGAAGCCCAAAAAGCCCTCCAGGAGATTGAGGCGATAAAGAAGATAGCGGCGGGTAAGGCATTCTTCATGCAAAGCAAGCACGTGAAAGTGAATTACTTGTTACTTACCCGAATCCAGAGCTCTCCAGGAGCATTCATAGATCTGCCCCATAGTGTGTCCGATGCTACCACATTCTACCGGGCCGAGGAAGGGAGCTTGACGGAGAAGGTATTCTGGTCTCAGTATGCTGAGGCCGGACATCCGGTGCCCCTGAGCGACCAGCTGAAGCAGCTGGTCGAGCTCCACAAGGTGGCCGAACAGGCCATGAAGGGCCTCATAGTTCGGCTGTGGCCTAAAGAAGCCATGCCCGGGAGCTACTTCAGTCTGGTGCGGCGGCTGGTGGACGCCTGTCCATGGGTTGAAGTCATCAAGCACTCCGTCTGCATTGAATGTGCCCGTCGGGCCCTTGCCCGCGCTAAAGTGCACTGGGGCAGGATGGACGTCGAGAAGCTTGTGACGGATGCGCCACCGCCGGGCAAGGAGTATCGCACGCCCGAGATGTAGTATAAGGGTGTCCTAAAGGTGTCAGGACCCCGACTCGATGCCACATAGGTCTAGCATGTAACACCTCATATCACTTTGCGGCCTCACGCACGGTATTCCCACGGGTGTCGCCTTACCTTTGCCCGGGACCGTTTGCGCCTTTTGGCTCACGTATATGATAGTGTCGCTAGCATCCATATGATAAAGAGCCCGGGCTGACATGACTAGTCGTAAACCCAAAGTGGCACAGACTTACAGGGACAGGCATCCATGACCCAGCTTCGAACGTGTCGGTCATCAGCAAATGGGTCCGGGCTGTAGCACTGGGCTAGCAGGACTCCGGTAAACCGGGCTGTAGCGGGCTAACAGGACTCCGGTACTCAAAGCGTGACATTTCCCCGAAGGGACAGACACAGGGACGAAGAAGGACACATGCCGGCCAGCCTAAGTGTTCCGGAGCAGTAGCAAGCTACCATGGCTCAGTGGAAACACTAGGAGACATTTCCCGGTAAGAGAGGCTACTAAAGATAAACAACTAGATGGTCAGATCCCACACATACCAAGCATTTCAATAACATACACACAATATGCTCGATATGTGCAGTACAACATGGCATCACAAAATGACTCTACGACTCAAGTAGTTTATTCAATAGGCTCCGAGGAGCGAGATATTACAAACAGGGGTCTCACGACCCAACACTCAGAGCATACAAGTCAAAGCACAAGCGGAAGCTATCATGTCTGAGTACAGACATCTATAAATGAAAAAGGCTGAGAAGCCTGACTATCTATCAGATCCTGCCGAGGGCACAAGATCGTAGCTGAGGTAACAAGCTAAATGTCGAAGTCCACGTGGAACTACTAGTGAGACTAAAGTCTCTCTGCAAAAAAATATAAAATAGGCAAACGTGAGTACAAATGTACCCAGCAAGACTTACATCAGAACTAACTACATATGCATCATTATCAACAAAGGGGATGGTGGAGTTTGACTGCAGCAAGCCAGCTTTGACTCGGTGGCTATCCTGAACTACGACTGCAAGTAACTCTTTTGAGGTGGCGCACACGAGTCCACATATTCACCATATCAATACACCACTATGGATCCGCTCCCGTCTCCCTACGAGAACGCCATCCATAGCACTCACGCTTATCTTGCGTATTTTAGGGTATCCACTTTCACTTGTCTATGAACTGATATAAGCAACCCAGAGGTCCTTTTCCGTGGACACGGCTATTCGAATAGATTAGGTTAACCCTGCAGGGGTGTACTTCTTCACACACGCTCTCACCACTTACCGCCGTTTACACGACATGTACTCGGCAACCTTCAAGCGGAAGCCCAACGTGGGTGTCGGCCACGGCCTACCTAAACACTCAAGTCTCTAGTCCAGGTTTATCGCCTATTCGGGTTCCATCCATGAGGAGATCCGGCCGGAGTTTCGCTCACAGCCCCAAACGATGTGTACAGGGTTCCGTGACACCAAACGGGTGCCCGGTTTACCCAGCCACGTGCCTACCGCATCACAGCCCACCCCTACGGTCAGCGCTGCGCACGGCCTCCAGCATACTACAAACACCAGAAACTACTTGCAACTCCTGGACAGAGGACAAGGGTGATCAAGAAGCCGAGAGGGTCCATTGGTTTCAGGCCCAATGCGTGGTAGTAGCTGAATCATGGATCACAAACACAGAACTCAGTTCCTGAGGACGGCTGCAATGAGACAACCCACCATGTACTCCTACATGGCCTCTCACCGCTACCTTTACCAAATCGTGTTCACACACTTAGCTCACACACAGTAGGACATGTTCACACGCCTCTGATTCATCCCCGATGAATCAGACCTGACTCAACTCTAAGCAGTAGCAGGCATGACAAACAAGCATGAATGAGTAGGCACATCAGGGCTCAAACAACTCCTACTCATGCTAGTGGGTTTCATCTATTTACTGTGGCAATGACAGGTCATGCAGAGGATAAAGGGGTTCAGCTACCGCAGCAAGTAACAGGAAAATCGGTGTTGTCCTAATGCATTAAAAGAGAGCAGGAGCGAGAGAGTAGGATTGTATCGGAATGAACAAGGGGGTTTTGCTTGCCTGGCACTTCTGAAGATAACATTGAGTCTTCATCAGTGTCAACGATCACATCATCGGTATCACGTCTATCGAGAGGGGACAAATACCGGCAACACAGAAAGGAACACAATCAATGCAATGCACAATATGATGCATGCTATGACATGGCAATATGAAGGTGTTTTGGGCTAATGCAACTAGCAACAGATTAAATGAAGTTGGTTTGAATATAAAATTCAAATTCAAACTCCATATGTGATTATTCAAATGCCATTCACTTCATTTGTCCTAAACAGTAGTGATAAGTTGTTCTAACATGCATGAAAATGGTACAGATGGATTCCTTGAATTTTTCTGATAATTTTTCATATATAATTTATTAAATTTGGAGTTACGGTTAATTTTCTATGAATTTTGGAAGTTTATATAATTTTCTGGAATTTATAAATCATTTAATAATTATCTAAATTCCAGAAAGGAATTATTGCGTCAGCACTAGGTCATGCTGACCTCAGCATAGTCAACAGGGGCTGGTCCGGGTCAAACCTGACCAGTGGGGCCCACTGGTCAGTGACAGGGGGTTAACAGGGGTTTATTCAGTTTAATTAAAAGATTAGGGTGGGGGTTGGGCCCACTGGTCAGCGACTAATAACTAACTAATATTTAGTTTAACATTAATCCTAGCCTAATTAGCCGGGCGGGCCCGCAGGTCAGTGAGAGAGGGGGAGGTCAAACCTGGCAGTGGGTCAACCCACGCCGGTCAGCGGATCAGCGGGCGCCGGCGTTTAGCCGCCGGCGAGTCCAGACGCGGCGGAGGGCTCGGAAATGGCCTACAGAGCGCCGTTTGGCGCGCGGAGCACAACTACGGGATGCGGACGCTCGTCCGCATCCAACCAGGGTGGTGGCGCGGCCGGGGAGTGGCCGGAGAGTGGTCGGCGACGACCTTTAGCGGCGGCCGGAGTTCGGCGAGGTGCGGCGTTGCGGCTAGGGCTCACAGGCGAGGGGTCTGAGCAAGGCAGCGACGAGGGGAGGCGCTCCGGAGCACGCCTATTGCAGGGGAGTAACGAGCGGAGCACGGGGAGCGCGCGAGCTGCGGCCATGGCGGAGCAGAGCTTCGGCCGGAGGTGGAGCCGTGGCTAGGGAGCGTGGAGAGGCCGGGGAAGAGGGGTAATCGACGTAGGAGCTCACAGTGATCACGATGGGATGCTCGGCGAGGTCGGGGACGGCCCGGAGCCGACGAATTCGTCGATGGCGACCGGCGGGTCCGAAGAGGGGAAGAACGGCGGGGCGGCGCCTCGGGGCTTCTCCGGTCGCGTGAGATGGCGGGGAGGGTGAGGATGGAGTGGCGGAGCTGGTGGGCTAGTTGGGGGAGCGAGGGAGGCCCTGTGGCCGAGCGATTGGTGGACGGCGGTGACGGCAGCTGTCGGGCGCGAGAGAGAGAGATCCAGGGGAGAGGGTGAGGACGGGGGGAGAGAGTGGCGGGGCGTCGGAGCGATCCAGACGGCTCTCGCGGGTCTGTCCGCGGCGCCACGCAAGCTAGCAGGCAGGAGGTGGCACGGGCGCGTGTGTGCACACGGCGAGCACACGCTCGGTGCCCTTTGGCGCGGTGGAGACGACGACTGGCAGCGCCAGTCAGCTGGGCCAGTGCAGATGGGCCGCCAGGTAAGTGGCCCAGGTGACCCTCTCTCTCTGTGTCTTTTATTTTAATTACTGTTTTCTATTTCTCTGTAACTGTGAGGCTTTATTAAAAATACTTAGGCATCTCTAAAAAATCCAGAAAATAATCAGGGGTTCTGTTTAGATTATTTCCAACAGCCCACACTTATTTTTAGAATTATTTGGGCATTTAAGATATTTACTAGCATTTAAATGCCCAAAAGCAAAGTACATATGATTTTATTCAGTGACCAAATATGTCATGGAAAAAATGTGCAACCCTCTGGTTATGGTTTCAAGCATTTTCTAGAAATGATGAACATTTTTGGAAGCCATTTGGATCACTGAAAATATTTTTGGGTTGAACCTATTTGATTTCCATTTGGTACTAGGGTTTAGGCAATCCCCATTTCAAATTTCATTTGAATTTAAACATGATGCAGCAACCAAGCTAGTCCATGGCCAGGGTAAAGCTAGGGATGTGACAACTCACCCCCACTAAACAGGAATCTCGTCTCGAGATTCAAGCGTAGGGTAAGGTGAAGGGGAGACGCAAACTAGTACAATCTTCACGATCCAGGTTGCACTTCAAATGAACGTTGATTTGAACACCATCTTTGTCTTGTCGTCTTGCTCTGAGAACTCCAGCTAATCATGACAAGAAGAGGAAAGGAAAACTCTGGAAGGATCGGTCTTCTCGAAGATCGACCAACTCAGGATTAACTCCCGGAATGAGACATAGAACCATCTCTCGGTTGAGACACGAGATACACATCAAGAGGGGTGGAAAGAAACGGATGACGAAGGTTCACTAGGTAGACAACAATTCCACACCTAGGAAGGTGGTAAACGATTGTCAACGTAGCGAGGAGTTGAGTTGCCATGATACCACGAAGAAACATCCTGGAGGAGGGTGATTCGTAGATTATTATCTTAAGTGGCAAAAAGAATTACTTTTGATATAGAGATCATTGGAACTCTTTATACCAGCCTAAGGTAATCACAAGCGATCATTTGGAGGGGGTCGGTAGAATGGCATACTCGGACTTGGATGATGTGGATTACCTTGTTGAAGACAACGTAATGGATGATTTTACTTATCACCGGAAATGGAAGAGACCCATGGTAGAATGGCACATTGGTGGTGCAAGCTGGGAACAAAATGCAAATGCTGGGAATGATTCTGGTAACTGGGGGAGAACCCAACAATAGAGAGTGAATTCACTGTTGGAGTGGTTATAGCATAACCGAGGAAATCTGGGGCAATCCCAGCTAGTGCCGATGATAACACGTAGCGCTTGTGCGTGCTCTCAGAACTTGAGCATTTCCACAATCATCAAGATTCTACCAATTTCCGTGTCAAGGATCCTGGCAACACAACTTGCTACCCTGATGAATGATGATGGATGATGCAGATGCAAAGGAAGATAACACTTTCTCAGATTTCACCTTAGCGAGGCCAAGGAAACAAAATCTGGATGATCGACCGAGAGACATTTAGCACTCCGCTTCTAATGTTCTCCTTGATGTGCTAGCGTAACCCATTCATAGATATGGTTTGATATCTAGAACATCAAGTAAAAGGTCGGACTTCGGGATCTCAAAATCCATAGGGGCAACTAGGGAGTAAATCCTACGAAATCCCTATGGGGAGGTGGCCAACTTCTTCAAACAAGATACTACAATAATAGGTCTTCCGGTTGGGTGTGTTGGCCACGACATCCACTTTACCGGTTATCGAGGGACCAATATTATAGTTCTTGGAAAATGTTCCAACCATCATATCTGCCTGAGATTCAGATCTGGTTGGTGTTAGGATATTCCAGACTCATCGAGTCTAGGAAGAAAATGAAAGTTTGCAACACAAATCGACGAGATGACGTTGCGGGATTCTCGGGAGATGAACTACGATAGTAAGCTCCAAAACATGAGCTGGTTCTGCTACAAACATGTGAACACGTTGTCCCAGACAAGCATGCCCACATGGTAGTCTTACAATAAAACACTACCGAGTTCTGGTTGGGAACCATCAGCGAGGATATCGAAGTTCTTTCATAAGTCCGGATTAGCTCTTATGAAGGAACTCCTTCTCCTTGAACAAATCAATCAGTAGCTTGGTGTGCTAGGGATACATATAGATTGAAGGTTGCAAGTCTTCAAACCACAGCATTCTTCGCACGTGTGCATGACTGATTTGGAATGATTCCAAGAAAGCAACATTGACTTTCTCGAATCCACGGCGGCAACTTGCATCAAATGCACATGGACTGGAGGAAGTCACTTCTTACATCCGAACATTTGCTCCATGATCTAGCATGAAGAAATGCTTTCAAAAGTTTCCAACACTAGCTTAATGTTCAGCAAAATTATGGAGAAGACAAGGATGTTGTCAATGGGCACAACAACAATTCATCTGGGTTTCCTTTTAAAAGGAAATCCATAGTTAAGTGAACAAGTGATAGCATTGGTCAGACCTAAAAGATATAATGGTGTATGCTCGAGGGATCAACCACGAATAAGACAACATTACGAGCATCGTTGGTACTGATTTGATTTGACGATAGCCCACACTGAAATCAAAGGATTGATAAGACAATAGATCCAGCAACTGATCACAGGGACCAATCGATGAAGATATCATCTTTCTCCAACACACACTACACAGGAATTTCCCTTTGGAACGAACTAAGTCAGACAAGCTTTTATCTTCCAACTCTCCAAGTTGTTGTCTAGCTTAACCAACTAGCTCAGGGATATCTAACACCGATTCTTGGGAGAAGGTGGTTCACAAGAAACCAACTTGATCACGAACTCAACATAGCGGTCAGGTGACAACCCGGTAACACCTCCAAGAAGATATTTGGAAAGTCACGAACCACCGGTATGTTACTAAGCTCGAGAACAATCTTGCTTTTCAGGGCAAGACGATATGATCAAATGAGTGAGGACTTGACAAGATCCTAACTCATCAATCGAAGGGTGCACCGAAATAAGGACTAGGTAGCACGATCAGTCTTAGAAGGATGATTCGAAAACCAACAAACTAAGAATGAAATTATTAGCCTTTAACTACCAAGCAACAGAGTTGCTAGCAGTATTGATTTCACACATCACAACTCATTTGTCGGTATTCCGGTTGCATCAACACGAGGGCCGGGGAATGACTAATGATGGTGAGAAGTATCACTGTACCAAGAGTTCATAGGATGGTGTGCAATTCCTATAACAATCTCGATATAGAATAAGGTAATACTCCAAGGTAGAACAGAACCAAAAGCTGGATTAGCAATTAGATCTGCGGAGCACAACTTCTTTGACCCAATCCTGGATATGGAAGAGGTACTGGAGTTTGTTTCTCCAAGTCATTCAGGACAGAATGGCTTGACGGACCACAAGAGTAATAGGCATCGATAAACGAACGCACGCATACTCTTGACTATCAATTGATAGACGAGGGTCAGAAGACAACTAAAGAGGGACAACTCAAAGGAACATACGATTTTCTGAGTTGTGGATGCATAGATTAGTATGTCGAACCAAGTTCAACATATTTCTTCCGGATAACCCATGCAGAAGGTGAAACTGGCAGAGTCACGATTTATGAATGGAGAACTCCTCAAGAGTACTCTAATTATGATCTTTTGATCCAATAAACATCTGCCATAAGCGGTTCATAGTATTTGGAAGAAAGGAATACCACGAACATCGAGGACTAATGTAAAGGTTACTAATATCCTAAAGTCACTAGCAATTACTATCAACATGAAGTGGGTAGAGTGAATCTCGGGTTCAAAACCCAGGGATAGAATACCTATTACTAAGTGGCATCACGGGATGCTTTCGAGAATGATGGCCAGAATCATCACACTGAGATCACAAAACATGGCTAGACTACTAGATGATCCCCTGAGACACCTAGGGTCATAGTAATAGCTCTAACATAAAGGTTGAGGCAGTAGAGTACCTCAACTCAACAATTTGTGTGATTAATTTGACCAAAGGCACATCGGAAACAGGAGGAAGGGATTTGCAAATGCATCAGACTATTTAGAAACCTGGGATGACTCGGACAGCATAACGGCTATAATTGCTCAAAAAGATTTGAGACAATCACAAAAATGGTGGCATAACCACTCAGAAGCACAATATCAAGGTTTCGAGATCAACAATTAACATACGGAAGTAGTAGGAACTGAACTGAGACTTAAATCCAACAATCTTATAAGTCTACTGATTAGTAACACGTGATCCTAATAGAAAGAAGAGATAGCCTAGTTCTTAATCCCCGCAGGAAAGATAAGATGACTCAGATCAGAAGGCATGAGGTATAAGGAGTAAAAAGAGCCTTACGTTCCATCCCACAATCAATTTCCTTATATAACTAAAGAATTTCTAAACTCAACTTCGACCAGTTTGGCTTGGTAATCCTACAGGCAGTCAAGCTCTGATACCAACGCTGTCAGGACCCCGACTCGATGCCACATAGATCTAGCATGTAACACCTCATATCACTTTGCGGCCTCACGCACGGTATTCCCACGGGTGTCGCCTTACCTTTGCCCGGGACCGTTTGCGCCTTTTGGCTCACGTATATGATAGTGTCGCTAGCATCCATATGATAAAGAGCCCGGGCTGACATGACTAGTCGTAAACCCAAAGTGGCACAGACTTACAGGGACAGGCATCCATGACCCAGCATCGAACGTGTCGGTCATCAGCAAGTGGTCCGGGCTGTAGCACTGGGCTAGCAGGACTCCGGTAAACCGGGCTGTAGCGGGCTAACAGGACTCCGGTACTCAAAGCGTGACATTTCCCCGAAGGGACAGACACAGGAACGAAGAAGGACACATGCCGGCCAGCCTAAGTGTTCCGGAGCAGTAGCAAGCTACCATGGCTCAGTGGAAACACTAGGAGACATTTCCCGGTAAGAGAGGCTACTAAAGATAAACAACTAGATGGTCAGATCCCACACATACCAAGCATTTCAATAACATACACACAATATGCTCGATATGTGCAATACAACATGGCATCACAAAATGACTCTACGACTCAAGTAGTTTATTCAATAGGCTCCGAGGAGCGAGATATTACAAACATGGGTCTCATGACCCAACACTCAGAGCATACAAGTCAAAGCACAAGCGGAAGCTATCATGTCTGAGTACAGACATCTATAAATGAAAAAGGCTGAGAAGCCTGACTATCTATCAGATCCTGCCGAGGGCACAAGATCGTAGCTGAGGTATCAAGCTAAACGTCGAAGTCCACGTGGAACTACTAGTGAGACTGAAGTCTCTCTGCAAAAACATAAAATAGGCAAACGTGAGTACAAATGTACCCAGCAAGACTTACATCAGAACTAACTACATATGCATCATTATCAACAAAGGGGATGGTGGGGTTTAACTGCAGCAAGCCAGCTTTGACTCGGTGGCTATCCTGAACTACGACTGCAAGTAACTCTTTTGAGGTGGCGCACACGAGTCCACATATTCACCATATCAATACACCACTATGGATCCGCTCCCGTCTCCCTACGAGAACGCCATCCATAGCACTCACGCTTATCTTGCGTATTTTAGAGTATCCACTTTCACTTGTCTATGAACTGATATAAGCAACCCAGAGGTCCTTTTCCGTGGACACGGCTATTCGAATAGATTAGGTTAACCCTGCAGGGGTGTACTTCTTCACACACGCTCTCACCACTTACCGCCGTTTACACGACATGTACTCGGCAACCTTCAAGCGGAAGCCCAACGTGGGTGTCGGCCACGGCCTACCTAAACACTCAAGTCTCTAGTCCAGGTTTATCGCCTATTCGGGTTCCATCCATGAGGAGATCCGGCCGGAGTTTCGCTCACAGCCCCAAACGATGTGTACAGGGTTCCGTGACACCAAACGGGTGCCCGGTTTACCCAGCCACGTGCCTACCGCATCACAGCCCACCCCTACGGTCAGCGCTGCGCACGGCCTCCAGCATACTACAAACACCAGAAACTACTTGCAACTCCTGGACAGAGGACAAGGGTGATCAAGAAGCCGAGAGGGTCCATTGGTTTCGGGCCCAATGCGTGGTAGTAGCTGAATCATGGATCACAAACACAGAACTCAGTTCCTGAGGACGGCTGCAATGAGACAACCCACCATGTACTCCTACATGGCCTCTCACCGCTACCTTTACCAAATCGTGTTCACACACTTAGCTCACACACAGTAGGACATGTTCACACGCCTCTGATTCATCCCCGATGAATCAGACCTGACTCAACTCTAAGCAGTAGCAGGCATGACAAACAAGCATGAATGAGTAGGCACAACAGGGCTCAAACAACTCCTACTCATGCTAGTGGGTTTCATCTATTTACTGTGGCAATGACAGGTCATGCAGAGGATAAAGGGGTTCAGCTACCGCAGCAAGTAACAGAAAATCGGTGTTGTCCTAATGCATTAAAAGAGAGCAGGAGCGAGAGAGTAGGATTGTATCGGAATGAACAAGGGGGTTTTGCTTGCCTGGCACTTCTGAAGATAACATTGAGTCTTCATCAGTGTCAACGATCACATCATCGGTATCACGTCTATCGAGAGGGGACAAATACCGGCAACACAGAAAGGAACACAATCAATGCAATGCACAATATGATGCATGCTATGACATGGCAATATGAAGGTGTTTTGGGCTAATGCAACTAGCAACAGATTAAATGAAGTTGGTTTGAATATAAAATTCAAATTCAAACTCCATATGTGATTATTCAAATGCCATTCACTTCATTTGTCCTAAACAGTAGTGATAAGTTGTTCTAACATGCATGAAAATGGTACAGATGGATTCCTTGAATTTTTCTGATAATTTTTCATATATAATTTATTTAATTTGGAGTTACGGTTAATTTTCTATGATTTTTGGAAGTTTATATAATTTTCTGGAATTTATAAATCATTTAATAATTATCTAAATTCCAGAAAGGAATTATTGCGTCAGCACTAGGTCATGCTGACCTCAGCATAGTCAACAGGGGCTGGTCCGGGTCAAACCTGACCAGTGGGGCCCACTGGTCAGTGACAGGGGGTTAACAGGGGTTTATTCAGTTTAATTAAAAGATTAGGGTGGGGGTTGGGCCCACTGGTCAGCGACTAATAACTAACTAATATTTAGTTTAACATTAATCCTAGCCTAATTAGCCGGGCGGGCCCGCAGGTCAGTGAGAGTGGGGGAGGTCAAACCTGGCAGTGGGTCAACCCACGCCGGTCAGCGGGTCAGCGGGCGCCGGCGTTTAGCCGCCGGCGAGTCCAGACGCGGCGGAGGGCTCGGAAATGGCCTACAGAGCGCCGTTTGGCGCGCGGAGCACGACTACGGGATGCGGACGCTCGTCCGCATCCAACCAGGGTGGTGGCGCGGCCGGGGAGTGGCCGGAGAGTGGTCGGCGACGACCTTTAGCGGCGGCCGGAGTTCGGCGAGGTGCGGCGTTGCGGCTAGGGCTCACAGGCGAGTGGTCTGAGCAAGGCAGCGACGAGGGGAGGCGTTCCGGAGCACGCCTATTGCAGGGGAGTAACGAGCGGAGCACGGGGAGCGCGCGAGCTGCGGCCATGGCGGAGCAGAGCTTCGGCCGGAGGTGGAGCCGTGGCTAGGGAGCGTGGAGAGGCCGGGGAAGAGGGGTAATCGACGTAGGAGCTCACAGTGATCACGATGGGATGCTCGGCGAGGTCGGGGACGGCCCGGAGCCGACGAATTCGTCGATGGCGACCGGCGGGTCCGAAGAGGGGAAGAACGGCGGGGCGGCGCCTCGGGGCTTCTCCGGTCGCGTGAGATGGCGGGGAGGGTGAGGATGGAGTGGCGGAGCTGGTGGGCTAGTTGGGGGAGCGAGGGAGGCCCTGTGGCCGAGCGATTGGTGGACGGCGGCGACGGCAGCTGTCGGGCGCGAGAGAGAGAGATCCAGGGGAGAGGGTGAGGACGGGGGAGAGAGTGGCGGGGCGTCGGAGCGATCCAGACGGCTCTCGCGGGTCTGTCCGCGGCGCCACGCAAGCTAGCAGGCAGGAGGTGGCACGGGCGCGTGTGTGCACACGGCGAGCACACGCTCGGTGCCCTCTGGCGCGGTGGAGACGACGACTGGCAGCGCCAGTCAGCTGGGCCAGTGCAGATGGGCCGCCAGGTAAGTGGCCCAGGTGACCCTCTCTCTCTGTGTCTTTTATTTTAATTACTGTTTTCTATTTTCTGTAACTGTGAGGCTTTATTAAAAATACTTAGGCATCTCTAAAAATCCAGAAAATAATCAGGGGCTCTGTTTAGATTATTTCCAACAGCCCACACTTATTTTTAGAATTATTTGGGCATTTAAGATATTTACTAGCATTTAAATGCCCAAAAGCAAAGTACATATGATTTTATTCAGTGACCAAATATGTCATGGAAAAAATGTGCAACCCTCTGGTTATGGTTTCAAGCATTTTCCAGAAATGATGAACATTTTTGGAAGCCATTTGGATCACTGAAAATATTTTTGGGTTGAACCTATTTGATTTCCATTTGGTACTAGGGTTTAGGCAATCCCCATTTCAAATTTCATTTGAATTTAAACATGATGCAGCAACCAAGCTAGTCCATGGCCAGGGTAAAGCTAGGGATGTGACAAAAGGGTGCCCGCCTTATAGCGGGTGAATGCTCCAAAGATGTAATTTTTGAGTAGACTCGCATTTTGTTATCCTGTGCGCTGAAAACTTTGTTCATATGCGCTAAGCAACGCTTGTTAATTTAAAATATTACCTTTTGTGCGGCCGTTTATCAAATCTGAGAGATGGCAAGTCTTTGGCTTCAGCCCCCATGACACGAGTGCTGGGGTGATCGGGATAAACTTGAGCGCTCTTGTTCCCATTTTTGGGTCTTTCAAGGGAGGCGCTCAACACAACGAACGAGGCAACCGAACATATAATGCTTGAACACTCCCACTTAGCCATAGAATTCTATAATTTTAAATTTCGGCGAAGCCCCTAGTGTTCAGAAGACCGAATTCGGGGCGCTATCCACGCCTGGGACCGGACGAAGCCGGCTCCTCGCTCTAAGCGGCATAAGTCTTTAGGGACTCGAAAAAACCTCTCGAACAGCGACCGGCTCTCGCCCTATCATGATGGTCAGTTTTAGCTTTCTCCACTGAGGTGCTCAACCCAGCTCAACTGGGGCACAATCGCAGTGGTTCTCCCAGTGCTACCTTAGCTGATATAGCAGAACGTAAGGTACCAAAACATGCGAGCCAGGCAAACCCAACTATTGACCCAAGACATGATTCGGAGCCGATGCATATAATGCTATAAGTTCGGGGTGCCGCACTTGAGAAAGTGTTCGGACTTATCACACCATATTTTGGGGAACTTAAGCCCCTGGTGTATTTGGCCGTACAAAAGCGTACGGGTGCAACATGTCGTAAGTGAGCATATATAGATAAAAAAAGAATGGAATAATAGGCAAAGAGCGATGCATTGTTTATTTAAAAATATTGCAATGAAAGCAGAACGATACAAATAGTGCGATAAGCAAGGGATGGGACTATTTAACATGTCCCTCTTAGGGGTAGGCTGCGGGATGGTATGCAAAACAGGTATAATGCTCGTAATAGAGACCACCTGGATACTCGACGTAGCTTTTCTGCTTCCCTGGCTGTTGCATCGTGAGTTCGGCAAGTCTACTGCCAGACAGGGCTTCTGAAAAATGGAGTCCTGTGAATAAGAGGAAAAAGAATGACACAATTGGGAGCCCCTGGTGCGGTTGAGCCGCTCTCCGGGCATGCCATGGTGGTGCCCCTACCCCTATGCCTATGGTATCTCCAGAGCGTAGTTATGTACGCGTAGTACTGGTCTCGCGATTTCGCGAGGGCTGGGGTTGGGGCCGTATTACTACGCGTGCTCGGAACGTGCCAGGTGGTCTTGCTATAGGTTACTCCGGGCGCGCTGGACGGTGTTCGGCTGCTTAACAGCCAGACTCGAGAATTGCCTTAAGAGGCTACTTTGTACTTCCGCCGCGAGAGCCGCTGTATGCTCCTCCGTTCGGAGAGAGCGTTCGGTGTTTCCGTTGACCGTAATGACTCCTCCAGGGCCTGGCATCTTGAGCTTTAGGTATGCGTAGTGCGGCACCACATTGAACTTTCCAAATGCGGTTTCTCTGAGCAGTGCGTGATAGCCGCTGCGGAACGGGACTATGTCGAAGATTAACTCCTCGCTTCGGAAGTTATCCGGGGATCCGAAGACCACTTCAAGTGTAACTCAGCCTATACAGTTGGCCTCTACACCTGGTATGACACCTTTGAAGGTCATTTTTGTGGGTTTAATCCTTGAGGGGTTTATGCCCATCTTGCGCATTGTATCCTGATAAAGCAGGTTCAGGCTGCTGCCGCCGTCCATCAGGACTCTAGTGAGGTGAAATCCATCGACGATTGGGTCTAGAACCAATGCGGCGAATCCGCCATGGGGGATGCTAGTGGGGTGGTCTCTTCGATCAAAAGTGATCGGGCATGAGGACCACGGGTTGAACTTTGGGGCGACTGGCTCCATCTCATATACGTCCCTGAGTGTACGCTTCCGCTCCCTTTTGGGTATGTGGGTTGCGTATATCATGTTCACCGTCCGCACTTGTGGGGGGAACCCCTTCTGTCCTCTATTGTTCGGCGGCCGGGTCTCTTCCTCGTCATCGCTATGTAGCCCCTCATCATTGTTTTCGGCAATTAACTTGCCTGCCTTCTTGAACACCCAACAATCCCTGTTTGTGTGATTGGCTGGCTTTTCGAGGGTGCCGTGTATCTGGCATGAGCGATCGAGTATTCGGTCCAAATTGGACGGGCCCGGAGTATTTCTTTTGAATGGCTTTTTCCGCTGACCGGATTTAGAGCCTCTGAATCCAGCATTGACTGCCATATCTTCAGTATTATCGCCGTCAATGCAACGCTTTTGCTTATTGCGACGCGACCTGCCATTGCTATCCTTGGTATCCAAACTACCGGAGTTTTTGGTCAGGTTGTTACTGCGAGCTAGCCAGCTGTCCTCTCCCGCGCAGAAGTGGGTCATGAGTGATGCACTACTGGAAAAACCCCTACTAATGGTGCACCTAGTATGGCTATTAGTGGCGCATATGTGGTGCGCCATTAATAGCATGCCATTAGTAATTTTTACTAATGGCGCACCACCTGGTGCGCCATTAGTATAGGCCAGGGTGCGCCATTAGTATGCCTCCCAGGGGCCATGTATACCCAGGTGCTTTGGCATACTAATGGCGCACCACCTCTTGACGCGCCATCAGTAACCGCGGCATACTAATGGCGCACTGCCCAGTGATGCGCCATTAGTATGCACTGTCATACTAATGGCGCACTGTCATGTGATGCGCCATTAGTATGAATATTAGGTTTTTTTTATTTTTTTATTTTCTGTTTTTTGCACAGGTTACAAAATGTATAGTTTGACAAAATATAGACAGCACACATCAACAACAGATTCATCAAATACAATAGAAGATTAGTCTTTGAATACAATTCATCATATTAGTCTCCGAATACAATTCATCATATTAGTCTCCGAATTGAAAAGACCGAACAAAGATAGAACATTATATTACAAGTCTCGAGACCGCGAGTAGCGAGTCTGTCTTCACATTACAAGTCGATATCGATCATCTAAACTACCATCACATAGAAGAGAGCTGCGGTCATCACGATGAGCATCATCACGATGAAACTCGTCTTCATCCGGTTCCTCCAACGCTCCCTCCCCTCTCCCGCTAGATAGCGGGCGTATCTAGATTCGGCCTCGGCCCTAGTGGTGTACCCTTTGTAACTGTTACCGCTGAATCGGTGAACCTGTCTCCGACACTCCTCCCAGTCATCGTAGACTCCGGGAACCTTACCCTTGTACACGACATACGTCGGCATCGCTATGCACTAGCCAAACGAAACGTTAGTACCAATTCACAGACAATACATAAGCAATATATAAGTATGCAACAGAACGATCGGAAGAGAAAAGCAAGACATTAATAGCATCGATTACATCTAAGTTGAACGACTCTCGAAACCAAAGAGACATACTACAAGTTCATTAAAGTTTAATTACAACATGAGCCAATCGATGTTTCAGAACTAGACAACTCGACTCAAGGGACCGGAGCGTGGATGAAGCCGCCGTCTATCGTGGGAGTCATGAAAGAACGGGCGTTGTCATCCTGCATTTGTAGCATTGTGTCGATGTCACTGTTGGACGGTTGATTTCTGAGGTAGAACTGCCCCGAGGTACGAAGGACATCTTGATGGATGATTTCCGCAAACTCCGACTGGATGCGAAAGAATTCTTGTCGGAGGTCCGCGTCCTGGATTGCCGACACGCTCGCGGCCCAATCTTTGAGTTTACTCGGTAGCAGAAGTTGATGATGGTCCCGTACGATCGCCCGCATGTGATGGATGGCGTAGTAGGCACCCTTCTGACCGCCAGGCGGCTGCTTGACGCAGCAGAACGTCGTATTGTGGGAGAACACGTGCTTGCCGTACTTACGAATAGGCCTGGTGAAGGTGCCTCCAGATTGGGCGTAGCCGGGGAGAACATCATCAAGAACCTTCTTGACATTTGTGTAGTCTACGTTCGACTGACGGTCCGGGTCGAAATACGTGGCCATGGAATATTTGGGGCTTAGGAGGATGAGCGTGCAACGTGTGTCACTGCAGAAAACACGGAATGTTAAAAGAAAAACGATCGAAATGTAAGAATTCATATGTTACGGGCCGGTTGAGGGGAGGACTTACTCGGGAAAGTAAGGCACGAGGAAGTTATCCTTATCTTGGTTTGCCAGAATGACGCCTTCGAGGTAAGAACTCGCGACTTGCCGGTCCCCAGCGCTGCCCAAGATCTTGGCACGCATGTAGAAGGGGTCGACTATCACGATGTCCGGGGTCTTGTCGCGAATGATCCGCATCTCCATACTCAGCGAAAATAGCCGAACGAAGGTGTAGTGCAGCGGATGAAGGTTCAACATAGCGTGGATGTCATCAAAACGCAGGACGATCGTACGCCCGATGGAGTTATCCACAAAGCCCTTGCCCTCTGGCACCTTGGCCGCGAAAACCGGGTATGCCACATCCTTCTCTCTGAGACGCCGCTTCTCCAAAGCAAGAACACTGTCATGCAGACTCCGCATAGCACCGGTTGCAGCATTGAGCATATTTGTCGGTAGCATCGCCCTACCCGCCACATGCACCCTCCTCGAGATATCCTGCGGTGAAGGTGGCCCGTCCTGAGCACGGATCGTACTCGGTGCCGGCTGGCTCGCACCCTTCTTAGTCTTTCTTTTGCGTGCCTTCTTCTTCTCCTGTAATGGGACCGAGTTCTGCTCACAGACCGCCTTCTTGAGTGTGTTGGGGCTGATAATATTTCGCACCTCGCCTATCTGAGGCTCGGTGAAGTCGGCAGCTGGAGGCGTCTCCTGAGAGCTGAACGCCAGACGGCGCCTGTTGCAACTTGGCTTCTCCGCGGTACGAGCTAGATCGCACACGTCTTTTGTTGGGTTTGGTTCTTGAGAAGGAGGCCCCATGAAGTCGCCATCGTACCCATGCTCGGCAAAGTACTGATCGACATTGCCAAATGTATCATCGTCGTCGTCGTCGTCGTTCTGATCCTGTGCCATATGCATGTTTGGATCCAGTGGCATAGGGATGTCCGGCACCGTTACGGCGGTCTTGCCATGGGGCCGACTTGGCGCCGGCACGACTGGCGGTGTTGTCTTTGGGGTGGTGTCCCCCGCCCCCAAACGAATCTGGCTCTTCGGCCAAAGCAGGGGCCAGCTCAGGCAGGCGCTGAGGGTCATCACGTCTTCATCGTCGGCCCCGACGGGTCGAATCGGAGGTAACAAGTCGTCGCAGCCTGGCAGCACCCGAACCAGTTGAACCCTAAACAAGTTGGGTGGCATCTGGGTACCGTGGAACAAGGGGTTGCCCGGTTGAACGATTTTGCCCTTGGCGACATCGACCAACTCGTTGTTCACGAAGTGGAGGAGAGTGCACGGAACGTCGGCGGCGCCCTGCGAAAACATGTAGGGCGTCAGGGATGCCCAGTCAAAGGCAAGGAGATGAAGTCCTCGGCCGAGAGAGGCTTAATTAGTTACCGTGATGATGGCGTCGAGCTCGGCTAATGTCGAGGCACCGCCAACGGCGGGCGTGCAGTTGACGGAGGGGCCGCTTGCTGAAGAGGTGCCGGCCGGCGTACACCCGGGTGCATTAAGCTCCCGTGCCGGCGTCGGAGACACCAATGCCGCCTCCGCCGGAGGCACCAATGGCCCCGCCATCGCATTATGCGAGTTGCTGGCCGTGAAGCTAGGAATCGGGGGCGGCCCCTGTTGGCCGCCCGCAATCCACGCACTCAACCCCGAGATCAAGGTAGGCACAAGGGCGGTGATCGTCGCTCCGAGTCGTTGTTCCACTTGCTCTTGGACAATCTCCGGAATCCGCGCCACCTGTGCCTTGAGTTCTTGAACCTCTCGCGCCTGGCTTTCCGAGCTGGTCTTTTTCTCCTTCCGCACACCAGCGGTATAGTATGACCCCCATTTTGTCGACAAGCCTTTGCCGGCCACACGACCAGCTGACGTCGGCTTACTGAGCTTATCCTTGTTCTTCATTACATTCAACCCCCTATTTAGAGTGGTGTCCCAAGGGTTGCTCTTAGTCGACCCCGCGCTACTGCTTTCAGTCGCCTGCGGAAGGAATGTGAACCATTTAGAAATTTGGCTTCATTAATTAGAATGCAACCATATGGAGCTAATTACGCGGGGGTGTATTCCTTACCAGAACAAGCTCAAGCTGCCTGGTCTTCGGATCCGTGGTAAGCTCCTTTGTTTTCGGGTCCTTCTTGTACCGGGCCCTGACAAAGTTCCTGGTCTGCTTGTCACCGTATGTATCGAAGAGGGGCGGTAGGCCTTGCTCGGCACGGTCCGCCTCCTCCTTGTCCCATATAGGCTCCGCCACTCTGTAACCGCCGGGACCGAGTGTGTGTTCCCCTATGTTCAGCTCCCGCATTTGTTTCCCCCACTCACTTGATTGGGAGCTTGCGGTGCTCGAGCAATTGATCTTGAAGTCGTTGTAGTCATCTTCGGTGATCGAAGGATTTTTCTCCTTGATCTTCTGATAACTCTCACCTTTCTCGATCATTCTCTTCACATTGCTTTTCCAAGTAGACAGGGCCTTGCTCATCTTCGTGAGGGCAGCATTGTTCACTTTATTCCCTTTGAGGCTTGTGTTTTCAAATTCAGCGGGGAACTTGTATCGTTCGTGCAGCTTCGTGAAGAGGAGGTTGCGCAAATTCCCTCGGTCAGGATGCCTCAGGTTCTCGGTGTTGATCGAGACGGTGCTCCGGACAATGCACCCGAGCTGAAGCGAGTACCCCTTGACTATTCGTTCGGGCGCCGTTGGATTCCCGTTGGAGTCCACTTCAGTAACTTCCTCCTTGAGGGTGCGGAGCACGATCGGGCGCCGGTCCTTCCGTTGCCTCTTCGGTTGGCTGCCATCTGTGCGTGCGCCGCCATCATCAGTGGTGGCATCCTCGGCGGCACCATCAGTGGTGGCATCAGTGTGGTCATCCTCGGCGGCACCATCCGTGGTCTCAGGATCGGTGGGGAAGGCGGCGGCCTCATACAAGTGAGGTTGTTCCTCCATCTCCTGGGACAGCTCCCAGAATGCCTTGCCGCCCGAACCCCCGGCCTCATCGTTGTGGGCCATGTTTCTCTCTAAATAGAAACAAAGTTTGGTCAAAAAGTTGGTTATTGTCAAGGAACAAGATCATGGTCTCATCATTTAGGGTTTGTCGACACCGAGGCATCCTAAAATCTAAGCTTTTATCATTGAGGGTTTTTCGACGCCAAGGCACCCTAAAAGCCTAACCTTTCATCATTTCGGTTTTTATCGACACCGAGGCACCCTAAAAGCCATGCATTAGTCACAAGTACGCCGGGGCACTTGATCCTACTTAATTAACTACTAAGATACCCCGGCCCATGCATTAGTCACAAGTACCCCATATGTCCTATTTTTAGCAAAGTCATGCTAAAATTCACGGAAAATTTCAGCATGACCTTTACTGAAAATAGGACATATGGAGTACCCGAATTTGCCGGAACGGAAGTTAATCGACATTCCGGCAAACTCAAGGGCCTCTCGGGGTACCTGCAAAATCATTATCCCAGGTGGACATGGATGCAATGTCACATGTCACATGGATCCCACACCCACAGGAGCTGGTGAAGCTTCATGTGTATTTCACGAAAACCAGCCTGACTAAAGAGCTTTATGTAGAAAACAAATCACTCCACCAGCTCACACAGGATCATCCCTCTAAGCAATTACTCAAAATGGGCACTAGCAGCAAAATGAACATTTTACAATCTGAACTTTTTTTGTCATCTATGTGCTCATTTAACTTTGATCCAAATAGTATCAAAGTTCTTAGCAAGTAAGTAATACATGCCTGCTTGGCTAATTAGCAAGTAAGTAACTCTTACATTATCAAAGCTTGCCAGTTTCTGAAATCAATTACTGACAGGGAATAGCACAGGCACACAGCAAACCTATAACTTAATGATGGTTATTAGGGAAGACAGGAAATGAGGATGGACAGAACCATATGTTTGGGAAATGCAAATAGAAGTAGTGCTATGAGAGTAATTTTTTTTCAATTTTCATTGATGTTTCAAATTAGATCGGTGCACATGTGGCTGCAATTTCTATTGGTCATCCAAGATGGGTGTTCATAGTAAAGTACTATATAGTGGCACTAACATAACCAAGGATTGCTTTTAAAAAAACATAACCAAGAATCACCTTCCACGTGGCTTCTTCTCTTTAGCCTGGCTTCCTTCTGCAAAGTGGGCAAATACTTCTGTCTGCTGCAGTAGGTACTTCAGTCGCCCTTTCCCTTCTTGTTCTGTGATCAAAACCACGATGAGAATGCAATACACACCAAAGAATATCATATACAAGAATTGCAGAAATTAAACAAGGTCAGACCCACACTATCTATTCTTTCTTCATGGCAGAATATCATATACAAGCACGAATTTTGTTCACATTTATATAGCAACAAATATTTATACACTCATATAGCAGCACTAAGTATATTGCACTTAGAAGAAGATTTGCTTTTACATCCCACCCAACTTAACAATCTAGTAGAGTTGTGATTTATTAATATTGTCTTTCCTTTGCAGGTTCATGTCAAGTCGATCGAGGATTTCGCGCAGCTGGGTTGTTTCGATGAGAACCAAGACAAGCAGCAGCCCACCAAAGCTTCTTCTACCCAGCAGCAAACACAACAAGAAGAAGTGCGGAACAATGTGATTCTAGTGCTAGTTACTACTGCTGCTGCTGGAAAGGGTGATGATTTGAATCTGATCAAAAGAGGAGGCTTCAAAGTAGAAGGTTGTTTCTGTCATGTTGAGGATTCAAGGAACCTGCCCTAGTGGTATCGTCTTGTTGTACAATTGTCCTTGCTACTGTAAATGGAAGGATCATCTATGCTTTCTCCAACACCCGGAGAAAAGCCACTACTTTGTTGCTAATGTCCTTGTCTCTATGAAAAGAGTAGGAGCATCATGTTTGGGGTCTGCGTAGTCAATTTTGAGAATCACTGTTGTGTCGAAGGTGGAGACGTTTCACTGAAATTTGGACAGTGGAAGGAAAGAACCATTGGAATTGGTGGAATCTGCAGACTGGAACCTTCTGTTGATCCTCTATGTTTATTTTCATCTGAGGCTTTACCTTATCTGTTGTTGTTCAACTTTGTGGCTGTTTAATATGAACAAGGTCTTCTTCTCAAAGGGCTTAATGGCTTGTTATAGTATATGGTTTCTATGCAGATATGTTCTGTTACACTACATCATGTTAAAAGGGATGAGAAAAGTGACCACAATATTTCCTGTCATTACAAAAATAGAACTGAAAAGATTTCCAGATTTCATATCTAATAATGCCTGCTTTTTCTTTGTTAGTACAATCATCAAAACCATGAGGTATTTTTTAGAAGAAAATTGGTATATAACTGTCAGACTGTCAGTATCTACTATCTAATACTAAATTTGATGAAATTGCACTTCTTGAAATCTGCAGTTGTGTTGCAATTTCTTATTTGCGCATTTGAAATCTTATCTATCTTGCTTGTTAGGTACAGATTGCACTCACAGTTATAAATTTTTGCAGATGCACAATCATGATAATCTAGACTTAGCACCATGCAAAATTTCCTTTTCTCCGCTATGTGTTTTCACAGAAACTACCTTGAGAAAGCCACTGATTCCATGATGCGCATAAGGGTTGTGTGACGATCCTTGTATAAGTTCTGTACTAACATGTTGTTCTTTTAGAGTTTATAATATTTTGAAGTGGACAAACTGAAGATTGGCTTTTTTAAGTGCAAAAACTGAAGATACATGCTACGTTATTGTGCAAAACGTTTACATTAACTCTGTGTAAGTGCAAGTGATGAAAATCTGCTCTCCTTATGAGAAAAAAACTGAATACATGCCCTGTTTATCTGAAGAATTGAATGAACATTGGCCCCGAAGCATTTTCTTGACTAAACTGTGCTCGTAATCCAATTTATGGCCTAATCTACTCAGATTTTACTCAATGACCATGTGCCCAGAGAAAAGGGGAAGAACAGAAGAGGAGGAAGAGCGTACCACGTCTGTAGTCGGGCTAAGCTGTCGCCGGTGACGGTGGAGACGAGGCTGGCTGACCGACCCGGGGCAGCGGCGTCGGGGCGGGGTCGAGGCGGCGGGCGGGGCGGCGTCGAGGCGGCGTCGGGGCGGCGGGGCAGCGTCGAGGCGGCGGGGCAGCGGCGTCGGGAGAGGAGAGGGGAAGGGGATCTAGGGCGAGGAGAGGGAGGGAGGGAAGGCGAGGAGAGGGCGAGGGAGGGAGAGGGCGAGGGCGAGGGCGAGGGGGAGGGTCAGGGCAGCGGCGGCGGCGGCGGTGGATCGAGAGGGAGAGGGAACTGGCGAGGGGGAGAGGGAAAGGGGGATCGGGCGAAGGGGGAGAGGGAAGGGGGGATCGGGCACAATACTAATGGCGCACCTCACCGTGGTGCGCCATTAGCATGTCCATACTAATGGCGCACCTCACCGTGGTGCGCCATTAGTATTTTTTTTATTTCAACTCGAGCCAACAGGTTATGTACCACCAGAACTGATCCACATCAAGTCCCCTCTACTAGCTCGACTGGTCAGCAGCCAGTTCTCACACCAGGAGGTCCTGGGTTCGACTCCCAGGCTCCACAAATTTTTTTTAGCATTTAAAAAGCTGTTTGATACTTATTTGTGTTTAAATATGTTCAAACTTGTTTAAATAATAACAGTAATATTTTTTTATAAGACAGTAGCATTTAAAAAGCTGTTTGATACTTATTTTTTTATAAGACGGTGCGCGGGGTGCGGGGGGTCGGCGGCGGCGGTTGAGTAGGGGAATCGAGGGTGCGGGGGGTCGGCGGCGGCGGCCGGTGGACTGGGGGGGTGCTCGGCGGCGAGGGGGACCGGATCTGGCGAGGTGGGATAGCGATCGAGATGGAGGGGGATCGAGATCGAGTGTCCATGAAATTTAAAAATATTCATGATAGTTCAAAAAGTACCCATGAAATACAATCGAGAAATGAAGGCTACGATTTAAATACAATCGATCTTAGCTAGCTATCTGTTCACAATCTTCTTGCCCTTCTTTTTCGCAAATGGAGTTCTTCTGTGGAACGGACGTCCTTTAGGTAGGGTGGTCCTGCTTCTTCTTGTGGTGTATGCTGCTACTTCATCATCGTCGTCATGTTCGATCCTCGGGTCGCCGTACTTGTCGAAGTCTTGCTCATTGGCTACTCCATCCATTCCGATGATCTTCCTTTTGCCTCTCCTCACGACAACACGACTGGGCTTTGGCGGGTCGGTAATGAAGAAGCATTGGTCCACTTGGGAAGCCAGTACCCATGGCTCATTTTTCGCGGTGACGTTTGCGCCCGCGGTCTTGGATTTGGCTTCGGGTATAACCATGGTGGTGAAATACCGGTCTTCTTTTATGACGTTCTTGGCCCATCTGACACGGAACATCGGGACCTTCTCTCCAGCGTAGCTCAGCTCCCAGATCTCCTCGATCCTTCCGTAGTATCTGTCCTTGTCGTTACCGGTGTAGGATTCCATCGTTACCCCGGAGTTCTGATAACCATCGCTCTTCATGTCCTTGGCCTCGGTGTAGAATGTGTAGCCGTTGATATCGTACGCCTCATAGGTCATCAGGTTGTGCTCGGCGCCCTGTGACAAGGCGAATATGAGTTGTTCTTCCGCGGAAGAATCCTCATGTAAAGGGTACGACAGAAGCTTCTGCTTGAACCAACGCGTGAAACATGAGTTGTGCTCTTTGAGTGTATCTCCGTCCGTCCTCTGTTGGCCTCGGTCATTGTACGTCTTCTTAATAAAGGTTTTGTGCTCTACCACCCAAGGATCGACCACGTCTATGTGTTGTAGCGCGACTAGGTTTGCTCTTTCAAAGTCGGCGAGTCGACCCTCGAAGTCGACATGCATTTCGCGGCGACCCTCACGGTGACCCCATCCAGCGAGCCTGCCGAGGTGCCTGTTGACGGGCAGACCAACGGGGTTCTCGATGCCTAGATAATTCGTGCAGTAGGAGATGCACTCTTCGGTCAGAAAGCCCCTGGCTATGCTTCCTTCTGGACGTGACATGTTGCGAACGTATCCTTTGATGACACCATTCATCCTTTCGAACGGCATCATGCTGTGCAGGAACGTCGGCCCGAGTTGGATGATATCCTCCACTATATGGACCAGCAGATGCACCATAACGTCGAAGAATGCGGGCGGGAAGTACATCTCAAGCTCGCATAGTATCACCACGATCTCTTCCTGTAGCCTTCTGAGTTGCCTCACGCCAATCGACTTCCGAGAGATGACGTCGAAGAAGTTGCATAGGCCAAATAGCGTTTCACGGACGTGCGCGTCCATGATCCCACGGATTGCAACTGGAAGTATCTGCGTCATCAGCACGTGACAGTCGTGAGACTTCATCCCGCTGAACTTCTGCTTCGCTGGGTCTAGGTATCTGCTTATCTTCCCCGCGTAACCGTAAGGAAGTTTTACTCCTAGGAGGCAGGTGAAAAACTGCTCGATCTCCTCCTGACTTAGAGTGAAGCACGCGGGAGGGTAGTCATTTCCGGTCTTCTTGGCCTTTTTGCCTTTGCGACGACTTTCTGTGTCCTGCTTCGCCTCATCATCATCATCATCATCATCATCATCATCATCATCATCATCATCATCATCATCATCATCATCATATATAGCGTGAAGCTCCTGCCTGATGCCCATTGATTTCAAGTCTGCCCTTGCTTTCGGCCCATCTTTGGTCCTCTCTGGCATGTTGAGCAGGGTACCAAGCAGACTCTCGCACACGTTCTTCGTGATATGCATGACATCAAGGCTGTGAGGCACACGGTGGATCTTCCAGTACGGCAAGTCCCAGAAAACAGACCTCGTTTTCCATACCTTCAGCAGCGGCTCTGGCGCCTTTCGCTTCTTTCCCGGCTCTGGCGCCTTTTGCTTCTTTCCCGGCAGTGGGCAGTCTTTCCAATTTTTCAACAGCTTGTCTATTTCCTCGCCGCTCCTCGTACACGGGCGTTTTCGGGGTTCGGTTTCACCATCGAACAGATCCTTGCGTTTCCTCCACGGGTCATCATCGCGAAGCCACCTTCGATGTCCCATGAACACGGTTTTCGAAGACCCGGGATCTCTATCTAGCTGGCGATACGTTGTGTCATCCATGCACCTTACGCATCCAGAAAATCCGTGGACTACCTGCCCCGCAAGATATCCGTAACCGAGATAGTCGTGCACCGTCGTGAGCAGTGCGGCTCTCATAGGGAAATATTCTTTCTCTGCGGCGTCCCACGTATTGGCTGGCGTTTTCCACAGCGTGTCAAGCTCCTCTTTCAGCAGCCCCAGATACAGATTGATGTCGTTCCCTGGTTGTTTCGGCCCTTCAATTAGCATACTCATGTGAATGTACTTCCTCTTCATGCACAACCAGGGGGGAAGGTTGTACATCCACACAAACACAGGCCAGGTGCTATGTGTGCTTCTCTGGCTGCCAAACGGATTGACTCCATCGGTGCTCGCGCCCAGCACGATGTTCCTTGGATCGTTCCCAAATTCTGGGTATTCGAAGTTCAACGCTTGCCACTGGCTCGCATCCTTAGGGTGACTCAGCATCTTGTCTTTTTTATCTATCTCCGGATCATTTGCGTCATCTTCTCGCTTCTTCTCCTCCCTATCCGCGTGCCAACGCAGGAGCTTTGCTACCTTAGGATCCGCGAAATACCGCTGCAGACGAGGAGTGATCGGAAAGTACCACACCACTTTTCGAGGAGCTTTCTTCCTCTTCTTGTATCGAGTGACACCGCACACCGGACATATGGTAGACTCCGCGTGCTCGTCCCGATAAATGATGCAATTGTTCATGCACACATGGTATTTCACGTGCGGTAAATCCAGAGGACACACGATTTTCTTCGCCTCCTCCAAACTGGTCGGGCACTTGTTCCCCTTGGGAAGACGTTCGTGCCAGAATGACATGTTCTCGTCGAAGCATGCGTCGGTCATTTTGTGTTTTACCTTCATCTCCAGAGCCATGAGCGTTACTTTCAGGCGGGTATCCTCGGGCCTGCATCCTTCATACAATGGAGTAACCGCGTCTAACTCAAGTTGATCCATCTTGGCTTTCTCTCGGGCGGCAGCTCTTGCGTTATCCGTCTGCTTGAGAAGCAGCTCTTGAATATGAGGGTCCTGCACCCAGCCCATCGATGGTCCAGCGTCGTCTGCTCCGCCGGCATCATCATCATGTCCTGCATCTTCTACATGATGACTGTGTACAGCATCACCGTCGTGATCATCTCCTGGGGATTCTTCGTCTTCTCGCCCCCCCCCGAGCCGCGGTGGTTGTCTTGCTGCCCTTCCTCATTTCTTGCCCGGCCCCCATGGACGACTTCGTAGTCATCTTCATCACCTTGCCACCGATAGCCATCCATGAAACCACGCAAGAGCAGGTGGTCCCGCACCTGCCCGGAATCCGGGTCCGCAATAAGGCTATTCAGCTTGCATCTTCGACACGGACATCTTATCTCCGTCTCGTTCTTTTGAAGCATCTCGGCCTTCGCGGACCTCAAAAACCTATTCACGATGCCTTCGGTCATCGTGCGGACCATGGTCGCCTGCGGGGTAGAGCAAAACGATATTTTAGAACCAAGAAAAAATTTGGCATGACTTTCCCTAAAAATAGGACCAAAAAGAATGCTTAATGCCAAAATTCTCGCCGAAACGGAAATGAATCAACATTCCGGCAAAATATTGGCAACTATCGCATTTCAAATACCGGTACACCTCCAAACACAAACACATATGCAACACCACAAACATATGCAACACCACGAACATACATAGATCTAGCTAGGGCATAAAAAGTGCATGTGCACATTGTTGTAGGGAGAACAACATAAATATAGCTTCCCCCCTTACTTACCTAGCAAAACAAGGTAACTTAACCACTTAATTTGAATGAATCTATGGTGGAAATGAGGTGAAAAAGAGGAGGCACCCGAGACAAGGAGGAGGCGGTGGAGAGAATGAAGTGGGGAGAAAGTGAGTGTGGGAGGAGAGGCTGTCCAAAATATCTTGTTGCTGCCCACTTACTAATGGCGCACCAACAACAAATGCGCCATTAGTAATCCAGGTTACTAATGGCGCACCCCCTGGTGGTGCGCCATTAGTACTTTTGCAAAAAAAGGAATAAAAACAATAATAAAAAAAATAACATTAGTGGCGCACCTTCTGGCTAGTGCGCCATTACTAGTTACAACTAGTAATGGCGCACCACCAGAGGATGCGCCATTAGTATGTTTGGACAGGCGCACTAGTTCAAAAAAAATTTGGTACTAATGGCGCACCGTGGGCAGGGTGCGCCATTAGTAGTTTCAACACTAATGGCGCATCAGAGGGTGGTGCGCCATTAGTATATACTAATAGCGCACCACATATCTGGTGCGCCATTAGTGTCAATTCCATCTATAGCCCTTTTCCTAGTAGTGATGTGAGGGCTGCCATGGATTTCGGCTTTTCCTATCCTAGGTGCTGGGCAAGCCACTCGTCGCGGATGTTATGTTTGAAGGCTGCAAGGGCCTCTGCGTCCGGACAGTCGATGATTTGATTTTTCTTGGTTAAGAACCGTGTCCAGAATTGTCTGGCCGATTCATCTGGCTGCTGAATTATGTGGCTTAGGTCATCGGCGTCTGGTGGTCGCACATATGTGCCCTGGAAGTTATCAAGGAATGCAGCTTCCAGGTCTTCCCAACACCCAATTGATTCTGCTGGCAAGCTGTTGAGCCAATGCCGAGCTGGTCCTTTAAGCTTGAGATCATCGCCGCAGGCCATGTGGATGTGAAGGAGATAGTCTTCGATGCAAACCGCAGGATCTGTTGTGCCGTCGTATGATTCAATGTTTATGGGTTTGAAACCCTCGGGGATTTGATGATCCATTACTTCGTCTGCGAAGCATAGTGGGTGTGCGGCGCCTCTGTATTGGGCTATATCACGACGCAGCTCAAACGAGCTTTGTCTACTGTGTTCGGCCCGGCCGGAATTGCTGTATCCAGCGTGACAGTTGTCGTCACGTATCATGGGGCACCCGCGCGATCCGTAGATCGATCTTGTTTGTCTTGCCTTATCCTCCAATATGTCTTGTAAGTCCGGTGCATTCCCCCGTGGCTTTGTACTTTTCGAGCGACGCCGGGGTGCGGCTTTAGAGGAGGGCCTAGAGGCCTCTCTGTCGCGGCCACGAGGTGGCCGGTCGGCCGTATTGTGCGCTGGTGATGTAGGTTTATGTGCTTCCTCCTTTAATCGGGGTAGCAGCTTGCGTTTAGGGTAGCCTTTGGAGGGGCGTTCGAGTTCATACTCTTCGGCCACAAGGACTTCAGTCCATCTGTGGTTGCTTGCCGTGGCTATAAGCCTGTGTTTAAAACGCTCTTGTTCGATGGGGTTCTCAGGTACGACAAATTCGTCGTCATCGAGGCTTGCCTCATCTTCGGAGGGAGGCATATAATTATCGTCCTCTACCTCTGTGTCTGCCTCTCTCTCATGAGGGTTGTCTTCACCATCCTCCTGTGCTGAATCCTGCTGGAGGGTGTTGTCTTCGGCACTGTCCGGGTGTTATTGTCTCCGGTGCCGGAATCACCATTCTTGTTGTGGCAGGATTTAGAGCGGCGCCGCTGACGCCGGCACTTAAGCTGTTTCTTGGAGGGGTCATCCTCCGTTGTTCCATCGCCATTCCCATCCTTTGGGATGTCCACCATGTATATGTCATATGAAGAGGTGACCTTCCAGTGCCCTGTAGGCGCTGGGTCTTGGTCGTCTCCTTCATCATTGTCCATACCATCGATGTCTTCGGAGTCGAAGTCTAGCATGTCGGTTAAGTCATCGGCAGTGTCTACGAAGTGGGTGGTGGGTGGGCGTCGAATTTCTTCGTCGTCCGCATCCCAACCTTCCTGACCATAATCCGGCCAGGGCTCTCCTGATAAGGAGAGACACTTTAGCGAATTCAGGATGTCGCCAAAGGGCGAGTGCTGAAAGATGTCCGCGATAGTGAACTCCATGACCGGCGCCCAATCGGATTCGATTGGCAGGGGCGCAGGAGGTCCGGAGTCCGGCACCTCGGAGTCACGGGCTTTGCGAAGGACAGGGTTGGTATTCGGCTCTATCGCCGTAGAGGTGGCAGCCCTCGAAAAGGTGTCCAGCCACTCGTCCTCGATCGACGCAGTCGGCTCTGAGCTAAGGGTCAGAGCGGACACTTGTGCGGCCTCTAGGGCACTGTCCGGCAGCAGAGTTAGATCATGCCCATCGTGAGAGTGCAGCGTGCTTGGCTGTGGCTCGAACCCGTCGAAGATCAAGTCTCCACGGACGTCAGCTGTGTAGTTCAAACTTCCAGATCTGACCTGATGGCCAGGGGCATAGCTTTCGATCTACTCCAGATGGCCAAGTGAACTGGCCCGTAGTGCAAAGCCGCCGAATACGAAGATCTGTCCGGGGAGAAAAGTCTCACCCTGGACCGCGTTGTTGTTGATGATCGAAGGAGCCATCGGGCCTATAGGCGACGACACAGAGGAACTCTCAATGAAAGCACCAATATCGGTGTCAAAACCGGCGGATCTCGGGTAGGGAGTCCTGAACTGTGCGTCTTGGCGGATGGTGACAGGAGACAAGGGACACGATGTTTTTACCCAGGTTCGGGCCCTCTCGGTGGAGGTAAAACCCTACTCCTGCTTGATTAATATTGATGATATGGGTAGTACAAGAGTAAATCTACCACGAGATCAGAGAGGCTAAACCCTAGAAGCTAGCCTATGGTATGATTGTTGTTCGTCCTATGGACTAAAACCCTCCGGTTTATAAAGACACCGGAGAGGGCTAGGGTTACACAGAGTCGGTTACAATGGTAGGAGATCTACATATCTGTATCGCCAAGCTTGCCTTCCACGCCAAGGAAAGTCCCATCCGGACACGGGACGGAGTCTTCAATCTTATATCTTCATAGTCTTGGAGTCCGGCCAAAGGTCATAGTCCGGCTATCTGGACACCCCCTAGTCCAGGACTCCCTCATAATGGATTGAGTTTTCCCTTTGAAGTTATCTTATCGGATTGAGTCTTTAAGGATTTGAGAACACTTGATGCCTTGCCGTGCTTATCTGTGGTGACAATGGGATATTCACGTGATCTACTTGATGTATGTTTTTGTGATCAACTTGCCGGTTCAATGAACCTATGCATAGGGGTTGGCACACGTTTTCGTCTTGACTCTCCGGTAGAAACTTTGGGGCACTCTTTGAAGTACTTTGTGTTGGTTGAATAGATGAATCTGAGATTGTGTGATGCATATCGTATAATCATGCCCACGGATACTTGAGGTGACAATGGCGTATCTAGGTGACATTAGGGTTTTGGTTGATTTGTGTCTTAAGGTGTTATTCTAGTATGAACTCTATGATAGATTGAACGGAAAGAATAGCTTCATGTTATTTTTACTACGGACTCTTGAATAGATCGAGCAGAAAGGATAACTTTGAGGTTGTTTCGTACCCTACCATAATCTCTTTGTTTGTTCCTCGCTATTAGTGACTTTGGAGTGACTATTTGTTGCATGTCGAGGGATATTTATATGATCCAATTATGTTATTATTGTTGAGAGAACTTGCACTAGTGAAAGTATGAACCCTAGGCCTTGTTTCCAAGCATTGCAACACCGTTTACGCTCACTTTTATCATTAGTTACCTTGCTGTTTTTATATTTTTAGATTACAAATACCCATATCTACCATCCATATTGAACTTGTATCACCATAGCTTCGCCGAACTAGTGCACCTATACAATTTACCATTGTACTGGGTGTGTTGGGGACACAAGAGACTCTTTGTTATTTGGTTGCAGGGTTCTTTGAGAGAGACCATCTTCATCCTATGCCTCCCACGGATTGATAAACCTTAGGGGATTGATAAACCTCAGGTCATCCACTTGAGGGAAATTTGCTACTATCCTACAATCCTCTACACTTGGAGGCCCAACAACATCTACAAGAAGAAGCTTGTGTAGTAGACATCATTTCATCATTTAGGGTTTGTCAACGCCGAGGCACCCTAATAGCTAAGGTTTTATCATAACAACTATGATCATCATCATACCATCATCATATCATATTATTATCATATCATCATCATAACATCATGAAAACTTCTTGAAAACATCATAACAACTAAGTTCATCATCATAACATAGTGCATCACAGCCATAATCAAGTACATTACATGGTCCATCACATGCTTCAAACTGGTTACAACATGACATGCATTACTGTCTGGTTTCAACATGACATGCATCAGACTAGCCAAAATAGGCTGAATTAAATTGGTTTCAACATCACATCACTTCTTGCTGCCCTGAGAACAAGTGAACCACTCAGACATCTTGTATGATGGCTTTCTCAATCTTCCAGTACCTGATACTCTTGGTGGTATGAAATTTTTCTTTGCCCTTGGCCTAGCAGCAGTAGCAGAAGATGAACTAGGCATATCAGCAGCAGTAGAAGATGAACTTGGCCTTGTTGTAGCAGGAGCTGAATCAGCTGCACTTGGTGCCCTTGGTGGTGCCCTAGTTGCACTAGCAGCTGAGGGAGCTGCCCTTGGTGCCCTTGGTGGTGCCCTAGTTACAGCAGGAGTTGATGGAGCAGCCCTTGGTGCATCAACTCTTTTGTTTTCCTTCAGTGACAACATAGACAGATTAGAACATAGTGTTAAATAAGTATGCATAAATATGTAGGTTTACAAGTTTTAACCTGGTGCTGGTTCCTTCTCATTGCTAAGGCTGGCTTCAGATTTTTGTTGCAGCTAGTGTACCTATGCCGAGTCAAGTTACAATTGCTACAACTTTTTGTTCCATCCTAGAAGTATCCTTGGGATCTAGCTTCTCAAACTGATTCTTTCTCCTCTTTGTCTGCTTCTTTCCTGGATTTTTTTTGAAACAGGTGGCTCTATGTCAGGGGTCTTAGTCTTTGGTCATTGATCAGGCCCAGGCGCATGATAGACAATTGGACCGTAGGCTGCTTGGTACATTGGTTTCTTGAAGAAATCACTAACAAAACCTTCTGGATGCAGTTTTGCCTTGTTAATTGCAGAAATACCATGCTAGCACGGAACCCCAGTCATGTCCCATTGGCTACACCCACATGTATGCACTTGCAGATTTACTGCATAAGTGCTTTCTCCACTGCTAACTTGGTATAGATCAGGTCCTGCTTTGATGGACTAACAATATCTGGCTTTATGTTTTGCTTGGGTATCTTTCTAAGCCATTTCCAAGCTTCCTCACACTCTCTTTTCATGACATCCATTGCTTGATCAGAACCATGCTCAGTATATGCATAAATAGCCTGGTCCAAATACTTCTTTAACTCTTCACCTCTAAAGCTAGTTGTTTGAAAGTTCTGATAAATATGTCTAAGGTAGAATCTTTGAGGGCAATTTGGGTGACAATATTTATGGCTTTAAGAAGGCCTTGTTTAAATAACTAGTGTTTACAAAATAATATAACAACACACTATTTGACAGTACTAAGTATGGTGAATCTTCAGTACATATAAGAATGATGATGTGTGAGTTACCTTTTGTCTATCAGAAATGATAGTGTATGGGCCATACTTCCCTGACTCACCACCAAGAGCATACTTGAGCTTGGTTAGAAACCAGGACCAGCTGGTAGTGTCTTCTTTGTCAACAATTGCAAATGCAATGGGAAAGATGTTGTTATTACCATCTCTTCCAGTTGCAGCCAATATTTGCTGCCTAGTTGTCAACTTAACAAAGAAACCATCAACACCTAAATCAGAACATAACACATTAGTACTAGGACATCATAAAAGATACAAACTACATAAAGTAATGCAAGTACCTATGAAGGGTCTGCAACCATTTAGGAAGCCCTCTTTGCAAGCATTGAGGAACATGAACAAGCCATGAAATCTAGGATTTATGCTAGGATGGGCCTTCAAATGCTTTGTTGTAACAATGCATCTACTTCTAGGATTGATATCCAGCACAGCTTGGAGGTAATCTCTTATCCTTGTGTATCGTGCCTTCTGATCTCCTTGTACAACATTCTTAGTTGCTTTCCTTTCCCTATAGGCCATGTGAATGGACACTTCTATTCCATGTTTTTTCTTTAAATTCTCCATTATTGCCTGGACTAGTGTGTTTATGTCTGACCTCAATTGTTCCACACACTCATGTGCCAACCACCTTGTAGTCACTTTGGTGCTCTCTCCTACATCAGGACAATTTTGGTACAAGTTCAATTTCTTTATGCAAAATGTCCTCTCATGTGCAATTTGGGAAGCACCAATGAAAAAGGGCAGTTATCTGTACTGCAAACTACAGTAACTCTATCTGAGCAGTTCCTATGAAATGAGTAGTTTCTGTTTTGTGAGATGTGAAATGTAAGAAGTGCCCTCCTGAACTTCCGGACATCTAGGAAACAAAGTTTCCTAACAAATTGTTCTTGTGGGTTTTCCCTCTTCTCATCATACCAAACCCTAATTTTATTCTTTTTGGTCCTGCTCTTCCTACCATTTTGTAGCTTAAATGGTGGAAGCTGAGCCCCATCATTCTCTTCTTGACTAAAGTCATCTGGGTTGCTCTCCTCATCAGATGAAGGTACCCAGTCGTGCTATATGATTTGATCCAAGCTTGCATGAGATCTTGTTGTTGGCCCCTTCCCCCTCCTCTGGCTTCCTCCTGTGTTACTGCTACCTCCTACACTGCTACCTCCTACACTGCTTCCTCCTCTCCCGCCCTCATCTACTAGCTCCTCCTGTCCTGCCTCTTCCTCTCTTGCTTCATCCTCCCCCTCCTCCTCATCTGGTCCATAAAGCTCTTCTACATCAGTATCTCCTTCAAAGTGATATAGTGGATCTTCTCTATGCCTCCAACCAAGATAATACGTCCTCATCATCTAGATCTTCATCCTCACTTTCACTGTCAGTGAACTCTTCAGCAAGCAGCTATGGGAGTTTTCTTTTTGCTGCCTTGTACTTCTCTCTTTGTATCTTATTACTCCTAAACTTTTGAATCTCTTCATTTCTCTTCTGCTCCATCATCTTCTCAATGTGCTCTTGCTCTTGGATTGTCTCCATGAAATACTCATGCCTCTCAATACCATAGTCCAATGCAAACTCAGGTTCACTTGGGCCCTTTAGCTTCAACAAACAAGAGCTCTCTTGTGTGTTCATGACTTGGACTGGCTGTGGTTGGGGCTTCACTGGACTGGGGAAAAGAAATCCTGAAGTGTCTACCTCATAAACAAGTGGTACACCTATTTCAGACAAAGGAACCTGCTCTTCATAAACATGACCAATGTTCAAATCAGCTGGTGTAGGTGCATCACTTCTCCTAACTGTAACAACATTCTTTCCTTTACTAGCTATGTCATCCAACATTTCTTCCACCTTGTCATCATTAGTTATTTCTTCCATTTCTGACACCCCAACTCCTGGATCTTTAACATAATACATAAAATCCCTTGAACTATAGCCTTCTACCTCTATTAGGTCAATGAGATTCCAGAATGTTATGTCTGACAAATAGGCTGTTCTTTCCAAATTATCTCTCTCTAGGAAATGGAACCTTACTTCCCATTATTCATCATCCAAGCTACAAATTCAGTTAAAATTCAGTTAAAATTGCGGTTAAGTACTTAAATACAAGGTTCACACTTTAGTTAAAGTTGCTATTAATTACAATACTAAAGTTACAATTAATTTAGTTAACAACAACAGTAATAGTTTGACAGAGAGGATTGGAGCTATCAACTGACATATGACAGCAACAATCATGTAAAAGTACTCATGTTAAAAATAATTTATGTGACACCAACAATCATGTGTCAGAGAGATTTGAGCAATCATGTGACAGACCATTCACACTAGAATTACTATCAGCAATGCTACAATACCTATTACACCACAATGGAACCCTAACCCTAGAAACCCTAACGAGTACTCAAACCCTAACACGAGAACCCTAACCTTAGAATGCCAATCGAGGAAAATAGAAATAATGAGGAGGGATGACTTACTCCATACCGCCGAAGGATGAGGCAAAATTGTGGCTGCCCGTCGGATTGGCCTTCACCGCCTGGGCGAACGCAGTAGCCGCCGCGTATTCCAACGTCTTCGGCGGTGCCGGCGGTTGGGGAGGAGGCGGCGCGTTGGAAGCATTAGAGCTCCCATAGAACTCCAGTGGATCTCGCTCACAGCCGCCCGGAGCATCCCCACCGGCAGTAGCTCGGTCGCCATGGTCGACACCGCCAGGTTTCGCCATCGCCATGGATTAGATCTGGAGGGAAAGGTGGTGTGGTCGGGCGCGGTTGGTCGGTTTGTCCATCGCGAGCCGACCGCGTCGTTTACAGAAAACGGCTTCGTTAGGCCACGTCGATAGATTTTGGGTCCCACCTGTCGGAAACGCCCTCAACCACGCCAAATCACCTGTTCAGTGCTATCTGCAAAATGTTTACTGAATCTGCGGTGCATTTTGCAAAAAATTAGCGACCTGGTGGTTTTCCCTAGATGAGGCCCCAAATGTGGTGATTTTTTGCAATTCACTCACCAGCAACCTACCATCCTAATGTCCTATAGTTCAAAAACCTCACACCACTGCACTATCAGTGCGCCCATATATTTTTAGCCTTAACTCTATTGCGCTTCAGGTCCAGTTCATGGTTGTCCTCCTTTTTCCCATATTTTTCTCAGAATCATTTTTTATTACTCCTCTTTCGCTAGAACATAGAATCAGCTGATTTTTTGTGCTTATCACCAGTTAAATTAGTCTCTCACGTTTGCACCAAATCGTTTCAATGTTTTCATGGAAGTTCCCCTAATCTTGCTATCGGTCATGGTCTCGACCCTCGTTATTGCACATTATTTATTTTTTTTAGCAAATGCACATTATTTACTTGCCTGCATCCCCTTTGCATTTGGGAAATTCTACTTTCTGCTTCATTCATCTCACATACTTCGGCCATGCCTGCCGTGGCTAAGCTCGTGGGTGGCCCCTATATACAACACCTTTATAGTTAGACAGTAGAGTACCATTTATATATCTACCAGCTCATCATGGTTATGGTGTTTATAAATGTTTTGGAGTGGTTGGGACCTCACATGGTATCCTTAGCGAGCCTTCACTAGTAGTAGCTTCTATATATAACTATTTCTGATTCGTTTCATTAACGGAACAAGATATCACATATTTTCTCCATACAAATTGTGATGGTGCTTGGCTACACATCCCTATATGTTGAGAACTAAGTGTGGTTTTTATAAGTAGAAAAGGGAGAATTTGTCCCGGTTCGTAAGGGCCTTTAGTCCCGGTTCATGAACCGGGACTAATGGGTCATTACTAATACCTCCCCCTTTAGTCCCGGTTCTAACACGAACCAGGACAGATGG